>NC_081415.1:536604252-537204252 GCF_030272615.1 Cryptomeria japonica
TTGGTAAAGTACAAGGAAACAAGATTGAAAGAATTTCACCACGTCAAGGAGGCAAGATGCGCCAAGCCCCCAGTGGACTTAGGATCTTACAAATTTGATTGACAAAGTAAAAGGGAAGATCAAGAAGGGGAGAACCATGACTGCAAGTAGAAAAGTTCCCTTCACTATGAATCATGAAAGCAAGGATACAAAGATTATAGAGCAAAGAAAAGTTCACTAAGTAATTCTAAAAATCACAAGAAGGAAAGTATGAGTAGAGCATATGCCCCCACGTTAAAGCGATCCCACACGCCTTATCAGGGGTGATTTCTTTAAGGTAGGATACACCCAAGAGAGAGAAGGAAGGGAGCATGTTATCACAAGGATTTAGCCCCCAATCAAAGTATAAACCCAAGGATAATGAACACAAAACACGAGGTAGTGTCGCTTTCCTTGGGGTCAGTATGCTGCATGATAACTCATGTATATCATGTATTTATATGCATATAATAATCTTCATTCCGCAAAGAAGGACACTACCTTAGAAGAAAGGGAAGAGAGGATGTCTTTTGAGTCAACATGAAAGAGACCAAGAAAAGATCTCAATTCTTTGCATTGTCTCCAAGTAGACATTAAGGGAACAATAGAAGAATGGGGATACATATAGAAGAATGGTCACAAAAGAGAAAGAAAGATGAGGGAGAAAGATCTACAGTGCTAATATTGCTAATCTAGCATGACATCCGCCTCTCGATCTTGCTGATCACTATTTCGGGAAGGCGAGCAACATGCCAGAGGAGCGATATCGAACACAACAAATGTAGCTATCACAAGATCCAAACAAGGACCATGCTCATGTTGTAAGTCACTTTGTTTGATTCTAGGAGATAGGATTAGGGTTTGTGAAAACTCATCCAATAAATGCTTGTCCACATCAACATACTCATACTCACTATCAGAAGTATTAGGAGTTGTATTGCCATTATGAATAACATTTTCACCCATTTATTCATAAAAGTTTAGAGAAAGAGGAGCAAGAACACGAATAGAAGTAATCCCATCACATGTTTTATGTAACTTATGATGCAGTCCAATCAGCTAAAAGTTGGGCTGCTGCTGGTCGAATTTAAAACCTTGGGGATGGTAGGAAAATAAGATTTTGGGAAGATAGGTGGATATTGGATAAACCTCTGGAGGAAGTTCCAATCCTTAATGAATGGAAAGACTGGTTCAAAAGCAGGTTTGGGGAGTTGGTCAAAGACTACTGGAGAAATGGGAAATGGATTGATTTTAGCCAACATTGTCTGGGGCTTAAGTTCCTTTAGATTGCTCTCTCTGCTAAAGTTCCTAGAGACAAAAAAGATGACATATTGATATGGAGGGAAACCCCGGATGGTAAATATTCTGTGTCCTCGACTGTGGCTATCCATAATGAATCTATGGAAGAAATTCCTATTTGAGCTAAAGTCCAGAACAAGAAGTTAGTTCCTAAGGTTAATATCTTTTTTTGGATTTTCATCCAAAACAAGGTTTTAACTCTGGACAACCTTCAAAAGAGAGGTTTTATTTTTCCTAACAGGTGTTCTCTTTGTTGCAGGGAAGAAGAGACTGCTTGCCATATTCTTAATCAGTGTACATTTAGTCAGGAAATTTGGAAAGTCATCTTAAGCAAGTGGAATTTGAGCTGGTTTTTTCCGAATTCCCTAGGGGAATCTTGGTAGCAATGGCACTGCCCTAGTTCTAATCCAAAGATTGTGGAGACTTGGAAACTTACTTTCCCAAATGTTATCTGGAATATATGGAAAGAGCGCAACAATAGGATTTTTAGGGATAAAAGTTCTATTCCTGAAGTGGTGGTGGATAAAATTTATAGGAGCATATTTGAATGTATCTATGGTACTGAAAATGGACCAGCTGCTAAAGAAGATTTCAATGAAAGGTGGAACCTCTCTACTACTACTACTAGTAAGGAGAAGGGAAGAGAAGGTCTAGTTTGGTGTTTTCCTCCTCAGGGGTGGATTAAGGCTAACTTTGATGGGGCCTCTAAGGGGAATCTGGGTAAAGCTGGATATGGGGGCATTGTCAAGAATTTTGCTAGAAGTTGTTTAGTGGCAGTGGTTGGTCCTTTGGGGAGTCAAACTTGTCATTTTGCCGAAGCCTCAGTTGCCCTGAATACCCTAATTATAGCTAAGAATCTTAATCATGATAAATTATGGCTCGAGGGAGATTCACTTAATATTATTAAGTGTTTGAAGGGGGAGTCGAAGCCATCTTGGTTAATTGAAAACATTATCCTGAAAGCTAGGGAAATCACCGCTAGTTTTAAAGAAATAATTATTCAACATGCCTTTAGAGAGAAAAATATGATGGCCGACTATCTAGTGAACCTAGGAGTTAATTCTGATTCTCAAATGATTTGGCATGGGGAAGATATTAACATGAACATTAAAGAGCTCCTTAGAAAGGACAAATTTATGGGGAGGGAAGGATTGCATAATCATGATAGGGTATATGAATAATTCATGATTTGATGGAAAGGTAATGATTACCTAGCAATGCGACAGAACCCCAACCATTTTTAATATTATGTCGCACACCTTCTAGGTCATCCTTTTCAAAATCCCGAGTAACTATGGGAAAGAAGTGTTGAGTTTGCAGAGGAACAGAGCTGAGAATCCGAATTCGAATATGGGAGGAGATTTAAGGAGGGAGGAACCAGATAATATGTCAAGATGGAAGGCGATGCCGAAAGTGTGGGTGAAGTTGGAAAAAGGGTCCCTCACAAGCTTTATGGAGAAGATGGTGGATTATGACAAAGGTAGGGTGAATCTCACCATTTCCAAAATTTCTGAAAATTGGTGTAATGGGTCCTTTAAAATCTATGGGGTTAAGTTCAAATTGGATGTGAGACTCATAGCTACTGTGACTGGCATGCCCCATTCCGAGCTTAATTTTTTTAGAGACCTCAAAGTCTCCAATAACACGGTTAATTTGTTCCCGCGTAAGGAAAAAGAGAGGGCTAGAATTGGCAAAGCCATAGGGGGTTACTATGAAGCTTCTAATATCAAGAAAATCTGGGGCTAGGTTTTGAACGCCATAATGGAATATATCACTGTTGAGGGCCGATTTTACAGGGCCCACACTTACCACTTTGTTCTTTTAAACCATTTCAGACATGACAAAAGGGTCTCCCTGCCCTACTACTTTTTCAGGTCCCTTTCAAGGTCCTTCAATAAACACAGTAAGAATCCCTCTAATCTGGTTCTCCATTGCGGGCTTTTGCTGATCATTTATGAGCACTGTAAAACCCTTGCCATTCTGGAAAACAAGAGGTTATCCACCTCTCCGGGGAAGAGAAAGCTAGAGGGAGGCGATTCTAGCAAGGAGAAGGCATCTTCTAGCAAAAAAAGTAAGAGTGCCTTTGGGATGGAAACCCATGAAGAAAAGATCAAAACAGAGGAAATTGGAAAAGAAGGCAGCGAAATGGATATAGATGATTCTGATGGTGAAGATAGCTGGAAAGATGAGGAGGTGGGTATTGAGGAAGAAGATGGTGATAATGAGTCCGACGATGAAAGCCCTATCCACAGTGATTGCCTTGGCAAGGACAACAACCACCCTATGGAGGATGTGGAGTACAAGGATAATGAGGAAAAAAATGTGAATTTTGAGAGGGAGGAGAACAAGGATCCTGAGAAGGATATGACTAAGGACAGTTTAAGTGAGGATAAGGAAAGTGCGGGTAAATGGTTATTCTTGGATAACCTTAAAAAACTCAGTGAGACGAGACTGGATTATGACAAAAGGACTTATGAACTCTTGAAGAACCTGAAAAAACATGGGAAATAGATGGACGAGAAGAGGAAGGATGATGAAAGGGATCAGATAAAATGGAAGCAGGATATGGAGGAGAAGGTTAAATCGCTGGAAGAAGGGAGTGTGGTGATGAAAAATTTGCTGGGAATTATCTCGAATATCCTGTCATCAGTCACTAAAAACCTGGAGGATATTGCTAAGGTCTTTGATAATTCCAGTTCTCCTAAACCGGTGGTGGACCTTGACATGGATAAAGCTACTATCCAGATTGGCAATGGTGAAGCTACTCCAGCTGGTGTTGCTAAGAGGACTAGGGCAAGTGTCAAGAAAGTTGTGGCTGCTTCTGCTAAGGATATCCCTAATCTTAGGGAAAACATCAAAGAACTGCATGGGATTAGAAACACCTTGGCTAATGCCCTGAAAAAAATCAACTAGTTTCATCTCTTGGGTCAGGCTGGTTTTGCTGGCTTTGTGGGGCTTTAGCTGGTTCTCTATGGTTTTTTGTTGGCTTTTCATTGGTTTGTCCCTTTTTGTCTCATTTTGCTTTATCTGCTAACTTTCATTTGTAAAGGGTTTCGGGGCCCCTTCAAAACCCGTTTTTACCTTAATCAAAAACTTATGATGTGGATATGTTGGTTGAACATCTTTCTTAGGAGAAAAGAGAATCATATCAACTGTTGGAGTCTAAGGAGATTGATTATTTTGAGGAATAGCTTCACAAGCTTGAACACAGAGTCTTCATTGGCGTTCTCTCACACAATTATTCCGTCGAGTCTTAGTGGAAGGCTGAGAAGGAGGAGGAACACTTGAAAAAGTAGGAACGTTTCTCTCCTTGATAGTGGGAGGTTTAGGTTGAGGTCTTTTTCTTTGAACAATAGGAGAAGCATGCCTCTTCTCTCGATAAGAGGAAGGAGGTGGAACTATGCTGTAGAAAGGAGGAATATTAGGTGTAGGAAGGAGACTAGGTCCATCATGAGGAGAAGGTATAGGTCTAACCTTAGGAAGACTATTGTTGTTCTCCTTAAGAGAAGGTAAAGTCACATCCATAGGGGTAGGTGGACAATCTTCCTTAGGAGGGAGATTAGTTCTATCCAAAAGAGAAATAAGCTCATCTTAAAGACTAATAGGAATGTCAAGTGTTGGGGATCTAGGTTGACTTCAGGATAAGATCATATCATTCTAACATTTTTTATAAGATTGAAAAAGAGTGTCATTCCTTGATGGAAGAGACTAAAATTGTTTAGGCCAAAAGAGATCAATAGGAACACCGGGGCTTCTTTCGAATGGACGAAATAAGCTATGGTTCACTATTATGATTTCTCCATTGTGTGGAAATTTAAGACACTTGTGGATTGGAGAGGCAATATCCTTCATGGAAGCTAGCCAAGGATAGCCCATCTTCACATGGAATTGTGATGGTCTTGAAAAGCACTGAGAGGGGGCGGGCAGGGGGGGGGGGGGGTAAATCAGTGACACCAAAACAAGCATAACTTTAAACACTAACCAGTAGATGAACTTAACTAAGAATTTGAACAAAATACATGCTATCCAAAATTAAATAATAGCGTCCACATAAAGTAGAACATCCACCATAACACAAGTTTTTATACGTGGAAAACCCAAATAGGTAAAAACTATAGTGAGATGGAACTCACAAGTTAACTATTTGTAGTAATAGAAAACTGACCGGTTAAGGTCTTACAAAGAGCTCTGCTAGGAGCGAATCATGTTAGAGATCCTAAGCTTGATTATAAGCTTATACCCTATTAAGAGTACTACCCTGTTAAGAGTAAGCTTGCTAGAGGATTTTAGAACCCAAACTAATGGATCACGTTGTTAGAGGATTTGTACAATGAAGCTTGTTAGAGCTTACCCGGTTAGGGGATTTTATTCTATTGTAATGATTAGAAAACAACAAGAAAGATTTGATCAGTTCTGAGTAGCACAAAACTTGCTTGATCAGATCATTCTAAGTACATTCAACACTACTCTCCATCTTAAACACTTATCACTTTTCAGCAAAAGAATTCACATAGATCACCTCTTCTATATCTGTTCTCTCTTCATCATATCTGATGATTCACTAAGATGTTTTTAAATAGACATACAAACCTTATGTCGGCCATAGGAACACAATTTCCTAAGTGCAATGTATCTAGACATTTAAACATAACTCATCACAAAAATGACCACTAAGAAAATGGTGCTGGTAACTCATCACAAAATCAGATACCGGTTAGAACAGTCAATACCGGTTGGAATAAAGCTAGTGAACCATTGTCCTGGAATCTTCCACTTGATCTTCATCTTCAACTTTATCTACATTTTGATGCCGACTTAGTGTAACCACATGTTATCTCTTAGGCACATACCAGTTGACACAAAGTACCGGTTAGAGAGAGACCTTAAACATACCGATTGGTAGTGTAAACCAATTGAAGTTACACCGGTAGTCAATGTAATCATATATGTGTGTGAGAGTGTTTCATCAATGACAACAAGTGATGAATACATTACAATCATCATCAAGCCAACAATCTCCCCCTTTGGCATTGATGGCAACACTTAGAAAATTTTAGAGTAATACAATATTGCTAAGTGTGCATACACAACATATTTACACATGTACTCATATTCCCCCTTTAATGCAATACTCCCCCTTAATGCATGCATAAATACAAAATTTTCAAAAACACACATACATATTATTACTCCCCCTTTGACAACAATGCCAAAATGATAAAGTAAAATATATACATATATATAGAAAATCTGTATCAAAGTGTGCAACATATAATACAATTTTAAACAAGTTCATGCATTGGCTATTCTCATGAAAATATTATTGAAATTCTGCTTCATCTAGGATAGATTATTCTTCCATGATTCTAGTATGTTATCCATATACTCAGAGGTAGACAACAGCTGGGAATAGAATTCTTCCATTGAGTCTAGCGTGCAGGTTTCAGGAGTAGCAAGAATAGCTTCTACACTGGAGTAGGCTCTCTAAAGAATGTCAACCTGTGAGGCAAGCTGACTCTTGAGCTCTCTTAGATAGTGGAATATCTTAGCTCTCTCATTATCATTCCTATTTAGTCTGTCATGTAGTTCATCTATAGACTGGTTAAAGGCATGAATGGAATTCTGGAGTGGGACATATGCCTTGCATAACCTTTCTATTTCCTGCTTAGTTTCAACTTGATTCTTAGAAATATTAGAATAAAAGAAAGTAATATTGGAGGTAGAGGCAAGATATTTTCCTCCAGATTCAATAGCTTTCTTTAACAGATTGCCATTATATGAGATAAAACCATTTTGCTATTTTCAATGTGCTTAGCCAGTTTATCTCCATATGCCTTCTTTTGGCTCTTCTCAACAAATATTTGAGCAGTATCTTCAAGCGATTTGGTTTGATCAGATGCATCTGCAACTAACTGACCAAGTTTTCTGATAGGAGTAGGAAGATGTGTGACAGAGGTTTCCGGTAGTAAACCAGACAAAACTTCTACTAGATTTTGGATTGTCTCTTCCTCAATTCTTTGCTCTTTCAATCTCTTCTTGTGTGCACAAGATTGCATAGCATTAGCAATCTTCATCATATTTTATGCACTCAAGGTATTCTTGTCAATAGGTCCTGAAATACTTAAATAGTCTTCATCATCATCATCATCAAGTAGTTCTTGCTTTGTTGGTTCAGGGGGTATACTCTTAATGATGGCTCTTTCTTTGTTTTTCTCTATTGTACCTTCTGTTTGCCAAGTAATAGTTTCCTTAGTAGACTCCTTTTGAGAAATCTCAATGAATGGTGGAGATTGGGATTTCTCTAGTTGTTCAGTTGTCGGTTCACTGACCACTTTTAGTTGATTACTCGGTTGATCACCTGATGTAACCTGTACTTTTGTGATTGTAGGAGGACCCATATCTGGTGTAGTGATGTCTCCAGATAGGTCTACTATGTCCTGAATATCTTCATCAACAAGAATAATGGAATCATCCTTCTTCTTGGTTGGATAGACTATGTCAGCTTGAACAATTTCCTCTTCATCCATTTCTGGTTGAGGAACATCTTCTGTAGTATCATCCTTACTTCTTGAGTGGATGACATCTTCCCTCTTTTTGATTATACAGGCTAGCTGATGTGTCTTAGACTCAACAACGGATCTTTTTGCATTAAGAAGCTTCAGTCTTCTTACTTTAAAATCAAAATATGCTTTGTATTCCTCAGTTAGAGCACTAATTCCTTTTGATGATAGATTGGGAAAATACTGTACAAATACTTCATCGATAATCTTCTTTTCTAATTGAATGGCTTCTTCCCATTTATCTAACAAAGTATTATACAAAGAGACTGAAATATATTTCTCCAAATCATGAGGAAATCTACTGTAATGACCCAAATAGGTTATTACCTATTGGAGTACTTGCTTCTACTCATCTTCAGTAAAAGAATCACAGTGTTCTTTGACATTCTCAAACCCGTTTCTTCCCAATGACTTCACTGTTCTCTCAAATGTTGTGTCAGGTTTGTAGGTGGCAATATTTATAGGTGTAGTTGCCTTTGGCACTACCTTTACCTTCTTAGGTGTTCTTCCAATTTCTTTTTCCTTCTTTGGTTCTTCTTTAGAAACTATACCCTCAGACTTTGGTTGCAAAATCAGTTTCCTATTCCTCTTCTTTGGTGCGCTCTCCTTCTTCTAAGATATTTTAGGTGTTGGTTCCTTCTTGATTAGGACACTCCTAGTCACTCTTGTAGTATTCTTCACAAGATATTTTTCATCACATTTCTTTTGCTTTCCTTTCACTTTTGCTACAGGTGCAGTACTGGTTTCAGTTGGTGCAGCTTGGACTGCCAAGGTGTCCAATTTTGCCTTCTTTTTATCTTTGGGCGATGCTAACAGGGTATTAGCATAGCCGACTAGTAAATCATGATTGACCTCATAGCTCATATCTTCCATTTCTTCTTCTCTAGGTTCAATTGCTTGCATCAAGCAGAAGTCAGTGGTAACTGTGAAGATTATGTCTTTTGCAAAGTGTTTAACCACATCTTTAGGTAACCTCATTCTCAAGCTCATCTTCTTCTGGAATTCATTAAAGTATCTGTTCACGACAGCTAAAAAAGTATCCTTCACAGCCTTAATGTTGTTCTTGATCCGTGCATTGACCAGTTGTTCTTTGGACCAATCAATGTCACCTATACTCAGTAGAAAATTTTGAAAGTAGAAAAATAACCCAGCTAACAACTGACCATATTTGAACTTTTGAGAATTGTCCTTCTTAATGGATTTCAAATTTTGAAATAACTAGATCTTGATAGCTTCATAAATATCATAGTTTTCATTATCAACTATAATTCTATGTGTTGTATGAATTGCCGCAAATGGAACACTGTTAAGTCTACTAGAGTAAAATACTTGGTATCCTATCACCAATGCTGCAAGTTTCACCGCAGAGTCTCTAATATTGTTGATATAAAAATCACACCCATTAGATGTAGAACCGATTAACTTGTAGACAATATCTTTTGAAATTATCCTCAACACGGGAATTTAACTGGTTGAGCAATAACCCGTTACAGCCCTAATAGCTTCCTTGGTTATTATGTGAGTCCTCTCGAGATACATATTCTCTCCATGGTCTCGACTCAAAATTTTGTTCTTATGTGATCATCCTCAAAATCTTCAAGAAAGTAGGCGGCATTATGAAACCCTTTTTCAAAAACCCTAGCATATTTAGTTTCAATCTTTCCGTCCTTATCACAGAGTGATTTCAGCTAATTATAGATGTGGAGTTCCTAAATCTTATATTTTGCAATCTATATAGTTGGACAAATCACCTTTGACCATGACACCGCTCAGGACTTGCGACACACAAATATAGAGCTTCCTCAGGCTCAACAGTGATCATCAACCTCTCTACAGACTTAGAAGTACATGCCATTCTAGATAAACAAGTTTCGAAGTGGTATACAAAGAAATACCTTGTATCTTGCACGTCGCTCCATTTCCTAGTTGAACTGTTCAAATGCAGACCCGTTCGCTTCTCTACAACTTCTGATTCAACTTGATTTCTCTAATCACAAAGAAATTCGCCAATTTACACCAAGACAATCTTGTTCTGCTCTGCAATCGCTTCAATTTTCCTTTTTCAAAAGAGTTAGGGTAAAAATGATAAGGTAAAAATTATTTCTATCCTTTTTACCAACCACAATAAATGCTCACACTTTTAGGTTACAAACCCTAATTTCACCGCTTAAGTGAAATACCGGTTAATAACATGTCAACAAAAAGTCACCAAAATTCAAAATTTGAAAATTCTTTCCTGCTCATTTTACAAAAGGGGTCCGAAATTTTTTTACTGTTACGCTCCCCTTAGCCATGTTAGACAGGCTTAAGTCACCGGTGCTGGATTCTCTTCACTGGGTGAAGGAATGGTTTCCTCTACAGGCAATTCTTCACTTTTCTTCTTCCAAGTCCGGTTCATTTCTTCTCTAGTTTCCTCAACATCAATTTTCTGCTTTCTTTTTTGATCCTTGAAAGAGTTGACCGGTTTACTATTCCTTGATCTGCAAAACTTTGCCAAGTGCCCTGGTTTGTTGCAGTGGTAACAGACCATACCAAATGATCCCTAGGGTCTTGCATTTCCTCTTCCTATTCTTTTTCTGTAGTTCATAGCCACATGACCAAATTTATTACAAAAGGTACAAACAACATTTGTTACCTTTTCCATTTCGAATGGACTAAACCGGTTGTCATAAGATCTTCGCTAGGTCCTGTTCACCCGGTTATTAAAGTTCCTTATCCGATCACCATTTGGTCTAGGATGCATGTGTGGTACAAGATTGTTTGCACCATATCTACACTCAATATGTTTATGCCCATACATTCCACATGTGTAGCAATGTCCTTCAAACTTTGTAGACACATACCTAGCATTAGTATTGTAACTTGCATTTCTGTTAGTTTTGTTCCTACAAACATTTGCAGTATGACCAGACTTATGGCAAACAAAGCAAACAGGTTTAAAAGCCTTCTTATCGGTAGTCTTATTGACTTTAGAAGCACTTTTGTTCTTTGGATAGTTGCTCTTTGTACCAGAGGATTCACCTTTTCTAGTTGTATGAAAACCAAGTCCAGAGATATCACCCTTCATTCTATGTGATTGAATTTGTTCTTCCAGCATGGTAGAACTTTTGTTGAACTTCTTCAATTTCTCATTGGCTTCAATAAGATTTTTGACAAGATCTTCATTATGCTTAGATAGGTTCTCTTACAGAGACGATGCCAACTCAAGATCTAGCTTTAGGTTTTCCTTTTCTTTTGTTTCAACAATCAAGTCCTCATGTATAGTATCTTTTTCCTGTTTGATCTTTATGATCTCTTGATCTCTTACCTTGATAAGATCTTCAACAGCTCTTCTGGCTTCCAGTTCCTAACTCATGCGGATAGTGAGACCTTCTAGCTCTCTCCTTAGATTCAGTTTCTCACCCTGCAAATTTTCAACTTCTTCTGCTAACGCATCAATATTGGCTTCATCTGAAGAACTGTTATTAGATATTTCTAATAGTTTTTCAGATAACTCTCTCCTTTTGGTTTGAGAAACTTTTATTTTGCCCCTAAGGGATTCAATCTTGTTTCTGCTAGCATCTAGCTCTCTAACCATCTCAAAGTAGCTTCTGTCCCCCATGGTAGTTTCAAGATTTCCTTCTAAGCGATTAGGCTTCAAAGAAGTTAGGCTCTGATACCAATTGATGGCCTTGAAAAGCACTGAGAGGGGGGGGGTGAATCAGTGACACCAAAACAAGCACAACTTTAAACACTAATCGGTAGATGAACTTAACTAAGAATTTGAACAAAATATATGCTATCCAAAATGAAATAACAACATCCACATAAAGTAGAACATCCACCATAACACAAGTGTTTATATGTGGAAAACCCACATAGGTAAAAACCACGGTGAGATGGAACTCACAAGTTAACTATCTGCAGTAATTGAAAACTGACCGGTTAAGGTCTTACAAATAGCTCTCCTCGGAGCGAATCTTGTTAGAGATCCCAAGCTTGATTAGAAGCTTATACCCCATTAAGAGTACTACCCTATTAAGAGTAACCTTGCTGGAAGATTTTAGAACCCAAACTAATGGATCACCTTGTTAGAGGATTTGTATAATGAAGCTTGTTAGAGCTTACCCGGTTAGGGGATTTTATTCTGTTGTAATGATTACAAAACAACAAGAAAGATTTGATCTATTCTGAGTAGCACAAAACTTGCTTGATCAGATCATTCTAAGTACATTCAACATTGCTCTCCATCTTAAACACTTATCGCTCTTCAGCAAAAGTATTCGAATAGATCACCTCTTCTATATTTGTTCTCTCTTCATCATATCTGATGATTCACTAAGATGTCTTTAAATAGACATACAAACCTTATGTCGGCCATAGGAACACAATTTCCTAGGTGCAGTGTATCTAGACATTTAAACATAACTCATCACAAAAATGATCGCTAAGAAAACGGTGCTGGTAACTCATCACAAAATCAAATACTGGTTAGAACAGTCAATACCGGTTGGAATAAAACTAGTGAACCATTGTCCTGAAATCTTCCACTTGATCTTCATCTTCAACTTTATCTTCATTTCGATGCCGACTTAGTGTAACCATGGGTTATCTCTTAGGCACATACCGGTTGACACAAAGTACCGGTTAGAGATAGACCTTAAACATACTAGTTGGTAGTGTAAACCAATTGAAGTTACACTGATAGTCAATGTAATCATATATGTGTGTGAGAGTGTTTCATCAATGACAACAAGTGATGAATACATTACAGTCATCATCAAGCCAACAATCTCCCCCTTTGGCATTGATGGCAACACTTAGAAAATTTTAGAGTAATACAATACTGCTAAGTGTGCATACACAACATATTTACATATGTACTCATATTCCCCTTTTAATGCAATAATCCCCCTTAATGCATGCATACATAATTTTAAAAAAAAAACACACATACATATTATTAATCCCCCTTTGACAACAATGCCAAAATGATAAGTAAAATATATACATATATATAGAAAATCTATATCAAATTGTGCAACATATAATACAATTTTAAACAAGTTCATGCATTGGCTATTCTCATGAAAATATTATTGAAATTCTGCTTCATCTAGGATAGAGCATTCTTCCATGATTCCAGTATGTTATCCGTATACTCAGAGGTAGACAGCAGCTGGGAATAGAATTCTTCCATTGAGTCTAGCGTGCAGGTTTCAGGAGTAGCAAGAATAGCTTCTGCACTGGAGTAGGCTCTCTGAAGAATGTCAACTTGTGAGGTAAGTTGACTCTTGAGCTCTCTTAGAGATTGGAATCTCTTAGCTCTCTCATTATCATTCGTGTTTAGTCTTTCATACAGTTCATCTATAGACTGGTCAAAGGCATGAATGGAGTCCTGGAGTGGGACATATGCCTTGCATAACCTTTCTATTTCCTGCTCAGTTTCAACTTGATTCTTAGAAATATCATAATAAAAGAAATTAATATTGGAAGTAGAGGCAAGATACTTTCCTCCAGATTCAATAGCTTTCTTTAACAGACTGCCATTATGAGATAAAGCCATTTTTCTATTTTCAATGTGCTTATCCAGTTTATCTCCATATGCCTTCTTGTGGCTCTTCTTAGCAGATATTTGAGCACCATCTTCAAGTGATTTGGTTTGATCAGATGCATCTGCAACTAACTGACCAAGTTTGTTGATAGGAGTGGGAAGATGTGCGACAAAGGTTTTCGGTAGTAAACCAGACAAAACTTCTACCGCATTCTGGATTGTCTCTGCCTCAATTCTATGCTCTTTCAATCTCTTCTTGTGTGCACTATATGTATAAAGGGCCATCGAGTGCTCTAATGGTCTCGCTAGTGTCAAATGTAATACAATGATCCTTAGGAAAATCTTGTGTTTCTACCATACTAACCAAATTTGGAGCCATAGAGGTGAATTCTCCAGAAGAGAGAGAATTAGGCACAATCTCAATAATGTTAGAGGTATGAGATGGCAAGGGATCAGTGAAAATTTTAAGATTTTGATTAGGATGAGCAACTGATTTATTCTGTTTATCATTCACACCTACCACAGATATAGTATTATTATCAATCAAGTCTTGAACCTTATTTTTCAATGCAAAACATTTCTTAGTATCATGACTAGGTTGACGATGAAATTGGCAAAAAGAATTGTTATCAAAATAAGGAGATGCAAGTTTGGAAGGATCAATTTTTTTACAGGAAGAAGTTTGATAACATTTATGTGCAGCAATTGAGACATAATACTATGTAAAGATTCATTCAAAGGAGTAAACGATCTTTCTCTTTGAAAAAAACTAGAAACAAAAGGCACACCTATTGTAGCATTCACATGGTTGTTGTTGATTGGATCATTGAATTTGATGAAGCTTTTTGTTGGTTTGAACTTCGCAAAAGGTTGTTGAACACTCTCCTCCTTATCACTCGGAGCCATAGGAGTGGCTTGCTCCATTTGACTCACAACCAGTTGATAATTGTGGAGTGTTACACACAACTGTAGAAAGGAAGTAAACTCAGACAAAAGAAGCTTTTCCCTGATATCTTTTTGTAAATTAGAAATGAAAATTCTTTGAATATCATTATCAGGTACATTATTGAGCACACAAATGCTTATATCTACCAATGAAATCAATCACTTTTTCTTTAACACCTTGTTTACAATGCATTAAATCAGTCAAAGTGATTTTAGGACCAATGTTGTTTTGAAATTGTTGGATGAAAGCATTTGCTAGTTGTTGAAAGGAAGTGATAGAATAAGAAGGTAGAGAGCAATACCATTGTAAGACCTTATTTCTTAGTGTTCTTGTAAATAATTTTGCAAGCAATCGTTGATCATAGGCAAAATCAGTAGACAAGGTTTGGAATGTTTTGACATGCATAAGAGGATCACCTTTTCCATTAAGAAGATCCAATTGAGGGATCTCCACATGTTTAGGTGGCACAACTTTAACAATATCCAAAGAAAGTGGTCTCGCAACATCAAAGGTGGGCACACTAAACTTGGATTGACTCATTGAAGCAATTTGTTGTTGTAAGGAAGACACAATTTGAGCAAGATTGTTGATTTTCATTTCGGTGGAAGAATTGATGTTAGACATAGGTGATTGAGAAGGTGGTGTGATGTTATTGGAAGAGGGAATGGACTGAGAATAAGGTGGCGGGACATTATGATAAGTAGGCATGGGTGATGGTTGGGTAGGAAAAGGGACACTTAAAGGAGGAATAAATTTGTTGAAGGAATTTCCCCCTTGTGTCACATTGATTGGTTGAGGAATAATAAGAATACTCATGGAAGACATAGGTAAAGATGGAGGATTAAATGAAGAAGAGGGCTTTCCCCCATGACCTATGGTTGTAGGAATGACATTTTGAGTTGAAGTAGCCATGATGTTAGATGCAAGAGTAGGAATACTAGTCATAGGATTAGTCAAAGGAATAGAGGAATTGACTTGTGTTGAAGGTTGTGAGTAACCTAGGGTTTCGACACAAATCTTGATAGGCATGACATTAGAATCAACAATATGTGCAATGCCACACAATATATCAATTCCATTCTTCTCACTTTGAAGCATGCATTTAAGACCTCCAATTAATGGAAGAGATTCACTATTAGGGTATTCTTGGGACATCCATTGTTGAAAGCTATCAAATTGATTATCCAATGTAGAAAGTTGATCTAAGGAAACCCTAGTTAAAGCTTCTTATTCATCATGAGATCCATCAATAGGCACATGATTAGGATGGGAAGAATTAGCATGATCCTCATTAAAGAAGTCACCCAAATTAGGCTCCATCTTCTCGGTAATCAAACCTTGGGATGCCTTAATTCAAATGCTTCATCTAACGGAGATAGGATATGTAGGACTAATAGTGGTAAAACTCATGCACTAGAGGGAAAATTTGAATTTTGAATTTTGGAACAAAACTTACAAAATTGAGTAATGCAAAATGTAAGGAAATAATGATTACACAATTTGAACTTTGTTGGAGGAAGAGGATGAAAAAATTTCCAAAAATGAAAGGAAATTGGAATCTTAAAATTAGGGCCAAGGGAATACCACTTAATTTTAAAATTAGAATTTTTAAAATCAGGGCAGACAATAAATAACCTCTTAATTTTAAAATTTTTCTTCAAAGTTGAAATGTTGAATTTTGAAGGTGTTGGTAAACAGATTTGTTGCTTTAAGAAACTTTATTGAAAAACTCTGTTTTGCCTTGTAATTAGCAACAAAGCATTCACAACAGTTGAAGAATCACAAAGAAATGGTAATTCTTCTCTGCGTTTGAGAGGGGCAGCTCCCTCGTATAATGGGGGTATTTGGATTTTTCAAAAATTTAAAGAACGAACAATAAAGAAAAATTGAATGCCATATAAGGTATGAATCTAGATTAAAATAAATTCCATATAATCAAGTTTGAGATACCACAACTTGAAATAATCTTCTTCACATTCAATGTTAAAGGGAAAGCATTAGATAATCATCAATTAAACATAAGAACATTGATAATAACCCATGAGAATAAGTTGAACACACATCCAAATTGATCTCTATTGCTTAATTGCTTGAATAATGCTATCCAAGTCTCTCATACAAAGCTTGTGAAAAAGTGGAATCCCCCCCCGTCACATTGAATAATAATGAGGTATATATAGGTGAAGTGATAACCACCTGAGGTACCTACCCTAACCACCTTTATAACTACTATATAACTTCCTCAACTACTTGAAATAACTTCCTCAACTACTTGAAATAACTATTTAGAATAACTACCCAAAATGAGCACTTAGGATAACTACCTCATATGAAAAGAGCCAAGATTATCCTTTATTACAATAAAGAAATAGAGATGAGAGAGAGAGAAACTCGATCATGAGAGTTATTTACAAAGAAAGACAAAAACATGATGCGAGTAACACAACAAAAATGAAGACTATACAAAATGCATCCCTGCACTTATTCTAAGCTAACTCCTTGTGCTGCCGATGAGGCTGTTGCTTCTGTAGGCACATTATGTTGTCCAGGTCCTTTGTCTCTGAAGATTCTGAAAAGTTGGATGGCTAAAGTGACAGATTTTCCTTTGGGAATTAGGATGTTGGCTATCCTCATTTTCCATGTCTTCAAGTTTCTATGAATGCCACTTAGTTTTGTCACCATACTAAGTATCTGAGACATAGAGATTCTCAAGGAAGAGTAAATATCAATCAATTTTTCCATGGTATTTTCATTGAAGTTTGTCCTATTAAAAAGCTATTCTGTAACACCTACAAATCTTCCATCAATGTCACATCTGGGAAAAGAGCAGTGAGTTGTCCTTGGAGTTTGATACACACTTGATCACATGAAAGCATGAGCTTTTCTAACTCTGATGAAACTTGATCTATGATCACTAGTTTCCAGTTAATGCTTTCTATCCATATTTCTAGACAATATTTTTCATTATTAGGCAGGATTTTCTCAGTTGCAAGGGTGTCCATTCCAATTTCTATCATTTGTTTGAAATCATTCACAATTTCCTTCCAAGTTGTTTCCTCTTTCTTGACATTCTTCAAGTCTTTCTCAATAGTATTTTTCTTTATTAAGGCCTCATCATGGATAGATTTTGCTTGGACTAGGAAATCACATGCAAGAGTTTTGACCTTTTCTACCCAACCTTCAATTACCTTTCCATAGGCTTGGTACTTTTGAAGATTATCCATAACATTCCTTTCAATTACTCCTTCTGGTGTCAATATAATTGGTTGGCGATCTACACTTAGTGGCATAGTGGAGGTATCAACTACGGATTTCAAGTAAGAAGACAAAGTGTGCACTTGTTGTTTCAATTGATCCTTGGATTGCTTATCGTTTTCACTTCTCTCCGCCATTCTGGCTGCCATCACATTAAAGTTCTGAATATCAGACTCATGAGAAGAAGGTCCCATATCAATCTTTGTCACAACAAAGTCTGCAGAGGTGGCCTCATTTGTATCTTTTTCAGATATGGGTTGAGCAATCTCTAAGCAGATATTCTTTGAACTTGGATTAGTCTTTATTCTTGAGGATACTTTGAGTTTCTTCAGTTTTTCAGCTCTTCCAAAGAGATCAGATATGCTACTAAATTCAGGTACCACCAACTTTTCTACCTTCCTCTTCTTCAATAGACTTTGTTCTAACCATGGGAAAGAAGAATTTTCTATGGACTCTTGGGTGATTTCTTATCTTGCTACCAGTGTTGTTGTCACCTCTCTGATTTCTTCAACTTGATGACTTGGATTACTTGGAAATGATGAATCCATGACTAAAGTATTTTGTTGTGCTTCTTGTCATAGGGATTCAATAGGAACTAAGGGAGATATGGAATGCATTCCATCATCAAATCTTGTGTCATCCAGAATTTCCACTGGAACTTGATCCTTTACTTGACTTGCAATAGAATTTTCTTCTATGTCTTTTGCTCTGGATTTCTTCCTCTTTTGTCGAGGTTCATCACCACATGTGTTTTGAAGATTGTTCCTCCTTGGAGGGTCTTCATCTCCATCACTTCCTTGAGTATTCTGGTAAGAAGGAGTATCCCTAGCTGGAGTATGGGAAGAATGTAGTGAAGTAGAGCTCTCAAGCTGATTTCCTTTTCTTCTTGGAGTTTCCTTTGTTGGTCTGGTAGCAGTCATTTGAGTAATCTTCTTCTTAATCCAGGCTTCAGAATTCTTGATTACAAAACTCGTTCTTTCTCTGACATCTCTCACTTTTGGATCTGCCCAATTCAAATTGGGAAGTGGCTGGGACTGGACTTGCTCAAAATAGATAGGATCAATCAAATCAGATCCATCATATTCAATGCCTTCTATGGTCCAATCCGTCTTGAAATCATTCATTTGCTTCAAAGTCAACCTTGTCCAATCTCTTTTTCTAACCTCGAACTCATCTTCACAATCCTCCCAAAAGTCTTCAAGATTAGGAAAATGAAAATAACCAGGACCTAGCTTTAAGCTGTTCTTGACATAATCCTTACTATCAAAAGGAAACCTCATCTGATATGGATACAAGTTGACCTTGGATAAAGCTTTTTCTGTCTCATCTGCTCTTGAACTTGACTCACATCTATAGTGCCCGAGACAAATGGGAAAGGCTACCCCTTTATTCTTTCTATCTCTACATTTCTTTTGAACTGAAACCAATTGCCGAAAAAGCTCAACTAAAATGAGCTTATCATCAACATATCTGGGTAGCTTGTGTGGATAACCTTCAAATCCTCCTACTTGAAGATAGGTAAATCTCAGAAACTGGATGAAGAAACTTCCATATTTCTTTATCAATTTAGCGGCTTCCTTTGATATTCTGGTGGCAATGTCTCCTTGTAATAACCTTACTGCCCACATTGTGAAAGCATCATTCACCCGCCTGAAATACACAAAGCTTTCCTCATGTTGCAATTGCTTGTAATAATGGTAAACTTGAGTTTCCTAATTTAGGACACCATTAGTACTTAACCCTGGCCATGACCTCAAATTAGCAATAGCATATATCAAGTAAGAGATCATATGGAAGCGTTGACTTGTTTTGAAGTGCACTAACTGGTCATGTATGCAATTGCTGATGAGATGGCCCCAGTCAATGAATTGCTTACCGACAGAGATGACTGTTATGAAGAGGTACATCCACATTTCGAACTCAGTGGAATCAGGACTTCCTGTCACTCTATGGAGTAAGATAATCAAGTAACAAATCTCTTTGATGAAAAGAGAACGATGGAGTGTTTTTGGAAGCTGAGACTGTCCTCCTCATGGTGCGACCATCCATTCTTTAGCCAGATTGTTGAGGCATTTGCTTATATTATCGCTGAAGTATTTGTAAGCTTTTTGCTTATCGATGTGAGTGAACTTTTCCTTATATGGCAAACGAAGAATAATAGCTATTGAAATTCCATCAAGTTTGGCCATTAAGGATCCATCTGCAGCTCTTATCTCTCTTGCATCTGGATTATATCTTTTTGAGCATTCTATCATCAAATCTGTACATTGAATTGCTATGGGAAAAAATGCTGCTTCAATCAAGCCGCTTCCTGCCACTCTACAAGACAACTTTGATCTGTTGCCTTCCATGAAGAACTTTTTGATTTCCTGCAAATTAATATGCCCAATTTTGGTATCATGAACCTTTGGAATCATGGTGGTGATCATCGGGGCGTACTCATACTCTTGAGCCTTGTATTTCATGATGATGTGTTTTACAGATTCTTATATTGAAAACTGTTTGTAATATGTGAGTGAAATGCTTTAATAACTGGTTTGAACTTTGAATTTCAAATTTGTATTATCCTGCTTCAACCTTCTAGAGCATCCTCCTTTCAAGACTGCATAGAGTCGCTTATCTTTCTACAACTTGTCGATGTATCTTCTTTGTCAAACACATCAAGTGTTAAGTCTTTGCTCCTTATGTGTGGATATTTGAGGGACATTGTCAAACAACTCACAACCTCCTTTTTTTTTTATACACCTCCACATTTTGCATATAAGTTTACTAAATCATTTCGACTCATAACATTTGATAAAAACATTTTGTGCATATCTTGCAATCACTGCGATATATGCATTTCATTCGCTGAGATGACATCTCCTCAAGGCATGCTGTGGGAGCAAGGAGATTACTGGCAGAAAATCATGGAATTCGGTTGTAGGCTGGCGGAATACTTAGTTCATTTGCTTGAGTATTTCTAACGTCTTATCAACATACCCAAAGCGTGCAAAGATAATAATCATGCACTAAGGATAACAACCATTTCTTTGGAACTATTTTGATCAAACTATTTATTTCAGCGTGCATACAATCAATCAAAAACCACAAAAGAGCACTATCCCATGTCGCAGGTCAACAGATCACATCAAGTTTGAAGTAAAACTATGCATACATGACAATCTATAGATTGTGGATGATGAGAATTATTCACAACTATTTTTATTGCAATGACAGGCATTTAAACTTTGGCGTTTATACTTTACATTGCTTTGAAGAGAACCATCTGATACACATACCACGTATCTACAGAATACAAGGCACTCAAACATTTCATCTTCAATACCTGCAAGTGGAGTTAGGGAGCACGATAGCATGCATATCTATCGGCATGCAAAGCAAATGGTTAATAGGTAGTTATAAAACCGATTTTTCTATCTTTCATAAGCCACGTGGTGTATTCAATCCACTAGATGGAAGTTTAAGGAGAAGGTGATATCTTTCAAAACACTCTCATATCGCTGCTGAAAACTAAGAAGTTGAAGTGTATCGACATCTTGCTAATGTTGGCTAACTCATCGAAAGCATGAAACTGTTACATGACTTTGAGTTTTCTCATATTGTGCGTAAGAACGTATTGGTAACTTGATGATTTTTACCAACTTGATGATAATTTCTAATTCGCAACCCGAAGTTGGTGTTCATTGGTCCCTTTAATCATTTTACCATGTTGCCGCTAACACTTGGTCAACTGCCAGCTTAGACCGCCGATGGTGTACATTTCCCAAGTGAGTAGTTTCTAGTGTAAGAACCTTATTATCATTTAAACCATTCTTTGAAGTGCCTTATCTCCATGCCATGAAAACCTACAATCTATATTTCAAACTCGATTATATAATACAGTTACCACATTACATATCACAAGGACGGATAAGGGTGCGTTCGGCAATGAAGTCCGCCCGAGTCATTTTACTCTCTTTCAAAGCCAAAAATTAGTAGTCAACCATGGAATGAGAAGACCATCCCTATCATAGGCATATTCACCTCTTGTGTCCTTGGTACATTTACAAGACATTGTTGATAGTAGGTTTTTTTCATCAAGGGGTTTCTAAATTCCTTGAATGACACAAACATTAAAACAACTTCAAGATTCTTTTCTTATGACCCATGACATAGGCTAAAATAGCTTTTAATTAATGTGTGAAAATAATTGATCGGTTAAACCTCTTGACTTCGTCAAATGAAAAGAAATCACACATATTCATGCTTTGCATATATTTATTTTTCTTTGAAAATCGTTATTGACTCAAATTGTCTAACACAAGAATTCCAACAATTTTCAATTCTCAAAAAGTAGGGTTAATAGAAGGTATTTTCGATTCTAGAGGGATCAAAAATCGATAAAATCATCCAATCTTCCAGATTTAGGTTAGTAAATACAGTCATAACAGTCTCCCAAAATTTCGGGAAAAAAGCCGAGGACCGTGGCGGGAACGCACATGGTCCGACCAACTTTTTTTGAAAATTTCAGGGATAGATATTACGATGATTTTAAAGATAAACCCCCAAAATTGGTGAATTTTATGATCTCTAGTTGGACGAAATGAAGGTGCAAATGTGAAAATAGGACCTTATTAGGGTTTTGAAAAAAAAGGAATTGAATTGTAAATTTGAAAAGGGTCAAACCTAATGGATAGGGACACCTTGGAAAATATTTATAAATCTGAATGCAAATGAAATTGATTTGAAATTCACACAAAATCCAATTAATTTTAAAAATTAAGGTTTGATGACCTAACCACTTAATTTTGAAATTTGAAATTTGGGAAAAGGGGGGGAAATTAAAAATTTTAATTGTAGGATTGAAGAGAAATTTGAGAACAATTAGAAATCTGAAAATTAAATGGAAATCCAATTTTTGCACAAGTTCAATATGATTTTTGAAAATTAGGGTTTTAACAAGTAACCTCTTAATTTTGTAAATTTTATTTGCAAATTGAACAAGACAAGGAGGAAATTGAATTTGATAAAGAAAATAATTTTCAGATCTAAGATAACCACAAGCAATTTTTACAAAGCACAAGTTTAATTTTAAATTTAAAAACTAGGGTTTTGAATGATTTAACCACTAAGTTTGCAGAAGTTGATACTTGTAAATGAAAAATATGCAATGTTCAAAGAAAAGCATGCGAGACGTCGGGTTCACCAAAATATAATGGTGGGAAAATGGTGAATGATAAATCAAGAAGGAAAACTACCATTTCCCTCAAAGAGAGATGAGAATTTCACTATTGATTACCATTCAAGCACTTTTCACCATTACATTAGGAAGGGGGGAAAGATAATTCACTAGATTCAATCTCTTCACACGAAGATGGTAGATTGAATTCTGAATGAATTGGGAATGCTAAGTTGATCTCCTCTTCCTTGTTTGAAATGGAAAGGAATTTGATTGAATTATGTAGTGCAAAAGTGACAAAGAATCGATTATAACTTGAGATCAAAATATGGGATGAAGTTGTGCACCTGGATCTGGTAGTAAAATGTAGAGACGAAGTCGCCCTGCGAATTTGAGAAAAAGTTGCTCGAACTGTGGTGGGAATGTACACGGTCCTCCGAAAAATCCACAAAATGAAAAGGGTTTTTCTGCCTCTACAAATGGAGCCCGAATCTGAAAGTACAACTACGCACCTGCAACCTACACACAAAAAAGAGAGGAAAATGGGTTGGGATTGGGGGTTTGCCTTTAGGTCAAACCCCAGTTTTGGAATAAACCAAGTAATGAAAGAAAGTACTTGCAACTAGATGTAAATGAAAGACTAAATTGTAAATCACCTCAAGGGAGGTTGTAATAGCAATGTTGATAAAAATTCTTGTGTGGAATTGAATGTTGGAATCAATCTCCTCTTCAATGGTTGAATCCTTAACTTGAATGCAACACCTAGCCTTGAATGGAGACTTGAGAGTGCTCAATGCTGGAAAAGAATGCTCTTGAATGCTTGATTGATTGTGCAACATGACCTTATCGAAATTCCACTTATGCAAATGAGAGGATGAATGCCCCTTAAATACATGTTGGTGGATTTGAATTTCATCATGGGCCAACATCAGGGGAGTTTCCCGCCCGAGGCACAACCCACAATGCATGCTCTAGGAAGGGTCCTACCCCAAAATAGGGTAGGGACAGCGGTGCCACGCCCCTGTCCTGGGAGGACAAGGGTGCCATGCCCTTATCCAAGGGGGACAGTGGCACCATGCCCCTATCCTACCCCTTTCTCCAAGGCAGAATGTGGTCGTGGTGATGCAGAGGCCAAGGAAGAAGCTGTTTTCGCAAGTCGAGCAATCTTTTTTCTCCGATCAGGCTAGAGGATTCGAGTTCACATGCGTGAGGACCCTAATGCAGTAAAAAATTGCTAGGGTTACAGTTTTATGAGACTACAATACATATGTATATGTTACATACATATACATACATACATACATACATATACATATATATATATATATATGTATATGTGTATGTATGTATGTATGTATGTATACATACATACATATACATATATACATATATAATACCTATATGTATGTACATGTACATGTACATATATACGTATATATTTATGTATATATATATATGTGTGTGTGTGTGTGTGTGTGTGTGTATACATATATACATATATATATGTGTGTGTGTGTGTATATGTATATGTGTATATATATACGTGTATATATACACATCTATATGTATATGTATATATATACATATACATGTATATATATATGTGCATATATATACATATACATGTATATGTATATATACACACATATATACACACATATATATACACACATATACACATGTATATATATATATATATATATATATATATATATATATATATATATATATATATATATATATATATATATATATATATATGTATACACACACACACACACACATACATATGTGTGTGTGTGTATCCTGATTACATTGTGGATTTCATTGGAATAGATATTAAATGTGTTTGTCTTTATGAATTTGATTGCAATTTCTAATTGACAATTAACAAGATTTAGGTAATTGGAAAATATATTGATGATGACAGTTAAAATAATAATTGGTTCTTTACCTCATAGAATTAACTTATCCTAATGAAGAGGAACTTAAGGAGGGAAGTTAGTGCTAGCCTCACCAGAGTCTTATGTGCAAGTAGAGGTGCCACATCAATGCCTCTTTCTATGCCAGAGGAGTTGCAGGATGAGTTGAATGTCCTTCATACAAATATAAGTTCTCAAGAACAACAAATTAAAGCATTGATGAGGAAAAAGCCTCGTTATGACGTGATCATCTAGTGGAAATTAAATATTGTGATATAAGACAAATGAATTGGGAAAAGTTCACAGAGGAATTTTGTAAGGAGTACCTATTTTCCCATCATTGAGATAAAAAGATATCTGAATTCCATCCACTACTCTAAGGGGGGATTTTAGTAATAGAGTACAAGGCCGAATTTATGAATCTACTTCACCATGTATATTATGCAAAGGAAAAAGAGGATCGAGTGAAGAAGTTTGTATTGGTCTTGAATAAAATTATTTAATATGCAACCAAGCTCGCTCGACCTAAAAACTTGAACTAGGTTGTGGAGGTGGCCTTAGTTACCGAGGGAATGGAAAAAACCAAGCAAGAACACAAACAAAATACCCATTCCTCCAACTACTCAGATAATAAAATGAAGGAATTATAGGAAGCCAAGGGAAAGACTTCTCAGTAGTTTATAAGGGGCCAAAACTATAGTGAGAATCATGGGTTAGAGAGCCAAAAGGATATAGATGCCAAAAGATAGAAAACGTCTAGACAAGTAGCACCAGTGGATTCCACGACAGGAAAGGAAGTCAAAATAGTACCGATGGATGGATGTTGGATGTGTAGAGGTCATCACTATAAAAGTGAGTGCCCATAGAATTATAATACCACCACCAAACCCACTACCCAAATTTATGCATCAACTGATAATCATCAAGATGATCAACAAGCCCCACAAATAGAGCTTCAAGGTACACTGTGGCCAACCTATTTGTATTTTGCAGATTTAGGAGCCACATATAGTTTTGTTTCCACTAATACATTTGGTCTAGAATTTCGATGGAGGTTTCCGATGGAGAAGGTATATTGTGACCAAATTTGATTTTTTTTTTTTTAAATGCCTGACTTTATTGGAATTCCGATGGTAATTTCACATTTGGTTTCGACGAAGAAGGCATTAGCAATTTTTTTTATTTTTTTTCAAAGTGCCCACTTTCGTCGAAATTTTGATGGCAACGGGCATTGCTTTAAAAAAAAAGAAAAAAGAGGGCAAGTCATTTGTGCATTCAATCCCATGCAGGCTTCCTTGTCGACCTCAACCCCTGGTAAGATCAAACGACACACTCACCATTCAAGGTACTTTTGCACACTCACCATTTGAGGTAGAATCTTCACCTTCATTTTGGATTTGCATAATATGAGGAATTGCTGAATCTTCACCTTCATTTCAGATTTGCATAATATGAGGAATTGTTGAATCTTCACCTTCATTCATTGAATCTTCACATTTGCATAATATTTGCATGAGGAATTTTGGATTTGAATCTTTACCATGACAAGGGAAAGAGGTTACAATAGGTACCACTCTTGCAAGCCTACTTCCGTTCTACCATGGTTGGAAGTACTCAAAAAGTATGAAAGATTCTAGTATCATACATATACTTAGCATAAAATAAATAAGTTGTGAAATTTCACAAATTAGATGCAATTTAATGGCTATTATGGATATAAGCATAATAACAATGTATTTCTCAATCATTAGTGTGTAGAAGTATATTAATTAATCCAACATCCATTCTATTATATACAAAGGATTTCATACCAAATGCTATTAATTAATCAATCTGTTTTATATTCAGTGCCTTATCAAGTATTAAGTGCTTGGTTTGATGATCTTCTAACTGTTGGGCATGCACTACTTATATCTCTTCATTGGGTATAGAAGTGGTGACCACTCAATAAGGGGTGATTGTTGGAGTGGTGGTGTCCCCTCCTAAACCATGATGTCTTCTCCTAACAACTGGCATACCTCTTCATATTATTACACACCCTTAATATGTTATCACTCTTAAATATTCACCATTGCTAGAGATTAATGGTGAGGGTTGATATTTATTGTCTTTAACCCATATAAGCTTGACTATAGTAAATCAATTATTTCCTCCATGAAATTGTGAAGTCTTACCGTGTAAGACAATTTCATCATTTGGACCTTCCGTGAAGATATGTTAGTTGTTCAAATCGGGGGCATCACAGTCCTCCCCTCCCAAATTTTCTTATCCTCAAGCAACTTTAGGTTTAGATGATCAAATATATCAGCCCCCTCCCAAGGTTTGTAATATTAAGACAAGTTTTCTCTCATAATATTGTAATCATGAGACAAAAAAAGGGCAAAATTTCCATATATTGTCTAGAAGCATGCCACACATCTATGACCTTAAACATAATGTTCTCTTTTGAATAAATTCTTGTTTCTTTTTATTCTCTTAGTTGTTAAGCATCATTCTTGAAAATACATTAAGCATGAACCAAGTACGAAGTATACACATGCAAATATATGTACTATTATTAGATCCTTCTTATTTAGTAGAATGCATTCACTCTTTACTTAACGATGAAAACTTGAGGTTGTATGAAGAGGTTTATTTTGTCATATTTATGAGGGTTTGTGATTATTGGATTGGTTCCTCCACAAAAGTCCATTCTTAAATTGTCCCCTCTTCTTTTGGTGGGATTCTCTTATGGTCTCCTTCACCATATCTTTCTTTTTTCTCAGGTTTTCTTTTGCTTTTTCATCGGATATTGCCTCTATTTTTCGTAGTTGGCCTCCACATATATGTCCTAGTTCCCATTTTTCTTTGCATTTATAACACAGGTTCTTTCTTTAAAGATTCCTTGCATTACATTTATGCCTTGATTCCCATGGATATTTGCACATAAAAACACATCTTTCCCTCTTATGTTTCATCTTGTTTATAAGTGTGTCCTCTTTCCCATTTCTTCCTACAATAAAAAGATAGGCCTTTCTTCCTTAGTTCTTCTCATTTGTCATGAGAGAGTTTCATATTCTTGTGAGTTTCATATATAGTAGTGACTAGATCGTGAGTTTCCATGAGCCATAAAACATAAAATATTGTCAAGGCATAAATAATTTTCAAGTCCAAAACTAGATAAAACATCAAACTAGGTTACACATCTTAATCTTCTTCATTTTATTCTTGTTGATCTTTATGGTTCTTTTCTTCCTCTTCAACATCTCCCTCTTCATTAACCTTCTTCTTGCCCTTGTCTTTATCCACCTTCTTTGGCTTTGTTCAGCTATCCTGATAGGAGTCAAATGGCTATCTCAATGAGGGGGGAATTCTTTCCCAGCTAGTTGTATCCTAATTCTGATGTATAATTTCAAGGTCCCTGACTTCTTCAACCTTTCTCTTTTCATATTGATGTTCCTTGCACTACTTGTTTTAAAAATCAATTGTACTCTTCCTGGAATTTCTTGTCAATCTGTCTTAAATCCCATGGCCAAAAGTTTGCTTCTTGTACATCTTCCTTATAAATTGGAGTCCCTCCATCAATCACATTCATGGACCTTTCAACTAGTAGATTTAATGTGAAAGCTATTTGTTCCATAGTTAATATCAAAGTGAGTCTACATATAAACTAAGTAACAACCCTCTCTTTCCTTTGGTAGACATGCTCATTCGTTCTCTTCCATAGCAACCAATGGATGTTAATAGACAACAAAAGCCAAAACACATTAGAAACCTTATCCACACCCGAAATAAAGCCCAAAAGAGTTTTAGACCAACAAGATTTAGTAATAGCCTTAGAACACATTTTTCTTATCCGATATTGCTAACATCCTCAAAAGTGCTTTGTGTATGAGTAAGGATATTATACAAACCTTTATCTTTAATCGTGAGAAGAGGGATCCCATCAACCCACTTAATTTTAGGGATGAATTCACTTTCATTAACATTCTTGATAGGTTGTTTAATAAATTGAATATATTTAGTCAATGCAGAATAAGTTCTTTTACTCATAATACTCAAATTGAATTCTTCCTGAAGTAGTTCCCAAGTTTTTAACTGACTATTTATGAACAATTTTTCTGTATCAGTCACTCCAAGAGAAATAATTCCTTGATAATGAATATTTGGACTTACAACAATTAGAGAAACCTATAAAATATAAAATAAATGAATAAAAAATAAATAGACAAATACATGAAAGACACAATTTACCTTGTCTTTTACCTTCTCATCTCATGGATTGAGTGGAATTAGAGGTATCCTTCCTCACTTGATTTTTTCCTTTAGTGTTGTGTAGTTGAGAGGAATGTGGTTGCACAAACAAGTAGCATGATATTGAGATTATGATAGATTGGCTAAAAAACAACAACATGTAGGTAGAATAAGTATGTATAAAGAGAAAATCTAACAACATACACATCGAAGAATGAGCTAACTGGTTAAAGGATCAACCTTTCACGGGTAGCATTGATGAGTTTCTAGTTCTCATTAGAAGATAGAGTAGGAGAGGCCATTGTCAAAATATTTTTGTAGTTATCAACCACACCCCCTCTAACAGTGAGATAGTTCCAGTTAGTTACTTACATTTTTCATGTTTTATGTTAAGGTCTTTAGCTGGAAAACCATCTTCCTTTTCTACTATTTTTTTTGTCTATTGTGTTTCCTTGCACATTTACAAATATGTGTGAGAGTCATCTTGAACCAGTTCTAGGGAGGTATCTAGTAGAGGAAGCTTCATAACATTAGAGTTTGTGTTAATATGTTCCAAACATAAATGTAAATAAAAAATTGACAAATATACCTCAATTTTGAAATGCTTGGCATGAAGTTCCACACAAACCTTAATGTTTCTAGAACATGTTAGTGTATGCTTTCATCATGGAAAAACATAATGTAGTTGATCATAACTGATGTAACAAAGTTGTATCTTTGAATGCCTTGTTCCTTGATTATAGATCTATGCTCTATTGATTTGAAATGCTTGATTGAAAAATTGGTAGATGTGGGCTGGAGTTGATAGGGGTTTGAAAAGAGAAATAGACTTATATCTATGTGCAACTTGCACCTTTTCAAATTGAACTTTTGGAAAAGTCCAAATTTGGAGAGGAAATTTTTACTATTTGCGAATCCAACATTCATCTTTCAAATTTCAGGTCTAATTTCCATGAATAAGGGTTCCCAAGACCCTAGTCCTATAAAATTGAGCCATGAGGAACATCATGAATAAGGGAATGAACCAAATTTATGGAAAAATTCTCAAACCTAAGTACAATTAGGCATAAATAAGACACAACCACTAAAGTGAGTCCAAACCTAGCGTATATTTATAAAGAGATACAAATTATGATGCAATATTTAGCCCCTTCTTAGCAAGAGTATGAAATTACACTCATGTACTCTTGGGAAAATATGGAGAAACCAAATATTCTTTCACCAAGATATTGAAGAGTCAAGATGACTACAAGTTTGGAAAGGTGGTAGCTCCCAAGACTTGTGATATTGTCAATCTACAATATTGAGATAAAAGGGAAGTACAAAGTGAGTAATATGAGTAACATTGGTAACACACATGGAGCATGCAAAACACAAAGTTATGAAATTTAGAACTAGTATGATTCATATATTCTCACTAGGAACTATATCAAAAAGACAAGGCATAGATCTAGGACTAGTAAGATCCTTATATAGTTACTAAGAGTCATGTCAGAGACACATAAAAGCATGATAGCCAAGTTAGTAAGATCCTTATATAGTTACTAGTAGTCATGTCACAGACACATAAAAGCATGATACCCAAGTTAGTAAGATCCTCTAATACTTAGTCATAGATTGCATTCTAACAACAAATAGAGACCTAATTGTGAAAGTTTGAGGTCCATTGGGAAAAAAGTTGTCATATTGCCATGACAACTTTTGCATTTCTTGTAGAAACTTTTTAAAAATATGGTTGGAAAGTTAGTTTATGGTGGTTTGAGGTTGTAACCCACTTGGATGGGAATAAATAGGCCTTTGGCATGCCTTCCAAGAGTTTTGCTTAATGAAATTGGGGTTTTATATGCATTTTTTGACGTTTCGGTCTGATTCTCTTCATTTTTCATTATGAAAATCATCATAATTTGATGGGAAGTCGATTGGATGTGGTAGAGCAGTGAGTTAACTTCATTTTTTCTTTTTGTGGTATTGAATTTCATTGTGTTTTAAATAAGATATCATAGTTTTTCCAAAAAATGTCAAAACCCTGCCTAGTGTTTACCGAGAGGAGTAAATAATGTATAGTTTGGTCTCCCATGCATATAAATTCACCCAAATGTGTGGAAAGAAATTTTTTCATGCTATGTATCATATTATATTGTGTGTAGGGCTCCAAATTAGATTTGGTACGTTTGGGCATGAGGACAGTCTGATATCTCTATGTATCAGTCAGTAAAAGGCAGTAAGAGTGAAGAATTTGGTGGGAAGGCCAAGTGATTGGTATTTTGAAGTGGTTGATGATAGAGAGAGGGGTGAGGGGACCCTATGAAACCTTAGAAAGGGTTTGTGGATCAAAACCAAATGAAATAGATTAAATTTCTATGACTGTCCTAAGGGTATTGATTGTCACAGTCATAGTTTTACTAGTGATATTGTTTTTGTTTTGACAGAGTTGTGTTTGTAAGCCCAAGTGTGGACATGTAATAGAGTCATGAGATGTCTTAAGACTACATCAATACTTGAGCCTATCCTCATGGTGTTGGCTCAATGATTAGTTTCCATGATACTTGACCCTATCCTCATGGTGTTGGCTCAATTCATATTAGTGTGTTTTGTTGAAGAAACATGACGTGAGAAGTTTGATGCAAAGGCAAGGGTAGAACTCAGTATTTCGTATTAGGACAACAACCACATTGATTAGGCAAGTTGGATAAGGTCTCTCCAATGTTTAGGATACTGAATTCACATTAGACACTCATAGATTACCCCAATTAGACATTAGTCAACTTAAGATATGATACAAGGATTGCATACCACAAAGCCATTAGATATGTTTTGAGATGAAAAAGAAGAGTTAAATGGTTTTGGTTCAATGATGATAATTTCTATTTTCAAGTAATTTAATTTGGTATATTATACTAAAATGTGATTTCATAACTAACATTTCAACTTCTATATAACTAGTTCTATAGCCCGATTTTCTTGCCTGTGAAGAAAGACCATGTTAGACAATATCAACGAACAACAAAATAAGGAGACAATTGCTAGATTGTGGTCTAACTTGAAAAGAAAAGGTGATGGAAAATGTTATTGTCCCTGCAAAATTTGTAAGGGGTTAAAGACTAGAAGACTTCTAATCAAAATAGCTAAGAAACATTGTAGGATGCATGGTCACATTGAAGGTGGACATGATTATCATCCATTGGCAAGTTTTTCATTATATCGTTTTAACAATTTATACACATAATAAATCACTTGATGAAGAGATCATGATCATGGTTTATTTATGTTTATCAATTTTATATAGGTCAAGCACCCTAGAGCACATGGTATGGATCAACACAACCCGAAGAATATGGTTTTCAAAGTGGACGAACATGGAGGTGTGAATATCGAAGGTGAAGATAATGATCCCATGGAAGATGATGATCACAAGACACAAAACACAATTGAAGATGATGGTACAAATACATTGATCCATGACACATTTAGTACTCGCACAGCTGATCATGATGATGAAGATGACCTTGATGTTGTTCATGATGTCCCTCTACTTGAGAAGGCATTTGAGGCCCTTTACGAAGGCTTGTAGACAACTCTTCTCTCTGTTGTATTGTTGTTGGTGAACTTGAAGGTTATGAATGGTTTATCCAACATAAAAATCTCACGTATGTTAAGGTATGTCATATATGTCATAATAAACCATGAATCATGTTGTGCCATTAATATTCTTTATATTAACAATTTATATTGTTTTGTTGTAGATTGATATGTGAGTATTTGTTACCACCATCAAATATTCTACCTCGCTCATACCAAGAATTATCTACCATTATGAAAGATATTGGAATGGAGTATCAAGCAATATATGCTTGTCCCAATGATCATATTATATATCACAAACAACATGAATTTTGAACGGAATGCCCTGAATGTCATATCAGTAGATATCAAACAGATCAAATAACAAAAAAGGTTCATTGCAAGGTTCTTTGCTATATTCCCATTATTCCACGTATGCAACGATTATTCAAGTGCACTAGCTTGGCACAATTTATGGATTACCATGCACGCAATAGAAGTCGAGATGACATTATTCGAATGCATACAGATGGTTCAGTATTTATGGACATAGAGGAAAAGTGGCCACACTTTAAAGAAGAACCTCGTAATCTCAGACTTTCATTGGCAGCGGACGATGTCAATCCATTTAGAGAGATGAGATATGTTCACTCAGTGTGGCCTGTTTTTGTTATCAATTATAGCATTCCTCCATGGATGTCAATAAAGAAGGAGCACATAATGTTGGCAATGATTGTTCTAGGTATTTTATCATTTAAATATAGTTGTCTACATTTAATTATAAATATTGCAGTAAAATGGTCATAATAATTATGTAATGTTCTTGTTTATTCGATTAGGTAAGTACCAAGTTAAAGATATGAATGTATATATCAAGCCTCTTATCGACGAGTTGCTGAAGTTATGGAATGGTGTCACTATGTATGACGTCTCTAGACCAATAGGACAAAGACAATTTCAATTCCATGTGATGCTTCTATGGACAATACACGATTCCCCAGAGCTAACACATTTTTGTGGTATGTTATAGTGTTTAAGTTGTGCATGAACATTATAATTCAAAAAATTATCATATCTAATCCAATTATACATTATCTTGTAGGTCTTCAAACAAAGGGAAAATTTGCATGTCCTGTTTGTGGTCCAAAGATGAAATCTCGTCATTCAAAAAGTTTAGGAAAGTAGGTGTTTGATGAGTATAGGAACTTTCTCCACAAAAATCATAAGTATCGAAATACTTTTCATTGTATTATGTTAAAAAAAAATGAAAAGATAATTTTATAATTGTTGCAATACGTTCTACCTCTATCTCTCCCAGACGACTTCGACAATAATGTCAAGCAAGTCATATATGATCTTGAAAAATACATGAGGTAAGTAGTGATATTTGTTCAGTTCATTGTATAGATATTATATTTGCTATTTGTTTTACTCGTTATGTAATATATTTTTTTGCCTCTTGAATATCTTGTAGGTGGTTGTCATGTAAAGAAATCCATAAAGACGATATACAATATTGGAAGAGAAAAATTCCTCATTTAATGTGTGAAATGCAAAAGTATCTACCTCCAACATTTTTCAATACACAAGAACACTAGCTCATACACCAAGTTGAGGAGATTGAATTGTGTGGACCTGTACACACTAGGTCAATGTGGATGGTTGAGGGGCACTTGAAATTTTTTAAGACTTTGGTTTGACAAAGAGCACATCTTGAGGGTTCTATGGTGGAGGGATATATGGTATACTAGACTATGGTGTACATTTCTGAATATCTTCCTAAGTTTGCAGCAAAGATCCACATGGATCGCATTTGGGATCCCAACCCCATTAACAAATTCAAAGGGGAGTACTTGACAGGGAAAGGTAGATTGAGGAAAATGAGAGGTAATTAGAAGATGTTATTGTAGTTAATTAATTCTTAATCTTCAAAATAATACAATTGTAAGACGTTTATTTATTTTTTGTATAGTTGGTCGAGAGTGGGATGCGCTACATTTGTATATTGCAAACAATCTTGATTGGATGATGGTATGGATTGAAAGTTGTCAACATTCTGGATGCACATTAACATGGGAAGGTGTGGCTTCATTGGTGAAAGAAGCTCATCGTAATGGAGATTCCAATGTTACGCAAAGGGAAATTGATTTAGCATATGGTTTAAGAGATAAATAGGTACATATAAATTTATTAATCACCCATATGTTTATCAACTCACAATGCAATAAATTTTACATGTTTGACATATTGCAGGTCAAACACCACAACGCTATGTGTTGCAATGGTCATAAATTTTGCATAATAAAGTTGGATGACAAGAAGAAAACTTGTGATTCTGGCATCATTGCAGTCTTTGAAGTCACAAATATTTCATCGAGAAATGACATACATCCTCAACAATGACTTGTTATGCCTGTAACAAAATTGGACATATTGCAAAATTTTGTAGAAGTAAGTCCCCACCGGCAAATAACAAAGGTCCTAGTTTGAAAGGTAAAGAAAAGGTTGAAGAGGTAAAGCAAGAATTCTCAAAGCAATGGATCAGAAAGTTAGATCAGAATGTTGATGGGAATACTCCTCCACCAATAGAACAAAGTAACACTCCACTAGCATGAGACTCTTCATCTACCTGAAGGAAAATCCTTTGGGGGTTTAACAACAAAATAAAAAATGTGCTATTATTCCGTCGGTTGATGGTGAGAAGTTGGAATTACTTCTATACCGGCAGATGAGTTAAGTTGCGACTTAACCGATAGAGCATTAAATATGGTAGTTGGAGAAAATAACATTATAAAGCAAGTGTTTTGGCTCCTTTTTCATTCACCGAGCATTAAAATCTTCGAGAGTGCGAAAATTCCCGAGTGAAGGCATTCTTAGCAAAGAAGTGAAGCAATTCATCAAAGCACTCATCCTTGAGGCAGATTAAGGTATTTATAACTATGGCATCCTCCTCCACTCTTGAATTTATTGCAAACCCTACTATGATTGAGGTTATAAAGCGCCCTAGACCCGTATTCAAATTGGTTCCCGAAATTGCGAAGAAAGATGATAGCATAGGTGCATTTTCTCAAATTCCTAAGGGAGTAGTATATGTTGAAGACCCTAGGATATACATACATTGTCATATAGAGGAATTAGGTGATGATGAGATTAAAAACATGTATAGGACTGTGATTTGTGATGTAGATGGTAATGTCAAGTCGGAACACAAGATAGTAGAAACCCTAGGCTTTGTGGAAATTCTTAGTATTCCTGATTTTCCTAAGGATATCATAAGAATTGTTCTAAGCAGAGTTCATGGTGAATTCTTCTGGTTGGATTCGATTCATAAAATCACAAAGGAAGTCGTTAAAGCAGTAACAGGGTTACCTTCCACCGGTAGCAGACCTGGCAGAACAAAGAAGGTTTCGAATGACACAGTGTTGAAATTAACCGGTGCAACTTTTGAAAAAAGGTCTCTAAGGGTAAATGATGTAAAGGACATCAATGTCAGATTTATCAGTATGATCTTAGGTTACAAAGCCACACATGCAAATAGGTTGAACTCAGTTTCTAGCCTATGTATCAAAAGTGCATATGATATGGTCAATGATAATGCTAGAATAGATGTATGTGAATGGCTCAAAGATGAATTGATAGACAATCTAAAGAAAATTAAGGGAGATAAGAAAGGAACCTTTAGATTTGGAAATTTGCTTGTTTATTTAATGTTGTACATAACTAAGCAAGTACCCGGTATTGGCAAAAGAGATTTTGGTTTTGACATACCGATAGGAAAGCAACTATTGGATCTATTGAACAACATGGGAGAAAATAGGGAGAAAAACTTAAATGAACATTTTCAAGCATTGAAGGCTCAAATGAAAACTAGAGTAAGACTGTCACAAGCTGTTATAGATAAATATCATAAGGAAATCTGTTTTGTAATTAAAAAGGATGAAATTAGGATGGAGGCAGTTGTCCCTAAAACTATCTAGGTAACTGAAATGGGCTATGAAATAGATGACAATATTATAGAAACTTATGCAAAAGCCCTCCTTGAAGCACCAAAGGAACCCATTGAGAAAGTTTTTAGAAATGCTGAAACAATTGAGAGTGGAATCCAGTCTAGAAAAAGGGTTAAGAAAGTTGAGGAAATAGTAAGGAAAGGAACCCGACAGGCAAAAGCAATTAAGGAAGATGTTTTGAAGCAAACTGGTATAAAGGAAAGTGAGTTGGAAGGACTTCAACCGGAAACTTATCTTTCACCAGTTGTAACTTCCTCTGAGAGTGACATACTGACGGTATTTAAAAGGGTAGAAAGGAAAATAAAACCCTCACCGATACCCTCACTTGCTCCTAAGAGAGCCAAACAAAAACAACAGGTAGTGAGGGCTCCAGTAAAGAAAATGACTCCAAAGAAGAAGAAGGTAAAACAAAACATTTCTCCACTAGATAAGCTTCTTAGTGAAATTACAGAGGATGGTAAGTTGAAGAACATTAGCAAATTGTACAATACACTTTTTGTTGATGACAAAGCAAGCATTGAAAATAGTGTAATTTTACACCTGGATATTTATAAGAAATTTTTGATGGAAATTGTTGATGAGATACCCAATGAGTTGTATAGAAGACTAGAAGCCAGAAGGGTAGCCATCGTTGAGCTGGATAAGAAAATTAAGATTGAGAAACTACTTGCAGTTCATCCAGTTAACTCATCGGAAGAGATTGATCAATTAATCAGTGAAGCAAACTGGACTGTATTTTCAACTGCTCACTAGCATGTAGCATTGATGGCTGGCAGAGTAAAAGAAGTTTATGAAGAAACAACAGATGGATGGGACATATTTTTTGTTGCAAAAGAGGAACATGAAGAATTAAAAAGACCCAAGACTATTAGAGTATATCAAAAGGACATGGATAAGGAGAAAGGTAAGGTAGGTGGTCCTCCAAGCCTTAAAATAACTGATAATGTACCCCCACCTTTTTCTGATACTCCACCGGCAAATACTACTGACAGTCAACTGGCCATAGAGAGTATGGAGACTCCACTAGAGGATACAAATCCCGAGTCTGAAATTTTGTATACTGTAAATATAGATACTCAAGAAGTAAATGTTGTGGTTGACAGAGAAACAACTGAGGACAAGAAGAAAGATGTGACTACTGAGTCACCAACTGCAGATGTTGAGGTTGAGGTAAATGAAACTGTAAATATAAACATAGAAAAACCTACCAAGACAGAGCAACCGACATAGGATACCACTGGTAAACCATTAGAGAAACCGATAGATAAAATTGATACACAATCAAGAGAACCGACAATGGATAGTGTAGAGGTACAAACAGAGAAACCGGAAGTACATTTAGAGGCTACACCTGAGAAACCAGATGTTGAGAGCTCAGAAAAACCTTCTGAGACATAGATGGAGAAACTGGAACAGGTACATGTTGAGACACAAGTTCAAACATAAACAGTGCCACTGACTAAAACTGAAAAGCCCAAACCTTTACTTATAGAAATACAAACACAGACTGACCTACTAGAGGTCGAATCAAGCAAGGTGATTACTACAACCGGTAGCATGGATATTGTGAAGACAGTTGGACAGACATCAGGCACTTCTATGGAAGAATTTTGACCTACAAATGTAACAGAGGTCTTATTGGATTCAATAAAGATCACTGAATGTAATGCACAAGCCTATAAGGCTATTGATGACACCATTCCCATTCTTAACTTGATAGCACCAAAGTGCATTGTAGATAATAAGGATTCTTTAGGTCAACTAGACACATTGTCTAAGTTCATCACCGGCAACCTTTTGATAGTTGATCAAATAAATGAGGACACATTTAAGGAAAGAATGATTAAGGAAAAAGAGAAATTCTTTGAGGAAATTGTAAATAAGAACAAGGAGAAAATGGATACCTTATTACCGGAACTTGGAGAGACAATTTTTTATTTCAAGAAACTGTATAGAGACACTTGCAAAACAAATATTCTAACAAAAGATCTAGATAAGGAAATCAGCAAAGCACAAGATAAGATTAACAATATTGCTGACAATTTGATAGGTACATCGGATTCATTTTTAGAGATAGAGAAGAAAATTGTAGATCTAGAAGAGAAAATTAAGAAGTTAGAGAAGGACAAAGAGACAATAAAGGATAAGCCAAAGAGCTTAAAATGTCAACTTGGTCCTAAACTAGATTACCTCATTTCTTTGAGAAAGAAATTTATGAGGCTCTAGTTCCTGGACTTAAGACACCAGAAGAGAAAATGCACATACTCACCGGTACAGTTCAGAGAACACAAGAGGCATTACAGGATAGCAAAAGATTCATCGGCAGCTTAAATTTGGTTTTGACGGATATTTTTCAGATTGTAACCCACCGGCTTCAAGAATGTAGGCAGGACTCCACTGACAACGAATGACAACCTTTGTCATTGATGTCAAAGGGGGAGTAGTAGAGATGAGAAAAATCCAAAAGTAGAGATCATCTGCTCAAGGGGAGCACACATCTGGTACAATTTTTGGTATAGTTTTTGGCAAGATTTTTGGACTTCAATTTTTGATACATTCTTGAATTTTTCTCATGAGTGTTGCCATCAATGCCAAAGGGGGAGATTATTGGAAAATGCACACTCCAATGAGAAATTGTAGGTGATTGAAGGTATTGTCATTGATGGCAACCTTACAATCATTTGATACCGGAAAGCACCAACACCGACAGACTCTACACCGACGTATAGAACACCAACACCGAAAAAGGAAGAATACCAACACCTTGGCCAATAACAATTTTGTATAAACATATTTAGTAATTAATTGTAAAATCTTTGTAAGCCGACATGGCGGATTGTAATATGACTCATATATGTATGAGATCATTGTAGATCATTTAGGTAATAATATGATGCGAAATATGAATAGAAGGTAGCAGACCTAATATGCAAATTATTGGTTAAGGGTTTATGTATGTAGCAGAGCTTAAACCGGTACTGAATCTAGCATAGCAGATGCTAATCTGAAGCAGTACAAGACATTGGATTAGTATAATCCATTTTTGTAAGTCAGTGTGACTTCCTTTGTAATTGAGCAGTGAGCTCTAGGCACTTGGCCTTCCTGCATGTGCAACCCCTATTGTAAGCAGTAATATTCACTTATTGGCCAGTAAGAGAATATTGTGGGTCACAAATCCCACTGAGGTTTTTCCCACACCGGGTTTCCTCGTTAAAATATTGTGTTATGGTGTGTTTTTTCATGTTGTGGTTGTTATTCTTATTTGCTGCATTATTTCTAGTTTATCGGTACACAGTTTTAATACGCTTTTCATGTTATAAATTAAGAAATTGTTATTACCGGTCATATACTGATTCACCCCCCCCCCCCTCTCAGTATCTTTGGGAATCCTAACATATGATACGTATGTATTTATTGTTTATCAACTTACAAATGTAGTAATGCTTATGATGCTCAATTGATGGTGTTGATTTCATGTATAGTCCCTGTGTGATGTTGTCACCCTTGGTGGGAATAGGTCGTTGACTACAGACATCATCAACCATTTAGTTGAGGATCCTGCATAGTCTACATAAAGTAAAGGTAAGGAATTAAAAAATTTACAATGATTTTGATGAAAAAATCTTTTTATTATTTAATACTCCTTTTGTCTACAAAATTCATGTTGTTCATGTTGTGTACTATCTAATTATTAGCTAACATAAGATAACTGAATTACATGTGCAGGAACTTGAACCCCTTCGACGAGGATCCTGCACAATCTCATGGATGGATAGGTATAACTAGTCAATACACCCTATAGAAACAATTTATTTTTTAAAAATTACTTGGAAATCAAGCTTCCTCAGTTTTTCAAACCTTGACATTAGCAGCAAATCTAATACAGTTATCAACACTTGAGGCCCCATTGGACTTATTCCAATTTTAATCCCAAAATCAAATTTAGGGCTGAATTCTTCATCAACATTAACCTCATTTGCAAAATTTCTCTCTCATTACTAATTAACTCTCTCATTTGATGGAGTGCAGGTACCCCCAAATAGGTATTTGTTAGATATGTCTTCGTCGAGTGAGGGAAATGTTGGAATAGAAAATGAAAGCGAGACATGTAGTAGGTCTAAAATAGGGAGATCAACAAGAGGTCAAAAGATTAGAAGAAAATTCAATAAATGCATGAAATTTTTCCTTGCTCAAGGGGGGTCATGTTCTTATGATGATGAGACCAACGACGACATTGAGGTGCCACTGAGGTACAAACATCTACAGAAACAATGGGTGCCCAAGGAACTTCCTCCAATAAACACAATTTTTGTGTTAACGATAGGATATATCACATAGCACCTTCGTCGTTACATGGTTTCAGCTTATTTTCCATGGACGACATAAAGGTCTCTTACAACAAAGTTGTTGAATTGATGGAGTTTGTTGGACCTTGTTACAATTACAATAATTGGATGCAGATTGTTAAATATAAAAAAAGTATGCGTAGGTATGCATTGTCAGCAAATTATATACAACCGAAAGATAATGATCAAAGTAAACGAGTGGCTGTATACATTGATGGTCGGCCAAAAGCAACAAGGAATATTGCAGGTTTTATAAATAGTACGCGACCTGGGTCTGCTAATAAACAACCTAATTGCATATTTGAGGCGCGCGAGGGAAATCATGTATTCGTATGTGCGATAAAATCAATAAGTGCAGGCGAAGAGATTCTAATCGATTATAGTTCGAATCGTATAGATACAAACAAAGTTAATAGCATGGGGGTGGTACATACTATTGTAGCGTCGTAAATTGTACGCACTTGCTAGGGTGGTACAATTTCACACCTAGTTTAGCACCTGCCTTGGCGCATTTTGCATTTTGCATTGCATTTCCCCTTTAGCACTTAATTAATTAAATTAATTAGGTCTAAGGTCCTATTTCATCATCTTCCATATCATAAAGTTGGGCCCTTTTCATTAAAGTGTGCCCCTTTCATTTTATTCCTCCAATACATCATTTAATCAAAAACCCTAATTAGGTCCTATTTTGAACTTGGGGGCTTGATTTCGGGGGTCAAAACATCTCGAAAACACATGTAACTTTGGGATTCTCTCTAAAATCATCATATTTGACGACCCTGAAAATTTGGTGAAAAGTTGTCAGGACCATGGCGCCCGGCATGCACATGGTCCCGGACATTTTTCCCGAAATTTTAGGAGCGCAATCCAATCATAAAATAAAGCTTAACCCCAAGATATTGGCGGGAGATTCAATCTCTAGGTCGGCCAAAAGTTGAAATTAAGACCTAGGGTTTCATATATAAGAGCTCTCTTTCTTCATTTGAAAGGATCCAGATTTTTTTGTTTCAAGGGCCTTCTATGTAGCGAAAGAGCAGATCTTTAAGACTTCAACAACATTCAACATCCATCCATCAAGCATTCATCAATTTCATTCATCCATTTAGGGCTTTCAAAGCATTGAAGAGCAATAAGGGATCATCGACTGAAGATTGGCTTGTACCCCTCCCTTGGGGTTGGGTATGATTTCATGTTGTTTTCATGTCTTTGTATAAGCCTCATTATATCATTTGTATTCATGCTTTAGATCACTTCGCATCTTGATTTGGAGCATTTACATTATCATTTACAAGCAATTAGGGTTTACTTTCTAGGTTGCTCTAGTTTGCTTACTTGCATTTTAGGATCTTGCACACACACAAGGTCTGCACACACATTACTTTTACAATACAAATTGGCTATTCATGGAGGTGGAAATCACCAAAGTGGGGGTTTGACTAAAGCAAAACCCTATATAGCCGCCCACCATACCTTTTCAGATATAAGTGCAGGTTTCGGATTCGGACGACGCCGTAAGTTGCAGATCCGACGGAAGTAGACTGAGATGGAACAACACACCAAATTGTAGAGAAAAAGACCAGGACAGGGGCATGGGGCGCCCTGGTCCTGCCAGGACAGGGGCGCTGGGCGCCCTGGTCCTTCTGTCAGACAACAGTTTCAACATTTTTCTGACAGCTTTTCAGGTTGCAAAACAACAGTTTCAGGTGCAGAATCAGGACAGTGGCGCCCACGCCCCCGTCCTGAACATTTCCACTCAGATTTTAACCCCAGGTACACATCTGCATTCTCCTTTTATCCTTGTATTTACAGCTTTTCATCACTTAATCTCAATCTTGCAATCTTGTTACTAGTTCATACTTGCACTCTAGGGCTAGTAGTTGAACTTGCATCATTTTATCTATCATTTGCAACAAAGGAATAGAAATCCTAATAGGTAGCCCGTGGCTCTCTCTCTTCCACAGAAAGAAGTAGCCAATTGTGTGATACCTCTAGGCTCTTTCGTATTCTACAAGTGTGTGATTGAAAGTGAGATTAGGGCATGTTTGCTTAGTGTCACTTTTTCCCTCACCACACATTTTGGTGAACCCGACGTGAATTCCAATCTTCTCTAATTCTGATTTATGTTTTCAAATTTGAGTGTTTATGCTATTTCAAATTCAAATTTGTATTTACAAGTTTTAATTTCTTGCAAGATTCAAAAAAAATTTAGAGGAAATTTTTGCTAATTTTTCAATTCAAAGTTGAACTTGTGGATAGCTTAATTGGGATCAATAATTTCAAATCCGATTTAGAAACTCATTTGAATCATAAATTTCATTTTCTAAATCTACATTCTAAGTGCTTGCATTGGTTAAAATTAAACATTTCCTTCTATTTTGCATGTGTTATCATTTGAAAAAGGAAAATTGTTGTCATAATGCATTCATTTCATAGATGTTATAATGGGTTATCTTCCTTTGCTTCAATTTTTCCTTCTCCTAAAGAACCTCCCCCCATCTATAACAACATTTTAGTGCCTAAAAGAGTTGCTACCAATCCCTTTGAGACTCTCCCATGCTCTAAGGATGAAGACTTTAAGAGTGATCTTGACAATTCTCCTAAAATGTGCCCTTCCTATTTAGCTATTCTAGAGGAAGAGAATGATATCATAAACACCCTTCTTAATGTTACTTCATCTTCCCTACATGATGCCTCTCTAAGTGAAAAGGTATTGATGGACACTGACTTATTTTCTCCTAAAGTTGGTCCTTCCAATGGGGGCATGTTAGTGCAACAAGAGGTTATGAACACTTCTTTCAAAGATCTCCTTCCTAAGCATGAATCTTTGGAGAAATATGTTCATGTTCCTCCTAAAAAACACTCCCTTCATGAGGATCCTTTTGTGCAAGAAGATGACATGATCCCTACATTCCCTAGTGATGGCATTTCCTTTTCCAACAAAATTCCCGCTAGAGATGATGAATTAATGATAAATGCTTACCCTTCTCCTAAAGTTTGTCTTACCCATAAGCATCCCTTAGAGAAAGAAGATGAAATAATAAGCAATTTCCTTAATTCTCTCTCCCCTGAAGATCATATTGAACATATTTTGAGGAAAGAGGATGAGTTTAACACATCTATTGATGCTCTCCCTCCTAAGGATGAGGAATTAATAAACAATGTTATCTCCTCTCCCGAAATTGACAATACTTCAAACATTCCTTTCAACAACTTCACTATTTGGGATGAACCATTAGAAGAAGGTGTAGATTATTCTCTATCCCATGAGAGAACCCTGGCCAAAGGGGATGAAATCAAGATTGAAAACTCCCTTGATAGTTTCTCACCTTCCTTGAATCTCAATCATTCTCCCTCTAAAAATAAAGCATCTCCCTCTCCTCAACTTGGTTCTACTCATAAGGAAACCCTAGTTCAAAACAAGATGGTTAACATCTCTTTCAAAGATCTCCATCTCAAAAGTGAGACTTTAGAGAGTAATGTTGATCCTTCTCCTAGAGAGTTTATTCCCCATGTAGATCCTTTGATGATAGAGGATGATATGACCTTTCCTAGTATTACTTTTCCTACTAGAACATCAATGCCTACCCCTTGTCTCTCTCCTAAAATTGATTTAATCCGTGATGAGATTTTAGTGCAAGAGAAGACTATCAACAATTCTTCCAACACTTTTGTTCATTCCTCTAAACCATCCTCAATAAATTTGATACATGTGAATGAAACACCTAACAAACCTCTCTTCACTGTCCAAGGTGCTTGTCCTTCTCAAAATTCTCAACCTTTAAATAAGCCTATCTTAGTGGTTCAAGGTGGTTATGCTAATGATTCTTTTTGCACTCCTAACAAACCTATTATTACTGTGCAAGGAGGTTATTCTACTAAGAGCCCTTATGAGTATGCTAAGCAACTGACTAGAGAGAGTTATAATGCGGTTGCTCATACCTATAATACTAGAAATAATAGGTAGCCTAATCCTCCTCCTATTACTCCAGTTTCTCTTCCTAATCCTCAACCAATTCTTTCGCAAGCTCCACGTATTTCACAAGTTCTTGGTAAGGAATATGATCTCATAGAACAACTTAAAGCTACCCCTGCTAAGATATCCCTTTGGGATTTGATCCAAACTTCTTCTGCTCATCATGGAATGTTACAAGATGCCTTGAAAGATTTGAATGTTCCTCCACCTAATACATCTAGTAATATAGTATCTTTGGTTAACTTTGTGATGAATCCTAAAGCTCAAATTGTGTTTACTCAAGATGAACTGCCTACTAGTGAAATTCAACATCAATATGGTCCCTTGATGATTGTGGTTATCATAAATGACACTGCTATAAGATGAACACTGGTAGATAATGGTTCTGGCCTTAATGTGTGTAGCATTAATCTATTGCATAAGATGAATGTGGATACATCCCTTATTGAGCCTGACTCTCATCCCATTCGAGGCTTTGATAATGTGGCTAAGACTTCATTAGGTATTATCACCTTACCCATCACAGTGGGACCTGTTACTTTGCCTACTCCTATCCATGTTATGTCGGGAAATCTAACATACAACTTGTTATTAGGGAGACCTTGGATTCACCGTATGCAAGCTGTCCCCTCTACATTGCATAGACAAGTTAAATTTATTCATAATAATAAGACTTATACCTTGATAGGTGATACTAATTTTCAAGCTTATTTGCAAACATCTACTTCCAAAGGGAGTTCTTCTAAGCCTTCCTCTTCTAGTGATGACTGGTTAAACAAGATACCTATGGATGAATCATTACCCTTCGATAATCAAAATTCTTTGGATGAGTCTGAAGTTCCTGAAGAAGATTCTTCTCAACTTGAACCTACACATGAAAAGGCTTTTGATCCTGAGAAGGTTCTCGCAGAAGACGATTGGGGATCTCTTGATTTTAATCCCACCTTTGTAGGTGAGTATAGGGTTCCTCCTAGAGAGCTTAAAGTTAAAAAGAAGGAAGAAACTGGAGATCAATCAGTCTTACTTGAACCTATGAGAAATAATTTTCTGGCTGCTTCTCAAACTTCTCCTCCTCACACCTCTAATTCTGAAGAATTTGATTCTTTGTCTTATGAAAAACCACCTTTTCTTTCTGAAATGGCTAATCGTTATGGTCGTGGTTTCCATATTTTGGCTAAGAGTGGCTATAGTGGAAATGGTTGTGGCGCAAATGAACAAGGAATTAAAGTTCCTTTAGAACATAACATGCATGAATATTCATTTGGACTTGGATATAATCTTTCTAAGCCCACCAAAGCATCTAAAAGACCATCTCTCAATGTGAATGCTATATTTAGTAGTGATGATGATCTCACTTCAACTAAATCATCTTCTACTTCTATCAACTCTCATTCCCCTCATAAGGAAATCTTGGCGATGAACAAATCTCTTTATGACTCCCCTAAAATTTCTAAATCCACTTATGAATTTTTATCTCCTATTCACCATAAAGTCCTTTCCTCTAGGGATAAGGCTCTAATAAATTACACTCATCCCTCTTCTAAGACTTCTTGTGACTTTTCTTCTTCAATTTTTATCACTTTATACATGTTTTTGATCTCACTTATAGTTGAGCATTTAGCATGTCATATTCAAATACCTCATTCAATCTATCATGTCTTTAAATAACATTGATGGCTATTATGTTGCTCATCATTATGTGACATTGGTAGCTCATTTACTGGGGGCTCATTTTCATTCATGATGGTACAATTTCAAGTGCAATCATATTTTTGAAGCAACATAATAGCCTAATTTTTCTATGTTATCTCTTGTTCCTAAGGGGTAATAGTGTGGAAATATTGATCATCTTTTCTTTAGAATCCTCTTTTCCTAGATATGAGAGAAGATGTGTATTCTCTTTCTTATCCTACCCACTTCTTGTGAGGAGCATTTTACATACACTAATGTCTTGCTTGCATGAACCCATGTGAATATGTAGTACATTTTGCTTATGTCTAAATCTCTCCCTAGAAGATTGTGTAAGTCCTTGTCATTGACCCTATCCTTGGGAGGCAATGATCTTTCCTTATTTTTATCTGAGGATCCACTTTTTCCTATTTCGTGGATGGTGTGAACTTTATTACTTGATGTTATTCCTTGTATGCATTTGTTGTTGTTTGTTGAAGGATTCTCTCTTATAAGAGGTGTAAGTCCTTGACTACAACCTCTTTTGCACTTGGTAAAATACATCCATAATGAATTCACTCTCCCAATTGGGTTTAAAAGAGCGTCATCCTTCACTTTCACCTCGCAAAAGAAGGAAATATTGCATTCTTATTCTCTTCTTAGACAATTCCTCTCAGGGATAGGTGTTTTTTGTACAAAGATCTCTTCTCCTCTAAGGATCTCCTTAACACATACTACAAGATGTCCCTTTTCAACTATCTTATCCTTGCTTAAAGAGTAAAAAACTCTCTTGCTTGGATCTATGACATTGTTGCATTTTTGGGGTATCTTCTTTTGTGATGAAAGTAGGTATCCTTGTTCTACTTTACTTATGACATAAACATTACACTTTTTGAGCAATGGGTCATTCTCGGAACCAGAGCACAGACTCTTAGAGCGAGATGTCACGCTTTTTACATATACAGGTTGTAGCATACTCGGGCATAGACTCCTATGAGGTGCTTCTAACCTCCCTTACACACACATGCATGAGGTGGAGTGGAACTAGTGGCATAAGGCTAGACTTTCTCACTCTCCTCCCTTACATGGATCACCTAGATAGACTCTAGGGGCTAGTTTTCCATGTCCTTTGTCCCATGGATCACCTAGACAAGATCTAGGGGCGAGAAGTCCATGTTTTCTCTCTCACTATTCTTCTCATGGATCACCAATGTGTGTATTCATGCTTTTTTCCTTTCTTTTCTTCTCTTTGCATTTTGTTTCCATTTACATACTTCATCTTGTGTTAGAGAACTCTCAAATCCTCACACTCTTTGTTGTGTTGGAATTGAGATTTAGTCCTCTTTCTTACCAAATGATTCTCCATTAGTTTTTGATCTCATATCAAATCTTCTTGTGAGCATTTGTCATCAATATTCTTTAACAATTCGAAGTGGTAAACATGATACCCTGTTTCAACTCACTAAAATTAGCAAGCCGAAACAGGGGGGGCATATAGCTACCCTCGAATTTTCATCACCTTCCTTAGTAAGCATTAGGTGATTTTGTGATCTAACACGTGTGTTTTGTAGGGTGCGGTTCCTAACTATGTACTGCAGATACCGTTGGGGGCTTCGTTCGACAGACTTATGGATATATCCTTTTTCAAATAATGTTTACTTTTCTGTACTTTAGCTTGCATATGCACGTAGTGTTCATATGACTGCTAAAGTGGGGGCTAAATGTAGCGTCGTAAATTGTACGCACTTGCTAGGGTGGTACAATTTCACACCTAGTTTAGCACCTGCCTTGGCGCATTTTGCATTTTGCATTGCATTTCCCCTTTAGCACCTAATTAATTAAATTAATTAGGTCTAAGGTCCTATTTCATCATCTTCCATATCATAAAGTTGGGCCCTTTTCATTAAAGTGTGCTCCTTTCATTTTATTCCTCCAATACATCATTTAATCAAAAACCCTAATTAGGTCCTATTTTGAACTTGGGGGCTTGATTTCGGGGGTCAAAACATCTCGAAAACACCTGTAACTTTGGGATTCTCTCTAAAATCATCATATCCGACGACCCTAAAAATTTGGTGAAAAGTTGTCGGGACCATGGCGCCCAGAGAGGACCATGGCGCCCGATGTGCACATGGTCCCGGACATTTTTCCCGAAATTTAAGGAGCGCAATCCAATCATAAAATAAAGCTTAACCCCAAGATATTGGTGGGAGATTCAATCTCTAGGTCGGCCAAAAGTTGAAATTAAGACCTAGGGTTTCATATATAAGAGCTCTCTTTCTTCATTTGAAAGGATCCAGATTTTTTTGTTTCAAGGGCCTTCTATGCAACGAAAGAGCAGATCTTTAAGACTTCAACAACATTCAACATCCATCCATCAAGCATTCATCAATTTCATTCATCCATTTAGGGCTTTGAAGGCATTGAAGAGCAATAAGGGATCACCGACTGAAGATTGGCTTGTACCCCTCCCTTGGGGTTGGGTATGATTTCATGTTGTTTTCATGTCTTTGTATAAGCCTCATTATATCATTTGTATTCATGCTTTAGATCACTTTGCATCTTGATTTGGAGCATTTATATTATCATTTACAAGCAATTAGGGTTTACTTTCTAGGTTGCTCTAGTTTGCTTACTTGCATTTTAGGATCTTGCACACACACAAGGTCTGCACACACATTACTTTTACAATACAACTTGGCTATTCATGGAGGTGGAAATCACCAAAGCGGGGGTTTGACTAAGGCAAAACCCTATATAGCCGCCCACCATACCTTTTCAGATATAAGTGCAGGTTTCGGATTCGGACGACGCCGCAAGTTGCAGATCCGACGGAAGCAGACTGAGACAGAACAACACACCAAATTGTAGAGAAAAAGACCAGGACAGGGGCGTGGGGCGCCCTGGTCCTGCCAGGACAGGGGCGCTGGGCGCCCTGGTCCTTCTGTCAGACAGTAGTTTCAACATTTTTCTAACAGCTTTTCAGGTTGCAAAACAACAGTTTCAGGTGCAGAATCAGGACAGTGGCGCCCACGCCCCCATCCTGAACATTTCCACTCAGATTTTAACCCCAGGTACACATCTGCATTCTCCTTTTATCCTTGTGTTTACAGCTTTTCATCACTTAATCTCAATCTTGCAATCTTGTTACTAGTTCATACTTGCACTTTAGGGCTAGTAGTTGAACTTGCATCATTTTATCTATCATTTGCAACAAAGGAATAGAAATCCTAATAGGTAGCCTGTGGCTCTCTCTCTTCCACAGAAAGAAGTAGCCAATTGTGTGATACCTCTAGTCTCTCTCGTATTCCACAAGTGTGTGATTGAAAGTGAGATTAGGGCATGTTTGCTTAGTGTCACTTTTTCCCCCACACAACTATATACCATTTAAATTAACCAACCTCCAATTAATGAATCCAATATACCATTTTATTATGAATTTTTTTTGCGATGTCTATTGGTTTAATTTCGCTAACGTTTTTTATATTTTTTCTTTGTCATCAGGCGACATAGATCCATCACATATCACAGACATGGATGTAGGTCATGACACTTCTACCGAGTAGTAAACCTCATTGTAATTGTATAAATTAGATAGAAGCAAACTGTTACATTATTATGTTCCTTTTTTTAGTTATTTAGACTAATTTTGTAACTGTTAATGATATTCTTGACACACACGGATGTTCGAGGAAAGGGAAAGGGAGCTGTAGTACCTGAGCACCTCTCTAGGGATGTGAAATCAATAGGATTAAGCGATGATGACCCTGAAAATTCCACACACCCTATGGAATTCATAAAAAACCTCTTAGAAAAATTACTAAAGAGATTGTTGCTTTGGCAGCCGTGCATCCTATGACTGATGAGATATGAGAGAGGGTGGAAGTATTGATTCGGACAACAAAAAACTTGCAAGTAAGAAGTAATGAAAGCTTTTATTATAACAAAAGCTCAATAATAGTTTATATTTTATTCTCTTTTATTTCATTAACTAAAATATGTACTTGTTGTTTTTACAGCAATGTATCCACCCTCATGAAAGTTGTTGCCATGATCAGGGTGTTGTAATTACTTCAGGTGATGACGATTTTCTTGTATTATCGCTTGCTTGGCTTATCACTTTGAGTACCCAAAACACATCATACTTGATACTGTCAATCTTTAAAATAAAGGTTCATCCTTGTTTACAATTCTTGCACTTTTCATATATATAATGTTTGATATATTTAATGTATTATTCTTCAGGTGTTGTCAATGTTCTTGTGCAAATGTCATCGTCGCCTCATGAGAGGTTAACCCCACCTGTATTACCGACTGCAATGTCGACAACACGTAGCATGCAAACATCCTCTATTGCACGTCATATTGGCCCACCCACTATTGGTAGATCCCTTTTTTGCTCTATCTTCTGTTATGTGTTTATTTCCCTTGAAGCGTTCTTTCTTGGGGGCATTTCATAGTGGATTCATTTTCTGCAGGAGGAGATGCACGTGAGGATGCACTAGAGGTGACTACTACTGATAACATACCATCATTTCCTAGATCTTCTCGTATTGCTAGTACGGGAACGTTGCAGGCCACATTGGTGGCAAGCGATGAAGAAATGATTCCCTTAAAGATACAAAAGGTTCCAGGTACTTTAAAATTATTATTATATATAGTCTAATTGTAATTTACTGTATGATCACTCATTTTCGACTAATGATCCCATGAATTTTTTGTAGGAAATGATATTTTCTATAAACATCTTAGTGACATTGCATTACAGATATTTGGGCCCACCATATGTAAAAGGTGGTACATCATATGTGAACTAACCCTAATCCACTATTTTGATTTCATATCATTACTAGAATAGTTTTCCTTTGATCCATTTCTTGAACTGTAATAAATGTAGCTTCAGTTCATTTCTGAATCTAATAGGTTTGTTTTTGCTTTAAAAGGTGGAATGACCAAGAAAAAAGGTTAAAAAATGAATTGACAAACCAAATGGTTGAGTAGTTTAGAAATGACACCCTTGACAAAACCAAGCTCATTGAAAAAGATGGCACATATCTAAAGTATGTGAGGGACCAATACAAGGCCCATTTAAAGAGGAACCTAAAGTACGAGCGTCCCCCCATGATTCCATAGAGGGAGTGGAAGGACCTGATTTTGGATGCCAAGGAGAGAATATGGAGGTAGAGTTTGGGTTAGGTAAGACTCAAAATAAAAAATGTAGCATTATAAAAAAATATAAAATTCATCACAAAATATTAATTCAAGAGGATATGGAGGTAGAATTTGGGTTAGGTAAGACTCAAAATATCAACTTCTACATACGAGGAGTTGAAATTGACCTTAGAATTATAAAAACTAAGGTAAACCTATGGGTCACATAGATAGGATCCTATTACTTAATCCTAGGAATGGATTGGTTTCAGGAGCACCAAGCAAAATTGGATTACTACAGTAAGGAAATTGAATGCTTAGATGACCAATGGAGACCAACGGTTCTTCAAGGTATCCAGAGACCCTTAGTGGTGAGAATGATCTCAGCTATGCAACTTAAGATAGAAGTAAGGAAAGGAAGCAAAATCTATTTGGTGAAGGTAGAAGAGGGAGAAAAGACCCAACTCCTAGTATTGAATATCATAAATCCTCTAAGACTACTAAGATATCTTTCCTAAGGAGTTACCAAGATTGCCTTAATGATGGATGGATTTCAACATAGACCTAGTTCCAAAGGTTGAGCCTATCTCAAAATCCTCCTATAGAATGAACACTGCCAAATTCCAAGAGATCAAAATGCAACTACAAGATCTAATGGAGAAAGGGATTGATTCATCCCAATGTGTCTCCTTGGGGACCTCCATTGTTCATAAAAAAGGATGAAACATTGAGGTTATGCATTGATTATTAGATGTTGAAGAAGGTGACCATTCAAAATAGGTATCACCTACCTTGAATTGATGACTTGTTTGATTAGATGAAGGGATAAACTATTTGATCTAAAGTAGATTTAATGTCAGGATATCACCAGTTGAGAATTGGGGAAGAGGATATTCCAAAAACAACTTTTCAAACAAGGTATGGACATTATGAATTATTGGTTGTGTCTTTTTACCTAACAAATGTCCCATATGACTTTATGGGCCTCATGAATCATGGTTTCCATGACTACCTAGACAAATTTGTCTTAGTAGTCTTGGATGATATTCTAGTCTACTCTAAAAATTTGCAAGAACACAAGGAGCATTTAAGAATAGTATTGCAGAAGTTAAGGGAGCACAAATTATATGAGAAATTATACAAGTGTTCCTTCTTTTATCCTAGGGTGCACTATTTGGGACATACATTATCAACCCAAGGGATAACAGTGGATCTAGCCAAGATATAAACAATTGTAGATTGGCCTATTCCTAAGAATGTGGCCGAAGTAAGAATTTTTTATGGGTTTGGCAAGGTATTATCAAAGGTTCATAGAGAAATTATCCAAGATAGCGAATCCAATAAACCCTCTTCAATGAAAAGGTAAGAAGTTTGAATGGACATATAAATGCAATGTTGCCTTACAATAGTTGAACGAAGCTCTTACCACCACACCCATCTTGCAAGTGCTTTACTCAAAAAAATATTTTGTATTTTGGATAGATGCTTCTTTGGATGGGATATGAGGAGTTGTAATGCATTATGGATGTGTGATTTCCTTTGAGTCTAGAAAATTGTGCATGTATTGAAGGTATGGAAACATTATTTAGTAGGTAGACCCTTCAAGTTGAACACCGACCATTAAGGACTCCAATATTTGTTCACACAACTTGATTTGAATGCATGACAATTGGAATTAGTAAGCAATTATGAAATGGATATTTCCTATGTTAAGGGAAAACAAAACTGGGTAGTAGATTCCTTAAGTTGAAGGTTTATATTAGCCGCAATCACTCAGTTAAGGTTTGAATTGCCAAGAAAGATCAAGAAAATCCAAACTAATGATCTCTTTTGTCAACAAATAAGTTTGGGAATGCAACAAGGGATTAATCTAGTTGAATACCTTGAATGAAATGATGGTATCCTTCATTATCTACACCGAATTTATGTACCTAAAAAAGGAGATTTAAGATTGAAAATTCTCATAGAAATCCTTAATGTGCCCTATCTAACACATCTTGGGGTGACTAAAAAGTGCAAATTTTAAAACTCATTACTTTTGACCAGGATTGAAGCAAGAGATAGAAAATTATGTCGTTAAATGTCTTGAATATCAACATGTTAAAGTAGAACATTGTCATCATGCAAGAACCCTCTACCCTTACGATTTTCCTTGGCACAAATAGTTAATTTCTATGGATTTTGTGACAAGTGTGCTAAAAAATCAGCACCAACATGACAATATTTTGGTAGTGGTTGACAAATTGACCGAGTAGCACACTTCATACTAGGTGTTGTGAATGATGGTCCCAATTTTGGCTAAAAGATTCATCAAGAAAGTCATTATATGTCATGTGATGCCTTTGGTAATTATTTTTGATAGAGATAAGCTAATTAATTCCAAGTTTTAGACCTTTGTTATGACCATCTTAGGTACCAAACTCAATTTTAACATAGTACAACCCTGAAATAGATGAAGAAATAGAAATTAATCAAATTATGGAATATATGCTTCAAATGTATGCCATTGATTAGTCCACTAAATGGAAGGATAATTTGATTATAATTGAGTTTTCCTATAACAACTCATACCATTCTTCTATTCAAATGGAACCATTCGAAGCATTGTATGGTAAGAAGTAAAAAATGCCTATAAGGTGGGATGGTTTAGAAAATTGTGTAAATATTGGGCTACAACTGCTCAAAGAATATGACAATCATATTTAAATTATAAGGGAAAGATTGAAGGAAGCTTCATATCAACAAAAGAGTTATGCAAATGCCAAGTGAACCTCGAGGGAGTTTTAAGTTGGTGACAAGGTGTTTCTTCATGTCAAACCTCATAAAATCTCAATAAAGTTTGGCAAGGTTGTCAAACTAGCTCTAAAATTCATAGGAATTTTTTAGATACTAGAAAATATTAGCCACGTGGCTTACCAACTAGCTCTTCCACCATCTTTCTCTCACATTCATAATGTTTTTCATGTATCATTGCTTTAAAATATATTGTTGACCCCAAGTAGGCACTATAGGTAGAAGAGGTCAAAGAAATCCACCTTGAATTGCTCACAATCATAGACAAGCGCAACTTGCAGTTGTGCAATCAAACCATCCAACAAGTTAAGGTCCTTTGGGACCCTTATAGGGAACGGAAAGCCACTTGGGAAGATAAAAATGTAATTAAATGAGAATATCCTTGTTTAATTAAGATGAGTCGACTTAACCCTAAGGGAAGGAGTATCATATCACCTAAAAACCTCATTAATTTTCTTGCTTGACCCCTAGCCTTGTGGTATTTTGGACTAGGGTTGGATTTCATGATTCAATTATGTTAAGTGAACCAATGTTTGTGTGTGATGGTTATGAACTTTTAATGCCATTATTAATGATGTTATTGATATTATCACTATTTTGTTGATTTATGCATTGATTATATTTTACGACTAACCTGAACTAACAAATTTGTGGAGTTGTGTGAGAATGACGATCGGTTGTAGGTACTCGAGGTGCAAGTGCAGTGGATGCTATGGTCCAATGATGAGAGATAGATTGCTAGTAAATGACATGTTAGAATCTTTACTTTGTTAGTAAGTTTTGTCCACCTAAGGTTCATCTTACCCTAGGACTCTAGTCATCTTTTTAATCGAAATTATTATCTGTTTTGATAGATTGAGGGGACATTGATGTTAAACTTGGCCTTTATTAATCGAAAACATCAAATTATAATCTCATTAAAGAATAATTAAATAATAAAATATACATACAAATATTAGTCAACAATATATATATCATGAGTATAAATAAATAATAAAAATAATAAGGATATATGTATATAACTATAAAGGAAATAAATAAACCATTTTGAAATAAATGAAGTTATAATATTAAAACTTGGGAAGGAAGGCCTCTAGTATAATGAAGGAAAACAAATTATTTTTTCATATGCCATCGACTCTTCAAGTGAAATGATGCATAAAAAAATGATGAATGAAGTAAGGAAAAAATGTACTTTCATTTCTAAATTATTCACGCACAAACTACTATCATATATGAAGAGAGGGGTACATGTCTAAAAAGAAGAAGTGCATTAAAATGACATGGCACTCCATGATCCATATTTCCACTCATACTTTCCCGAGAGATGGATGATTTTTTAAAAAAGAAAGAGAACATTCACCCAACTAGTATATTTTACCTTTCTAAATCCAAAAACCACCTTCCAGCTCATGGTAGAAGTCAAAGACTGAGCTAAAATTTGTAAATCATCATTAGTTGGCTGCCTAAAAATGTATTTGCTTATATATAAATGTCTCTTTCATTCTTGGGTAGATTCGACTTGCTATTGTTAAATAATATGCAAATAGGAAATTGGCTATTATAAGTAAATAAACCAATAAAATTATTTTATTCCATCAATGTTACAAGAACAATGATTAGATGAAACATTTGAGGCGTAGGTGAAATCAAAGCCAATGAATGATAAAGATCTTAAACTATTTACTGCTGATTAGAGGAGGATTATCTAGCCAACATTTTATCTTGCCTGCAAGAGGTTTCATTAATTTAATAGAAGAGTTAGGTCTGCAATTGTTCTATTATTTGGAGTATAATTATTAATAACATTTTATTATAAATAGCTGGTTAAATAAATATTGCATTATAGGCTATCTACCTTTTACCAATCAGTCATTTTGTATGCATAGCAAGCTAGAGCAAACAAGTAGTTTCTTTATAAAATCAAATACTGTATTTATTAAGAGTTAGAACTTTATGATGATTGTTACCTCTTCTAGTGGGATCTCATGATGCTTTAGTCACTTCTAGTGCATACTTAGTAGCTTAACATGCATTTTTTGGACAATAGAAAGTAAACTATCAATAGCTCCTTCAAACAATATCAAAACAACTTAAATTCAACCCTTAGGCTGTTGGGAACCATAATCTTAATCATAATAGTCATATTTATTCATTTGAAAAACATCACTTGAGGAGTGTTGGTAAACAAATTTGTCACTGTGGTTGGTTCTCCAAATCTAACCCTGTTTGCCCAAAGAGCAGTGATAAACATTCCAATAGTTGGAGAGATTGTGGTGAAACCACATCTTCCTTTGTGTTTGAGAGGGGCAACTCCCTCATATGATGGGAGTTTTCGGGATTTTCGTGTACTTTTAACCTGAAAGTACATAAAAGAGAAAACATAAAACTAAAGAGAAATAAAAGATAGAAACCCCAACAATAGACATATGAACATCAATTGAGATTTCCCAACTGGTAAAAAATTACAAGGGGAGTTTATAACATAATATGTTTAGCCATGAGATGACGATAACGAAGAATGACAAATCTCGACATATGAAGAGATAGGATACTCCAACACATTCAAACTAAGATACCAAAGGTTGCTTGTGTATCATCACATCAATTGTACAGATCACATATGAATAAAAAGACTACCAATTTGACATACGATAAATTGACAACGATAACATGTGAATACATTTAGAACATACAAACTAAGATGCATTCTTCATTATCCTTTTTGAAATATTGATGAGGGCACAACCCGAAGAACAAAAAAACACAACAAAAGAGACACCGAAAATCGATATTTTATTATCTGAAAATTATATTCAATACATGCAATTACATATAAGAGGAATCAATCCTCACAGGTTGCAATACAACATCTTACAAAGTTTTCTGGAAAACCCTTACAATGTTACTTCCCAACCCAAAACTAAACGCCCAAATACTAGCACAAGTTTCCTCAAAATGAATCCTAAATAGCCTTCCACCATTTTGGAGCTAAAATTACAATTTAGAAATTACCAATTGGTGGACAAATGCCAAAACATGAAATTGGAAATATGAAAATACAGTCAAATACGAAAATTGAAACTTTCCGAAAAATTGCCCAACTTTCGACAGCCATAACTTTCGATCAAGGAATCGGATTGATGTGTCATTTGAACTGTCAGAAAAATCTTTAAGTGAAGAATATGCTTAAAATTCACTCTGCCAAATTATGTCATTTTCGAAGCCATTTGAAACCGTTTAATGCTTCAAATCTGACTCGGAATAATATTTTTTTCAATTTTTCGGGAAACTGAAACTTGAATAACTTTCAATCCGTAAATGATTTTAATCTGATTCTTTCGCCAAAGTTCTTATTTTTCCTTCCTTAATTTGGGCTCCATCCGCCTTTAAATAAAAACCTGCTATTTTTGGTAGTCAGCTAGAAAAAGTAGCTTGTCAATTTTGAGAGTTGAAATCTCTTATTCGTCCAAATGGGTATCCGGAACTGTAAAAATATTGAAAGAAAACTAAACAAAAAGAAATATTTTTCAGTGATGCAAGATTGCCCTTACACCACCAATGCTATAACATCTAATATATAAATCCAAAATCCTTTCTATACATAGTGCAAATCAAAATGTGTACAAGTTTCTCCTAAAATTTCAACAAAGTTTCCCCTTTACAATGTGAATTCTAATATATATATAGACTTCTCCTAATAAACCCGTAAAAACCTATTGGACTTTCAAGTGTTAGCTACACCGTGGCTTGAAGAAGTTGTGTATGTAGCGCCCTGCCCTTGCTGATGAGATGATCTCGCTCTCTAGGTAATGAAGATGTTGCCAAAAATGATGAATTTGATTACGCCTGGCGATTGAATTAGTTTAGAAGTTCCTAAAGACATTTCATCGAATTCATTTTCTGCATGTTGTGTAATCACTGTGTCACCTGAGATCATATTGCTTGATTTTCCTTTTTCAAAATAGTTTATCAGTCTTTTCCTACCTTTCATACCTCGCAGACAAGTCTATCACGGCCTTTCAACATAATTCCATTCTCTATGTACCTACAACCATTTCAATCAATAAAATAACATATGTTTGAGAAAATTTTCATGTGCCTATCTCTGTTCCATTCATATTGCTTGAGAGCTTTGAAACCCCTTTTCAACGAGTCCATTTTCTGCATATTTGTAATGATGGCATTCCATGAGGTCGGCCTTTATACCAGACATTTGCATTTATTCGAAAGTTTCAGAAGCCTTTTCTATAACATGCATACTCACAATCAGTGCATTTCATGAGACGACATCCATTGAGGCATTTTGTCGAACAACTCAGTTACATTGTCCATCACTCCATATTCTGTATGCATGCCACTGCTACTCGAGCCTTTTAAACGTATCCTTTTTGGCATAGACCTGCAATAATTATATTCTAAGGAAAGGCGATTTGTTGAGGCTTTCTATTCTAACAGTTGCATTGCATCACTTCGAGGAATTCGAGAGCTTCTTGATCAAATTCACTCTATACACATCTGCAATCATTTCATTCCATTCCTTGGGATTGAGACACTGTCAAGCAATTCACTTTTTTCTTCTGAGCTTCCATCCCTTACAATGTCGTTGCCATCAACGGATTATTGAACTTTTTGAAAGCCTCCTCAACAAATCATTTTGTGTCTATCATGCAACAGAAAACCGAAACCATTACCAAGATTTTCCTCCAGCACGAGAGTGAGATTATATAATGGCGAGCGTTTGCAGAAGACTCGAGCTTTCCAACTCTTTCAAGGTTCTTCAAAAACGGTTACAAGCAGTTTGCAGGTTAAGGTTCTTGAAAATCAAAACATGAAATTTAGAGTTCAAGGAAAATTTGTGTAGAAACTTAAGGTTTGGGTTTCTCAAAATGCAAAATTTGGGGTTTGGAGCAAAAAGAGGTTTGGAAAAATTTTGCTCGAAAGTTGGGGTCTGGAAAAATAAATGTGAAAGTTAGCATTTAGAGTCCCAAAAATGCGAAAGTTAAGGTTTGAGGACGTAAATGTGCAAAATTTAAGGTTGGGATAAAATTTGTATAAAAGTTAAGGCTTTTTAAATTTTTGAGTGTGCCAAATGGGGGGACAATATTTTTCAATTTGTGCATTTAAATGCTTTATATTTGAAATTGTATAAACATGGCAACAAGAAGACAAAGAAATAAACAATATAACTTTTGTAATGAAACCATCAATTATGAATGTTTGACTACTTGGGGTTAGAAAGGATTAAAGCATAAAATAATAGCTAACTTGAAAAAGGAGTTAATAAGGGAATGGTCTTTAGGGATAACATTATGTGGGAATTACTAAATTAAGTGAAATGTGATGCGTGTGTACATACATACATGTGTGTGTGGGGGGGGGGGGGGGGGGGGGCGCACGTAAAGAAATAAATTGGTAAAATTTATGTTCATTCAGTTGTCTCTAAAGGCAAGTAAGTCCTCTCTTCAACTCATGCCTAGCATTTTAGTTGACCAACCAATCCTGAAATTAGACTTAGAACAAATTCATTAATTTTAATCTAAGTGTAGGGTAGTAGTGATTGGTCGTCCAATGATTCCTTGACCTTATCGACTTTTGTTAGGCAAGCTTGGAGCCTACTATGGGTTGGAAGTTGGCATAACATATTGTGAATAAACAACTCATTGAATCTTCCATATTGTAACAATACTAAAATTATTAATTGAGCCATAGAAGAGGTTAGGTTGGGAAACAACCTACTTTTAAATTAGGATTCTCTTTCTAGTTATAGCGCTAAGCTAAGTACAAACATTGGCTTGTACAACAATAGATAGAGTTAAGACCCTATGAGAGCATAGGTAAAGGATTGTATTTCTCTTACACATAGACTAGTCCTCTCTATCCAAGGTGATCACCAAAGGATAAATCCTATGACCTACTTAAGATAAGTTTATTTGCTCAAGATTGATTGTAGTCAAGGAGCATACTATTCTAGTAGATTGTTAGCCATACTCCTAGTTAGCAAATAGATCTCGCTAGTTGCATGTAGGCGAGGGATGCCCTTCATTGATCTAGGGTAATTGGATGGATTTTGCCAAAAGCATGTGGGCCCAAGGGGCCAGCTGCATGTTGGCATTAAAAATGTGCTCATTGCTTAGTCATCTGATGGACTACAAGGAAAGGGGAATTTCTAATGGGAATTGGTAGATAACTGATAACTCAATGATGAACAATAAGTACCAAACCGGTACTGAGAGAGGGGGGGGGGGGGGTGGTGAATAAGTACACTCACAAAAATTTTTCTGAAACCGGTTTGACTGCAAACACTGCAAATGTTTGACAGACAGTAACACCGGTCTGAAACAGAGTGCAACCAGTAAAGCTAAGAATAACTGTGACAAGCATTAACCAGTTAATCACTTAGCTTTCCACTCAACTTAATACTACACTTCCATTTCACCCTTATGCATGAATAGGTAATCTATCATCAGAAATATAATAACAGCTAGCTCAGCATGATTTACCTTCAGACACAAATCACTTAAACCATCACATGAAAAATACTACACATGACACACAGATTTTTCATGTGGAAACCCAACTGGGAAAAACCACGTTGGGGATGAATACCCACAAGCTACTTTTGAACTCTTTAAAAGTCCGCTCTGTTAGGAGCCTAGTCCGGTTAAAGACTGTTACAACAGGTTCTGCTAGGAACCGATCCTGTTAGAGATCACTTGGTTAAGGGATGTCTAAATACCCGGTTAAGGGTTAAAACCTGTTAGAGGTTGCCTTGTTAGAGGATTTCAAGAACTCAATTAGTTTGAGTCACCCTGTTAAAGGATTTACAGCAAGCTGATTAAAGCTACCTGGTTAAGGGATTTTCCAACTGTTGAAGTGGTTAAAGATCAACAAGTATTACAATGATCTAATTACAGGTATTCTAATGCAAATCTGCTTAAGTTCCTTCCTTCTGCACACACACACAATGCAGGAATCAGTCCTCTTATCTCATCTGGTCTGGCAAGAATCACGTATCTCTTCACTTAGATACACACACACCATTTGCCAACAACCTCAACATGAAATACAACATCGACCTTATAGGAAAAAGATAGGTCAGTAGCATAAACCCTAAACCCTAAACATTTAGGTTAAGCAATTCAGGCAGTTCAATCTTGGCCATTGAACACTTTGCATTTGAATACAATGGTCTTGAACAGATCTCGAGACATTCTCCATCGCTCGTTCTTCACCGCTTTATGGAAGCAATAACCCATCACGCATTCTCCACCGTTTACAGGGACTTCGCACATTCCCGAGGTAGATAGGATCAATCTCCTTCATGCAAGATCCTTTACACGCACAAGGCTGACATGGCACCATGATCTGATCTTCATTATAATTCTAACTCATCATACGATGTCATCGGTTGAATCACACATGCTTGGAACACTTCAACCGGAAACCCTTAAGCTAAGACTACCAACTGGTAGTCATATCATGTTAAGTCTTCATAGAGAACATTCCATATGTTGGTTCACATTTCATCATACCGGTTCTCTTGGACAAACATGCCACTTCACCTATTGCTCAATATACCGGTTTATACCACTATACCGGTTCACTTTGCCAACTGTTTAGCTTCAATATACCTGTTCACTTCTTTGCACATATACCGGTTCACCACATTGTACTGGTTCACATTTCAGCATATTGTTGGTTCACTCTCCAACATATTGACATCAATGACAACATAATATCATCATGTCAACATACTCAGCACAAATGCCAACAATCTCCCCCTTTGGCATTGATGGCAATATACAAAGATCTCTCTTTCTGCATCACATCTTCTTCCCATTGTTGCAGATATCTTCTCCGCTTCACATCTTCTCCCCCTTTGACAACAATGCCAAAGTGGAGGCACAAGCTTTCCTGTTCCACTATGTTGCTCCCCCTAAGGAGTAGCATCCTTCAACACATCAATCCAGAAAAATTTGGACACTGCAATACCTGACTGATGTGGAGTACATACTTTCAGTTCACCTCTTGAAGGGGCAACACTCCTAATTCACCTCTTAAATAGGTAAATGAAGCCTTTGGTAGAGGCGGTGTGAATATATCTACTAATTGCTCCTTACTGGAAACATGTTCTAGTACAACCTCCTTGTTCTGAACCTTTTCCCTCAAGAAATGGTACTCGAGCTCAAAGTGCTTGGTTCTAGCATGCAAAACTGGATTCTTGGAAATGTTAATTGCACTTGTATTGTCACAAAATATGCTTACCGGTTCAGATACAGGAACTTTGAAGCCATTCAATACATGCTTCATCCAAATAGTCTGGGTGCAGTTCATAAAAGCTGCAACATACTCCACTTCTGCTGTAGACTGAGAGATACAACTCTGCTTTTTACTCATCCATGAGACCAGTCTACCACCAAGGAAGAATGCACCACCGGTTGTGCTCTTCCGGTCATCTACATTACCAGCCCAATCAGCATCTGTGAACACTTTCAGGTTGAAATCATTAATGTATGGATACCATAACCCAGTTAATAGTTCCCTTCAGATATCTAAGAATTCGCTTGACTGCTACCAAGTGGGATTCTCTAGGGCTTTGTTGAAACCGAGCGGTAATACCCACTGCATGTGCAATATCCGGTCTGCTATGCACTACATAATGCAACTTACCAATCATTGATCGGTAATCCTTCTCATTTACCATCGCTGAGTCATCTTCTTTTGATAGCTTACAACCGGTCACCATTGGTGTACCAATCGGTTTACTATCTTCCATGCCAAAGGTCTTCAACACCTCTTTGACATACTTGGACTGAGTAATAAAGATTCCATCTTTCATTTGTTGAATCTGTAGTCCAATGAAGAACTTAATCTCCCCTATGAGTGACATTTCAAACTCCTTTTTCATCTCATCAGCAAATTCATGACTCATCTTGTCATCACCTCCAAAGATGATGTCATCAACAAATACTTCACAGATCAGAATCTGATCTCCTTCTGATTTCAAGTAGATATTGCTATCTTTACTTGTTCTTTCAAACCCAATCTTCACAAGATGGGAGTGCAAGTTTTCATACCATGCTCTAGGTGCCTTCTTCACTCCATAGAAGGCTTTATGTAGCCTACACACCATGTCATTGTCTTCTGATAGGGCAAACCCATCTGGTTGCTTTATATACACCTCCTCTTCAAGTATTCCATTTAGGAATGCAAATTTTAAATCCATTTGGTATACCTTGAATCCTTTAAAAGATGCATATGCAAGAAGCATACAAACTCCTTCAATCTGGCTACTGGGACAAAGGTTTCTCCATAGTCTTCTCCTTCTTCTTGAGCATATCCTTACATACTAGTCTGGCTTTGTTCCTTACCACTGTGCCATCCTCATTCAGGTTGTTTCTGAAAACCGATTTGGTACCAATGACATTTTTATGCTCTGGTCTGGGTACCAAAGACCATGTACCATTCTTCTCTATCTGGTCAAGTTCCTCCTCCATTGCCTTGATCAGTCTTCATCTTTATGTGCCTCTTTGAATGATTTAGGCTCAAATTCAAAGATCATACAAGAATTCTCTCTGACCTTTCTTCTTGTAAGGATTCCTGCATCATTATCTCTTATGATCTGCTTTGGATCATGATTCAGTTTGACATATCGAGGAATGCTCTTGACTGATTCCTCCTGCTTTTCTTCTTCATCCTCATCTTCATCAGCATCAGCATCTACCAGTGTAGGAACACTGTTACTGGTACTTGGCTGATTAGCAACCGGTTCCCAGAAGGTTACTACTGGTTCATCTCTTACTTGCTTACTGTCGGTTTCCTTAGGTTTTCCAAAATTTTCATCAACTCTAACATTGATGCTTTCAACAATTCTCTGAGTCCTATTGTTGAAACATTTGAGAGCTTTGCTCTTGGTGGAATATCTTAGGAATATTCCTTCATCACATTTTGCATCGAACTTGCTCTGATGTTCACTTCTCTTGATATAACATCTGCTACCAAACATTCTAAAGTAGCTTACCACTGGTGTCTTACCAGTCCAATACTCATAAGGAGTCTTATCCTTTCCTTTCTTGATGAGTACCCAGTTCATTGTGTATACTGCAGTGCTCACCGCTTCTCTCCAAAAGGCATGAGCAACTTTTCCTTGGATCAACATAGTTCTAGCTGCTTCAACCACAGTCCGGTTGTTTCTCTCTGCTAAGCCATTCTGCTGTGGAGTCCGGGGGGCAGACAGTTGCCTCTTGATGCCATTCTCTTCACAATATTTGTTGAATTCATTGGAAGTGAATTCCCCTCCTTGATCAATTCTAAGGCATTTGATTCTTCTACCACTTTCCTTTTCTACCAATGCTCTGAAAGCTTTGAACTTTCCAAAAGCTTCAAACTTATCTTTCAAGAATGTGACCCACATCATTCTTGAGCAATCATCAGTCAGAATCATGAAATACCTATCTCCCTGCACACTCCTAGTTTTCATAGGACCACACAAATCAATATGCACAAGATCAAGTAAATTGTCTACTATGAAAGATTTACCTTTGAAAGTTGAGGAAGACATTTTCCCTAGTTGACATTCTCTGCACAAAGGATTTTCCAGTTTGCTCAGCACCGGCAATCCTCTGACTGCCTTGGTCTTACTGGCCTTCACAATGTTATCAAAGTTTACATGGTAGAGTCTCCTATGCCATATCTAGCTATCATCAAATTTAGCCATAAGACATGTACTTACATTTGCATTCAGCTGAAATAAGTTACCTTTGGTCTGCATATAGGTGGCCATCAAATCACCATTCTTTCCTTTGATTTTGCACACACCATTTTTGAATTCCAGAGTGAGTCCACTGTCATTCAGCTAGGCAACACTCAATAGATTGTGTCTGAGACCTTCCACCCAATACACATTGTCAGCACTTCTCTTTCCATTCAGAGAGATGGACCCTCTTCCTTTAACCATACATGGTGCATCATTACCAAAGCAAACCACACCACCATCATATTCTTCCAAAGATAGAAACTTGCTTCGGTCACCAGTCATATGGTGAGAACAACCACTGTCAATAATCCACTCATTGGAATTATCAAAGCGGGAGACAAGAGCCTTCTTGTCTGACACATCTTCCTTTACTGCAACAACAACAATATCTTCATTCTCTTCATCTTCTGATTCCTCATCTGTGACACCTTCATCAACTGCAACAAAATAGTTTCTCCGGTTTCCTCCTTTGAATTTCTTGAGCCTCTCTGGTTTGTCCTTGTTGTCACCATTAGGACAGTTTATAGCAATATGTCCTATCCGATTACAAGAAAATCATTTCAAAGGGAGCTTACCTCTATATTTATTGGTTCCTTTAGGAAGTTTCCTGGCAAGAAGAGCTTCAAATTCCTTTAGGATCTCCTCATCATCCATTTCTCTTCTCTGTCTTGGTTCACCACTGGTGCTTGCTTCTTTTCCTTTTCTGGATGGTACAACAAAAGCTCTAAAAGCTGATTCAGTCTTTTGAACACTGCCATCAAAACTATTTAGCTCATAGGCTGTCAACTTTGCAATGATGGAGTCTAGGGATACCTTAGTCTTGTCTATTGATCTTAACTCCTGAATAGCAGCAACCCTTATTGCATAGACCGGTAATAAGGATCTCTGAACTTTGCTTACCACGGTGGAATCTTCCATTTTACCACCTGCACTCTTGATATCTCCAACAACAGTTTTGATTCTTATTCCATACTGTTGAATGGTCTCACCTTCAACCATCTGCATGTCTTCAAACTTCCCTCTAAGGCTTTCTTCCTTAGCTTGTTTTACATGCTCATCACCGCCATAGATATTTTCAAGAGTGTCCCATACTTCTTTGGGATTATCTTTATCTTGAACATCAATAAACTCAATGTCAGATAAGTTGTTGATTAGGGCTTCCATGGCTTGCCCATTCTCCTATATTTCTCTCTTTTGATCATCGGTGAGAGTACCGGTAGGAATAACAAAAACATTCTCAATATAGCTCTAGTGTTGAGCACCCATGCTTCTGATGTAAATCTTCATTATGTCCTTCCAAATTTTGAAGTTATCTTTGTTGAACTTTGGGCCTTCTCTCTTCATCATTACAATAGGATCTTTCCCTCAAGCGGTTAAGCTTACAACACAGAGGACCTGGAGGACACTCTGATACCAATTGATAACTCAATGATGAACAATAAGTACCAAACCGGTACTGAGACGGGGGGGGGGGGGGGGTGAATCAGTACAGTCACAAAAAATTTTCCCAAACCGGTTTGACTGCAAACACTGCAAATGTTTGACAGACAGTAACACCGATCTAAAACAGAGTGCAATCGGTAAAGCTAAGAATAACTATGACAAGCATTAACCGGTTAATCACTTAGCTTTCCACTCAACTTAATACTACACTTCCATTTCACCCTTATGCATGAATAAGTAATCTATCATCAGAAATATAATAACAGCTAGCTTAGCATGATTTACCTTCAGACACAAATCACTTAAATCATCACATGAAAAATACTACATGTGACACACAGATTTTTCATGTGGAAACCCAACTGGGAAAAACCACGGTGGGGATGAATGCCCACAAGCTTCTTTTGAACTCTTTAGAAGTATGCTCTATTAGGAGCCTAGTCTGGTTAAAGACTGTTACAATAGGTTCTGCTAGGAACCGATCCTATTAGAGATCACCCGGTTAAGGGATGGCTAAATACCCAGATAAGGGTTAAACCCTGTTAGAGGTTACCTTGTTAGAGGATTTCAAGAACTCAATTAGTTTGAGTCACCCTATTAAAGGATTTACAACAAGCTGATTAAAGCTACCCGGTTAAGGGATTTTCCAACTATTGAAGTGGTTAAAGATCAATAGGTATTACAATGATCTGATAATAGCACTCAATGCCTAATGCAGATCCGCTTAAGTTCCTTCCTTCTGCACACACAGAATGCAGGAATCAATCCTCTTATCTCATCTGGTTTGGCAAGAATCACGTATCTCTTCACTTAGATTCACACACATCATTTGCCAACAACCTCAGCATGAAACACAACATCGACCTTATAGGAAATAGATAGGTCAGTAGCATAAACCCTAAACCCTAAACATTTAGGTTAAGCAATTTAGGCTGTTCAATCCTAGCCATTGAACACTTTGCATTTGAATACAACAGTCTTGAACAGATCTTGAGACATTCTCCATTGCTCGTTCTTCACCGCTTTATGGAAGCGATAACCCATCATGTGTTCGCCATCGTTTACAGGGACTTCACACATTCCCAAGGTAGATATGATCAATCTCCTTCATGCAAGATCCTTTACGGGCACAAGGCTGACATGGCACCATGATCTGATCTTCATTACAATTCTAACTCATCATACGATGTCATCGGTTGAATCACATAGGCTTGGAAAACTTCAACTGGAAACCCTTAAGCTAAGACTACCAACCGGTGGTCATATCATGTTAAGTCTTCATAGAGAACATTCCATATGTCAGTTCACATTTCATCATACCGGTTCTCTTGGACAAACATACCACTTCACCTATTGCTCAATATACCGGTTTATACCACTATACCGATTCACTTTGCCAATTGTTTAGCTTCAATATACTTGTTCACTTCTTTGTACATATACCGGTTCACCACATTGTACCGGTTCACATTTCAGCATATTGCCGGTTCACTCTCCAACATATTGACATCAATGACAACATACTCAACACAAATGCCAATAGTAACAACCAGAATAAATCTCATATTGTGGTATGACATGTCTAATGTATTTGAGGTAGTCAACGTGTTTGGTCATTATGGAGAAGATTGAATCAATTTTATCTCTTACCACGAGCCATATAATCCCTTTGGAGGAGTGGATGGGGCATAAATCCACTATGGAGGGTTCACATTGCACCTCAAGCAATCCAAGCGAGTTATGAATGAGAAGCCTACATGACTCATAGAATTCATAAGGTTTTCTTCCAAGTATTGCGAGCTCTTTAACTCCATTAGTAATTATGATGAAATTAAAATTATGAGGACAAATGACAATATACTTGATTGTTGTCTTGAATGTATGTTACTTGTTGTCATTATGTTATGTATTGATGAGAATTAAAAAAATGTGTGAAATTTGAGTCTTTTTTGGGTTGTCATTACATTATTATATGTATGTCAAAATGAGTTTGTGGATGTAAGTCTATAATTGATGGGGTGATTATATTATTAACATTTAGTATGTTAATGCTTAAATGCAATTAGCACAAGGACTTATGTAGTTTTTTGTACTGTGTCTAATTCTTATTTTGATTTTTGTGTTCAAAATGTAGTGTTTGATTCAATGATTGATTCAATTAATGTGATATTGTTGTAGCATTGGATATTAAAGATGAATTTTTGAATGCCATCATATTTGTGATGTAATTTGTGGTCGCTATTTAACTTTTGGCTTGCAAAGTTAGTTGAAGATGAGTTTTTTGGATTTAAATTCTATTGTATTGCAAATGTGAAATACATATTGGATTAAAGATTTGAAAGAATCGGTAGAATGGTGCAATTTTCTTATATGATCACTCATCCTTATAGACCAAGTAGAGGGATTATATATGCTATAGGCATCAGCTCGTATATGCATATACCTTAAATACGCTAAAACATTTCTTGAGGGGGCTTTATTTAGCTATGTTTTAGTTATTCATTATTTTTTATATTAGCTTGCTACCTCACTAATAGGCAGCCTAATATATTACTATTCATTTTCTTGTGCACAACCAACAAAAAGTATAGTCCATGGTCTCAGATCTTCGGGAATTTCATTGAGCAATTGGTGTACTTCTACCTTTTTCTTATGTATGTTCATTGTATTTGCTAAAACAAAGTCAATGTTTATTTGGGGAACCCATGTCTTTGGACAAATTTTCATTATGTGGCTTTAATCACAAACCCAAGTTGGTTATCTAATTTTATTTGAGTTTAAACTAGATTATTAGTGGTGTAGCTAAGAAGTGGGTCCCATCATCTAAGGTGTGAGATAGGTAGATGGACAGTCTACAAAGAAGTTTGGGAAGAAAGAATGTATACTTTTTGTGGCAAAGGGGTAGTTGAAATTGAATGACACTTTATCTTTGAATGTACCAAGATATTTGTAGTCAATCTAAGAACAACTTGAAGGAGAGTTGTCTAAACCAACTTTTCGAGAAAGCATGACTTCACAGTAATATTGGTTTCTTGATAAAGATTCATAATCAAAGATTTGACATCGAGAAGAACTTGAAGATGGCTTAGGATGTGATTCTTGGTCCCTTAGATTTCTAGTCCCATGGATGTTACTAAAATCCTTCAATCAATTCAACCATATTTGAGTTCAAACTAGTGTTTTACGAGGATTTGTTCCTAGAGTTTTCTCTGATTAAGGGTAGAGGGACAAATTTGGGAGAAGATAGGGGTAGAACATCCCCTCTCGTCTCCTTTTTTCTTGGGAATTAGAGGAATCCCCATGGATGCTCCCTCAATATAGGGGATGCTCTCTAGGAACATTCTTTGAAGAGAGATCCCAAGGGGACACTCCGGTGTACCCAATGTGTCCCATACACAATTCTAAAAATGAATAAATAATAAATTCTAAATAGCATAAGTGTCCCATAAGGCCTTGCAACACACTATCATTTCAACAAATTTAAAGGTGAAGAGAGGTGAAGGAAAATAAATAAGGATGAAGGATAGAGAAGGAATAGAAAAAAACCATCCACCAAGATTCAAATTCACAAAGGCGTGTTCGAGTTAGGTTTGACACTTGGTTGGCTTTGATAGACGAGATCCCCTTGCTTGTGCCTGCTTAGCAAAATGACAATTTTGGTTTAGATGTAAGCTAACTCATATTGTTGTAATTCACTATAGGGTAAGTGCACAAAGATGGTGGTAAAAAAGATGGGTATAAGTGGACACTTTTTTTTTTTTTTGAAATAAAGTGAACCTGAACTTGGAGGCAGAATTTGAAAGTCATCCACTCAAGATATAAAGATAATCAAAGAACAAATATTGTAGTACTCTGAATCTAGTTTTCAAAATACTAATTTTTTTCAAAATTGGATAATATTAAGGGGGTCAAATCCTTCGCGCATGAAAAACAGACCCTGATTTTTTCTAAAAAACATAACATAGTGTTTGACATGCACATCAAAAAAGTCATAGTTAGATTTAATATTTTGACAAATCCTTTTGCAAAAAGATAGTTAAGAGTGAGCACTAGAAGATGTGTATTTTTTTGTAATTTTTTGTTGAGTATTTTTTTTTTATGGTTTTTCCAATCGAGCACATCCTGAAAATTAGGTACCTGTTTGTGCGTGAAGCATAAATTGCACTAAACAAATCGAAAATACATTTTTTTTAAAAAATTGTAAAGAATCAAGTGTACTACAATAATATAAAAAGTTTTTAAAATTTGGATAAGTATATCAAAAGTTATTAAAAAATGGTGCACCTATGTCTGTGAGAACTATGGAGACACTAGTCAAAGAAATTCAATAATAATATGCTATTGTTGTTCAAATTTTGAAAAAATTATATGGTTAGAAAGCTCAAAAGATGGGTGAAAATATGGTGACAATTTTAGAAATACCAACTTGATGAAGTGTAAACCTGATGATGACAAAGTCGACAAACCAAGTTGATAAAATAAAACACATCAAAATGGAGGGAAATGGAGGGAAATCAAACTTCCAAATCGTAGTTTTGTCATCCAGGCCTATTTCCAAGCCTAAACAGTCAAAAGCGCATACGAGGTACTTATGGTGTAAGAAGTGCATACGCTCTATCTTAACTATAAATAGTGTGCACACACTATGTTTACCATAAATGACACGTACACACTACGTTTGTTTAAATTTTGGGAGTGTGTATAATATGATATTGTATATATAATATGTTTATATACATATAATATTTAATTTATATATATAATATATAATATATTAAGTATATATACACATATAAGTGTATTGGGTAAGTGCAAAAAGATGGTGGTCAAAAAGGGGGGTATAAGTGGACACTTTTTTTCTGAAATCAGGTGACCCTAAACTTGGAGGCAAAATTTGAAAGTCATCCACTCAAGATATGAATATAATCAAAGAACAAATATTTTAGTACTCTGAATCTAGTTTCCAAACTACTAAACTCTCTCTAAATCTAGTTTCCATATGGCATCGTTATGGATTGTATGGTGTCCTAAAGGGTCATATGGTGTTCTATGACCTCTTAAGACACCATATGATCCCTTAGGTGTCATTAGAGGTCATAATTATTTCCTAAGAGGTCATATGATGTCCTATGATCCCTTAGGACACCATATGATCCCTTAAGATACCATACAACCCATAACGACACCATATGGTGTCCTAAGGGGTTATAGGATGTCATATGACCCTTTAGGACACCATACGACCCATAACAACAACATATGGTGTCCTAAAGGGTCATATGGTGTTCTATGACCCCTTAGGACACTATTCACTGTCATTATAGGTATGCTAAGGGATCATATAGTGTCCTATGACCCCTTAGATGTTGTTAGGGGTTGTATTGTGATCTAAGGGTCATATGGTGCCATTATGTGTCTTATGGTGTCCTATGACCCCTAGGACACCTTATGACCCCGTAGGACACCATATGGTGTTGTTAGGGGTCATATGGTGTCCTAAGGGGTCATATGGTCTCCTACGACCACTTAGGACACCATTTGACCCCTTAGGACTCCATATGGTGTCGTTATGGTTTGTATGGTGTCCTAAGAGGTCATATAGTGTTCTATGACCCCTTAGGACACCATTTGGTGTCATTATAGGTCATATGGTGTGCTAAGGGGTCATATGGTGTCCTATGACCCCTTCGGACTCCATATGACCTCTTATGTGTCCTAAGGAGTCATATGGTGTCCTATGACCCCTTAGGACACATGCATGGATCCCTAGGATACAATATGACCCCTAAGAATACCATATGACATGAAAAAACACAAAATGGTGTCCTCCAAGTTCAAGTTCTCATACAACCCCTTAAGACTCCATATGGTGTCGTTATGGGTTGTATGGTGTCCTAAGAGGTCATATAGTGTTCTATAACCCCTTACGACACCATTTGGTGTCATTATGGGTTGTATGGTGTGCTAAGGGGTCATATAGTATCCTATGACCCCTTAGGACTCCATATGACCTCTTATGTGTCGTTATGGGTCATATGGTGTCCTAAGGAGTCATATGGTGTCCTATGACCCCTTAGGACACATGCATATGACCCTAGAGAGGGAGAGAGGGGGAGGAGAGGGAGGGAATGAGAGAGAGATACACCTAAGAGAGGAGTAGAGTGAGATAGAGAGATAGAGACTGAGAGGGAGAGACAAGAAATAAATGAGAGAGAGGGGGGAGACAAAGATAGAGAAAGGGAAAGGGAGGGGGAGAGATAGAGATAAAGAGCGACACAGAGAAGGGGACTCAAAGAGAGAGAGAGAGAGAGAGAGAGAGAGAGAGAGAGAGAGAGAGAGAGAGAGAGAGGTCAGAGAGAGGGAGAGAGTGAGAAAGAGAGGTAATGAGAAAGGGAGAGAGGGAGGGGGAGGAGAGAGGGAGAGAATGAGAGAGAGATACACCTGAGAGAAGGATAGAGTGAGATATAGAGAAAGAGGAAGAGAGGGAGAGACTTCAGAGAGAGAGAGAGAGAGACTTAAGTGAAAAATAGAAATGGAGGGGGGGAGGTAAGGAGAGAGTGGGAAAGAGATACACTTGAAAAAGGAGGAGAGTGAGATAGAGAGAGAGAGAGGCAGAGAGGGAGAGAGAGACTTGAGAGAGAGAGAGAGAGAGAGAGAGAGAGAGAGAGAGAGAGAGAGAGAGAGGTTGATAGCCAGAGACTTGATAGAGAGAAAGAGAAATGGAGCGAGAGGGGGAGAGAGAAAGAGAGTTAGAGGGAAATAAATACTCACAAAGGAAGAGAAAGGGAGGGGGAGGGAGAGGGATAGAATGAGAGAGGGACATTGAAGAGAGAGGGAGAGAGTGAGAGATGAAGATATTTGAGAGAGGGAGAGAAAGAGAGGGATATATGAAAGAGAGAAAGAGGCTGAGGGAGATGATAAAGAGAGGGAGAGATACCCAAGAGAGGGAAGAAAGTAAAGAGGGAGAGATACCCGAGAGAGGGAAGAAAGTAGAGATGGAGATGCGTAAGAGACAAAAAGGTAGGGGTTAAGGAAGAGAGAGGGGGAATGTAGAGAAGAGATGAGAGAGATAATGTTGATATAAGCATGTTGATTACTAAAATTATACTAAGTCTGAAATTTATAAGAATACTCAAAAAACTAGAATCTGCATTATAACTCTTAGAGATCTGGAACCACTCTCAAAAGTATAAGAAAGATAAAAGACAAAGAGAAATGTCACTTATACTTAAATGTTATATTTTATGTATATATCCTATCAAAAAACCTAATGGAATGCTAAATGAATTGCATTTTATTGACAGACAAACGCGTACATGGTTTAAAAACTAAAACCGCGTATGGGGTTTTTAGTTTCTAAACCGTGTATGCGGTTTTAGTTTTTAAACCACGTACGGGGTTCTTAGTTTCTAAACCGCGTACGTGGTTTTATTTTTTAAACCGCATACATGGTTAGTATACTTTAAACCCCGTACATGGTTTAGCTTTGGTTAGGGTCGACAAAACGAGCCTAAATATGTACGGGGTTCTTTAAATTTGAAATAACCCGTGCGTGTTTTGTTTTTTTTCATGTTTTTTGGGGGTGTGTCCACTTTTCTGACCACCATCTTTGTGCACTTACCCTATTGTCTCCCCCTCTCAAGTGCATACAAGGTGCCTCTCTCTCTCTCTCTCTCTCTCTCTCTCTCTCTCTCTCTCTCTCTCTCTCTCTCTCTCTCTCTCTCTCCCCTTCTCCCTTCCTCCATACCCCATCCCTCTTTCTCTTCTTCTCTCCCTCCCTCCATACCCCACTGCAGTTGTGTCTGCACTTCTATAGAAGTAAGTGAGTTTATTTCTTGTCTAAAAATTTCCTCTTTGATTTTTAATTAGGAGATCAAATTTGAGAAAAAACATTCAAAAAAATTGCTAAACGCGTAAATGCAAAATTGATAACATTCATGCCAATTAAATGTGAAACATTTAACCCTTCTATGAAATACTTTTAGCATTTTATGGAATAGTTATATCAATTGCAAAGCTCCAACATCGTATGTGCAAATGTAAGAGCATATGCGAAATCAATAAATTGAATATGAAATATTTAACATCACGTGCAAGACACTTATGAATGTGACGTTCAAATCACACATACAAAAGGGTTACCATGAGTGCAAAAAACTTGATAGTCATGCAAAAATGTTCAATTTTCCAATTTTGACAACTTGATCGAGTTTACCCACCATATCACATGTAACCTCTGGACGTTGGTACGAACTCACTCACTCGGATAGGCGTTGATGTGCTCCAATGCCAACCATCGCGCTCAAAATCCTCACAATATGCTCAAATTTCTCTCTAAACTTTGAACTCCAAGAGTGCAAATGAGGCAAATGAACCTAGAAAAATCTATTTATATGCAAAATTAGGGTTTTCCCACCAAAACAGTCGCAATCAAATTCAACTTTACATACCTTGTAGGTAAGTCAAATGAGCTCTAAACTACATGAAATTGGATACTAGCAGTTTTGGTCATTTTATCATTAAATTGGTCTCAATTTCAAAAAAAATAGACCAGTTTCCCGAAGAGGCACAATTACACCCTACTACTGCTAGGGCACGTCGAGATAGGACTTTTTCACTTTTCTTTAAAATAAAGTTGTTCCAACATTGTCTCAAAGAGGGGAAAAATGTAAACATTTCAAAATGTCCTCTTACTAACAATGCTAATTCTTCTTCTTTATTAATTAAATAATTCTTTAATTATTTTATTAATTTTATTTTATTCTTCTAAACTAAAATGTCATCATTTTTCATCATTTCTAACTATTCAATTTCTCTTTAATCATTTAACCTTTCCTTTCCTAAAATTAATTAAATAATTCTATTATTTAATTAATTGCGATTCAATTACCTTAATTAAATAATCTTTATTATTTAATTAAGTTCAATTTCTAATTTCCCATAATAAAATAATTTATTCAAATTATTTAATTATCTAATTTATTCTTTTCTAATTAATTCACATTTCTCATAATTAAATAATTTATTCAAATTATTTAATTATCTAATTTCCTTTCTTTAAAATTAATTCAAATTTCAAAAAATTCAAACTTATCCAATTCCAAATTTGAATTAATTTCATTTCCAATAAATGTGAATGACATTTTATATTTCCAAAAATCAAATTTAAAATTAAATGCAAAATTAAATGCAATTTCATGCTAAATTCCTATAGCACATGCTTAAATTCTAGCTGACACTAATTGTGAGTTCAAGTCTCAATCACCTTTTTCCGACTAATCAATCAAATCAATCAATTGATCACTTAGCTCAATTAACTCTTCAATCACCTTTTCTAACTCCCAATCAACTTTTTCAAATAGATCCATGTAATCAGGTAACTAATGAACCAACTCTGTTTGTTTGACACATCAAGCTAGTCATGTCCCAATCAGTTCAATCATGAAACCAGTTCTCATTGTAATAATCTCCAATCAGCTTTGTCTCAATCAATTTCAATTGTTGCTCAAATTAGTTTGCAAATCAATCTTGACCATTCAAATTTCCTCTCCAGAATAGATAAAATTGAGCATCAATTCCTCTTTTTCAACAACCACTATTTTTGAATTCTTGTGCTAACATTTTGTAGGGTTTCAAGTGCGACTCTAAGAGCCAACATTCCACAAGGAGGAGAAGAGAAATATGAGACTTGATGCTCACGGTCAACAAATGTATTGCATCTAATTAATTAGTTTTATTGTTGATCCCAACATCTTTCTTATTGTTTGTATTTGAAATCTATTAATTAGATAGGTTTGGTGGTTGCTTATTGAATTTTTTATTAATGATGGTGATTTTAGGCATACAAAAAAAGAGCGAGAGGGTATCCCCCTATCTCAATCCCTTGGACGCAGCAAAAAAACTCTAAAGACTTGCATTCACAAGTATAGAAAATCTCGGAGTGATGATGCAACTTCTAATCTAGGGAATCCAGTTTGGGCCAAAACCAAATCTCTTTAAAACCTTCAAAAGTAAATCTTGATCCACCTAATCATATTCTTTTTGAATGTCTAATTTAACCATCATCCTATCCATTTTTTCTTTCCTAATAGAGTGTATTGCTTTGTGAGTAGTGATGATGCCCTCCACTATCGATCTTTTTGGAACAAACCCACTTTGTTCTTCTGATATAATCTCCTTCAGGGTTGTCTTTAGTCTATTTTCCATCACCTTAGATATAACTTTATAAATTATATTACACGGGGAGATCAACCTAAAATGATCAAATGACTGCACTAACTCTTTTTGGGAAATAAGGGCAATCAAAGTGCTATTCAAAAATTTGGACATATAAGTTTCCACCCTTGATTCCTCCACTACCTCCTAAAGGTCTATTTTGATAGTTTCCCATAAAAATGGAAGAAGGAAGGTGGAGATCCATCTGAGCCTGGAGCCTAGCCACCCACCGTAAAAAAAACTTTTCGTACCTTTTCTAGAGAAACTGCTCCATGGAGCATTGAATACTGTTGATCAAAATTAATCTTGGGGATCACCTCCAAATACTCATTCACAATAGTCTCATCACATTCTCCATCTAAGGAAAATAAAATTTTGAAATATCTTTATGCCTCCTAGTTAATGTCTTCCCTTTTTGTTAATTGAATACATTCAACATTATTGATTTCAAAGATTCTATTATTTGATCTTCTGGCTCTAACTTAATTGTGGAAGAATTTTGTGTTCCCATCTCCTTCTTTGAGCCAACACTGCCAATATTATTGGCACCAAAAAATTTGCTCCCTGGCCAAGATCTCCAAAAGTTGTTGTTTTAGCTCTTTTTCTTTATGAAATTCCCATTTTGACATTCCCTTGACTATCATCTCTTTATTTATCTCTTTGAGGTCCTTTTCAATTCTCAATTTTTTTTCAAAGATGTTCTTGAAATGCTCTCTATTCCACTACTTCAGTTTGTACTTGAGATGTTGGAGCTTTTTGAAGAGTATATACTCTTTCTTACCTGCTACTAGTGACACATTGTTCCACCAAAATTTAATAGGATTCCTCACATGGACATTCCTAAGCCACATGTTCTCAAATTTAAATAGACAATGTATAGGGGTTGTATCCTCTTATAGGATTACAACAATAAGGAAATGGTTTGATCCCAAGAAGGGAAGGATGGACACCTCATAAAATAAAGGGTTATATGCCCATTTCCTAGCCAAGAATAATATGTTTATCTTCTCTACAATACACATTAAACACAACCTTCTATTAGTCCATGTGAATGATCTATTTCTAGGGCTAACTTCTAATAGACCATTTGTAGAGATGAAAATTTGAAAGCCTATATGAGCCACTCCCAAACCTTCTTTGCCATTGAATTTCTCTTTTGAATTCTTGGTGGCGTTGAAATCTCCCTCTATGACAAGTGTGGCATCCTTAACCAATTCAATAACTGTTGACAAATGACTCCAAAGTTCCATTTTCTGCCCTACTCCTAAAGGCCCATATACATTAAGAAACATAAATACCTTGCGGCTAGCTACTAACCATACTTTAACAAGTTGTCAATGCTTGCTTTGAGTAATCCCATCAGCCTTGAATGTGACACACGGGTTTTGCCAAACCCATTTACTCCCCTACCAAGTGACTGATTTGCAATGGAGAAACCTGTGAGGAGGAGAACCTACATGGGCTAGATGTGCCTCCAAGACTCAAACTTAATTCAAAGTAGTTTCTCAACATGACAAAGTTAAAAACACACACCACATAAAGTGGATGTCAAAGTTAATTCAAAGACACTACATAAATTGAATTGTAAAATTAACTTTCAAACACACATATGGATACACAACACATGGAGTTTGTTCAAGCATGAAAAAATTTAAAAGCATACACCACACATACTGAATGCCAGTGATAGTATAAACACACAACACAAAGTAAATGTCAACATTAACTTTGAAACACATAAATATTATTCATATAAAATGAATTTCCAAGTTACAACATATTTCACACAAACAAAAAAAAACATTTCTATAACCACACACAAAGTAAATACACAAATTTGTTTGAACACATGTAATTTTCTCAAAATGATAAAGTTAAAACACATACCACACAATGCATTTAAAGTGAATACCAAAGTTCAAACACACATACAAAGTGAAAATCAAAATTAACTTTCAAACACATAAAAAATGAAAAATATAAAATGTATTTCAAAGTTACAACAAATTTCACACAAACAATAAATTAACACAAACCACAATTATGATGGAAATGATGATGATGAGCATCATTCATGGATACATGCATCTTGGGTGTTGTATAATCATTTCACAAAGTGAATTACCAACACACACACAGACACATACACACACACACCATATAAAGTTAACTTAAAAAATGAACACTAGTTCAAACATGCCAAAATATAAATGCACACAATAAGTGAATGCCAAAGTTATAAAATGTACTAAAGTGCAAATATACTACACATGGAGTCTAACACACACACCATATAAAGTTAACTTTAAAAATGAACACTAGTTCAAACATCACACAATAAGTGAATGCCAAAATTATAACATGTGCTAGAGTGCAAATATACTACACATGGAGTCTAATCAAACATGAAAAAGTAAAATCATACATACAACCCAAAGTGAATGTCAAAATTTAGTTCAAACGCACACCACAACAAGTGAATGTCGAAGTTCAAACACACACTATCATGCAAACATACTAAATTCAATTACACACATTCACTTATTCATTTATCCACACAAAGTGATCATTGAAGTTCATTTGTTACACATTCCACACGAAGTTCTTTCATACTCTCCACACAATGTGGTAGAAAAAAAGTAACATCAAAGTTAGTTCAAAGACAAACCACACAAAGTGAATCCCAAAATTAGTTTAAACACACACAACACAAAGTGATTGTCAAAATTAACTTTCAAACACACAAAAAGACACCCTTGACACATGGAGTTTGCTCAAACATGAAAAATTTAAAGCATACATCACACAAATTGAATGGCATTGATGGTTCAAACATACACCACATAAAGTGAATGTCGAAGTTCAAACACACATAGAGTAAATGTAAAAATTAACTTTCAAACATACAAATATGATTCATATAAAATGAATTTTAAAGTTACAACACATCTCACACAAACAAAAAATGAACACGTCTTTAACTACACACAAAATAAACACAAATTTGCTTGAAATCAAGTCCTAAGGCCTTTATTGCATGTCTATAGGCCCCCACCTCAACGTTATAGACCATGGGGGGTCTATTTTTGTAATTATTAACTTTATACATGTCATAGTGCAAGACACACACAAAGTGAATCCCATAGTTCAAATGCAATTCATACTAAAGTTCAAATATACAACATAATTGATTGTCAAAGTTAGTACACTCTTGACACAAAGTGAATGTAAAAGTTTAAACATGCAAACACAACATACTAAAGTTAAAACATATTTCTCACAATGTTTGTTCACTTCACACATAGTTTGTTCAAACACACACTGCAAAGTTAATGCTAAAGTCCAAACACACATAAAGTTAAATAAAACATATTAAAGTACAAACAAACACACAAAAGTGAGTGTGCACCCAAATTAAAATTGTTTCATAAAAAGTTACTTCAACCACAAATAAACACAAGTTCGACATACCAAATTTAAACATATTTCACAAAAAATATTTCAAACACACACTAATACAAAACACATACATGAAATCCAAAGTTTAAACAAACTTCACAAGAAAGCTCAAACATACAACATAAGTGATTGTCACAGTTAGTACACTCTTCAAACAAAGTGAATGTGAATGTGTGCCCAAATTAAAATTGTTTCATAAAAAGTTACTTCAACCACAAACAAAGTAAACACAAGTTTGACATACCAAATTTAAACATAAAATATTTCAAACACACGATTTAAATACAAAACATGTACATGAATCCCAAAGTTTAAACACACTTCACAAGAAAGCTCAAACAACAACACAAGTGTTTGTCAAAGTTAGTACATTCTTCAAACAAAGTGAATGTGAAAGTTCAAACATGCACACACATGCAAAAGCACAAACATTACAAAATAATTATCAAAGTTAAAATACATAACAAACACAAATTTGCACATGTACAAAGTAAATTCTAAAGTTCAAACATACCAAAGTACAAACACACAAAAGTGATGCCCAATTTAGAAATGTTTCATAAAAAGTTAAGATTCACAAACAAACTAAACACTTAAGTTCAAACATGTCAAAGTACAAACATACAAAATGTGAAGCCAAAGTTCATACACACTTCGCACTAAAGTTTAAGCATATAGCAGAAATGAATGTCAATAATTAGTGGAAGTGGAAGGGGAAGTTCAAACATATAGGATAAGTGAATGTCATAATTAGTGCACTCTTCATACAAAGTGGAAGTGGAAGTTCAAACATACACACACATGCCAAAATACAAATATAACAAAGTGGTTGTCAAACTTAAAACGCATTTCACACAAAGTTTGTTCATTTCACACATCCCACACAAAGAAAATGTTAAAACAATCTTCACATAAATTAGCTTAACCACACATGATGCAAACACAACAAAAGCACACACCAAAGTTCAAACATGCAGTTTGTGTAAGTGCATTGACATAAAGTATCAAAAGTTAGAACACTCTTTGAAGTGACAATGAAAGTTCAAACACATCCGCCCTCACCCATACAAACTAACAAACAATAAGAGAATCAAATATAAGTGAAAGGTAAAATGGTTCAAAACCTCTCTCTCTCTCTCTCTCTCTCTCTCTCTCTCTCTCTCACACACACACACACACACACACACACACACACACACACAAAAGAATAAAATATAAGTGAATGGTAGAATAGTTCCAATTCTCTCTCTCTCTCTCTCTCTCTCTCTCTCTCTCTCTCTCTCTCTCTCTCTCTCTCTCTCTCTCTCTCTCTCTCTCTCTCTCCACACACACACACACACACACAATAGAAGGGGATGTCACAATTCACTCTCATCCGCCCTCACCCATACAAACTAACAAACAATAAGAGAATCAAATATAAGTGAAAAGTAAAATGGTTCAAAACCTCTCTCTCTCTCTCTCTCTCTCTCTCTCTCTCTCACACACACACACACACACACACACACACACACATAATAGACGGGTCTCTCTCTCTCTCTCTCTCACACACACACACACACACACACACACACACACATAATAGAAGGAGATGTCACAATTCACTCAAACAAGAAGGAGATGTCATATTCACTTACACACTTCACACAAAATTAAAAAATACAATAAAGAATGCCAAAATATGTACACAAGTTGAATGCCAACGTTTAATTAGCAAATGCATACACAAAATTAAAAAATACAATAAAGAATGCCAAAGTTTAATTAGCAAATGCATAGAAAGTAAATGCCTATTCAAACACACTTCCAACAAACAATTAGTGGATGTTAAAGTAAAATAAACAAGTTTGAAAATCACTTCAAACAAACAATTAATTTAATTTATGCTAAAGCTCAAACACCAACATAATATAAATAATAATTGCAAACAAAGTGTATGCCAAAGTGTTAACATTCAAACATACAAAGTAAATGTCAAAGCGGATGCCAAAACACACTAAACAAACAAGTTAGAAAGTCAGTTCAAGCTCACAATTAATGTATGCCAAAGCTCAAACACACAATTCATATAGACAATAAATGCAAACACATTGACTGCTAAAGAGGCAAAATCTAAACATGCAAAGTTAATGTCAAAATGGATCAAATATAAGTCTACCAAAATTCAAACCCATGCTTCAATAAAGAATAAAGTAAATCAATGTTCCAAACACACATTTCACAACTAGTGGATGTTGAAACACAATAAACAAACAAGTTTAAAAATCACTTCAAACAAAAAATTAATGTATGCCAAAGCTCAAAAACAAACTTCATATAAACAATAAATGCAACCAAAGTGAATTAATAAAGTGTCAAAGTTTAAACATGTAAAGTAAATTTCAAAATGGATCAAATGTAAGTCAATGCCAAAATTCAAACTCACACTACAATAATCAGTAAGTGAATTAATGTGCATACGCACACTTCACACAAACAATAAACGGGCTCCCAAAATAAAACACAATAAATAAACATGTTTAAATTAAAATCTGCTAATAATACAACATTGCTAATAACAAAACAATAATTACTATGATGTTACTAGATTACATTATAATTAAAGGATATTGCAATGCTTAAATAATTACACCAAAAAATGTCCATGGTCAATGACCATTCCTCCAGACTTGGGAAGGGGCCAATTCAACCCCTTTCAAATAATTTTTTTTGTATTAAACAATACCTAAATCTGTTTACATATCAATTTACAAATTACATTTTGAAGTTGACCCATTTCAACAATTGATTTAAAAGGAACATTTTCTCCAGTTTTAGATATCAAATATTACATTACAGTTCATTACAAGATTTCAAACATTTCAACAATTGATTTCAAACATTTCAATTTACAAATTACATTTTGAAGAAGACGGAAGACCCATTTCAACAATTGATTAAACAACATTTTCTCCAGTTTTAGATATCAAATATTACATTACAGTCCATTACAAGATTTTAAACATTTCATCGATTGATTTCAAACATTTCAATTTATAGATTACATTTTGAAGAAGGCCCATTTCAACAATTGATTAAGCAACATTTGCTCCAGTTTTAGATATCAAATATTACATTATAGTCAATTACAAGATTTCAAACATTTCTGAACCATCATGTCAAACACTCAACATCAAACATGGTTTAAATTTATATTAATTTCTCTATCAATAGAATATACAACAATTAAATATACTATTATTAAAATAAAACTAACATAAAAAAATTCAATAAATAATTTTAATGGAAATATATGAATATTTACTCAATGTTGCAGAATCTTTTAGATGCACTAAAACCTTTAAATAATCAGATTATAAATCTATTTAATAAAAAAATTTAAGATATATTTAATCAACAAATGGAACTCTAAAATAACACTTCTATGTGTCAGCTGTTAATATACAAAGCCGAACACATTTACAATTCTTGTCTAAAGGAATGGGGAAGCCATGGAAATGGTGAACAATGAAGTATTTGAAAACATAATTGAAAAATATTTTCCAGGAACAACCCAAAACAGAATTTGAACTAGAAAAAGGAAAGCAAGGCAAAAACTGGGGATGAAAATTGAGTGCAACTGTAAACTTAAGACCACAATAACAATTGAGATCCTTACTCTGGACTCTAGGAATTACTCTGCAGACTTAGTGTTCAGTGTTAGTGGCATGGCAAGGGGATTGATAGCCTTTGTCGAAAGATGTAACTTGTGAAGACTAGCCTCAATTTATGTAATTTTCCTTGAAAATCATAAACTTCTTAACTGTATTAAGGATTACAGAATACAAAGACCTCCAAAATACATATTGCAGACCAACAATAAACATATAAACAAACCATACCAATGCTGCCCAAATTAACAATACAGACAAATATACTGTCCAACAAACAGTTCATAAATGACTGACCATAAACTTTAATTAAATAACTGGACTTCAGCTCATCATTAAGTGGATTAGACTTCTTAGCTGTGAGATCATAACTACATTCTACACTTACTCGAGGCTTATTAGGAGTTTGGAATAACTTCTATGGTTTAGGACACCTACAAACTTATACTCAATCAAACCTCAGTCAAACTGTGGATCTGAATTATGCAATCCATGTAGATATGGAAAACTAAGTAGAAGAAAGCTACCAGAGGTTTGAAATCCAAAATCAACAATAGAGTTGCTCAAAAGAATAAAAACATTTGGTGAAGCATGTTTCATATGGACTTTTGGGTTGAAGACTGATACAGACTCTCAAACTTTATGAAACTGTAGATGTAATAGTGACTTAACTTATCTGCTCTGTTAAGACTTTTTAAAGTGAGATTCAGAACATGATGAGAAATGTTGACCTTTGTGGATCATACAAATTCATGGGTAAAAGAATTAGGTTAATTTTTAAGATTTAATTAAATAAATAAAATGTTGAGAAAATTTAAATTCAAATTGTAGATGAAATAATTTAGGAATTAGGAAAGTATGGAAAATGTCAAAGATAATGTCAAAATTAAGTCTCATTATTACCCAGCCTAGATTGTACTAAGTATTTATTTATTTTTATTTATTTCTATCAAATTTTATGGTGTCTGTTATAGTGGGTAGAAGGTGGATCAGACAATTGAAAATTAGATTGATCAAAATGAATTAGAAGTATTATAAAAAAATTAAGACAACAATTGTAAAAGCCCTATTTTTTACCCAAACCTAGATTGTATTAAGTATCTAAAAGAATGATGCAGAAGGAAAAATCAACTGAACAAAGAAAATGATAAATTCATAATTTATAATCTATTTTTAAAAAAATATTTTAAATCAAATTTAATTAAATGAATGAAGAGGTAAATATGATGGATTATCTTCAAAAATTTGACTTAAACAAATTTACATGAATTAAAGAATTTAAAAAAATATTGTAGAAAAAAATCCCATTACTCTAATACCTCACCTGTACCCTGAAGACCAGAAAAGCCATCAGCAAAGTGCAATAGGTTCTTCAGCAAGTGCAACCAAGATTCAGATCCCACCCTTCTTACTGCTAGATCGTCTGTTGGTCTTCCAATTTGGATCTCCACATCATTGAACTGTGGGTGTTTTCTGCATCATTGTCACCAGATCCCAAGGTCCTTGCCTCTTGACCTTGCAAGACCCTAGTAAAAGTAGGAACCTGCATAGAATCACTAGAGGCCTGACTTGAACCTGCAAAAGCACATATTGTGGCAAATTACGATACTTAGAAATTGCTATTGGAGATCTCCAACTTTATATTTATATGTTATTCTGATACATCGATTGAAACTTCTACCCAGAATTGAAAAATCTGGAGACACTGGAAGTGTATTCGCTCTAGGTCGCTTGCTCTGCACTGCAGGCAAAGGATTCAATGAAACTAGAGCCACAAATGGCTCAATTTCCCATGGTGAGATCCTTTCTGGACGGCTAACTATTGAGATTTCATCCCATTGCACCTGAATGCAACAACTACAACATTAAATACAATATAAAATTGCATGAGTCACAATTCCAAATCCCAAAATAGGAAATCCATAAGCACACAAAGGTTGTGCTGGTTACATAATCCATGGCACCTCAAGGGACCCCCATGCTGAAGCTGGCCATCTCACTGGATCGACATCACCTATACCAATAATGGTGCCACTAAACCTACAACCCAACAGGGACAAGTTGAACAAAAGTTTCAACGAAATATTTAAAACATTTAGTGAAGCAAGTTTTGTATGGACTTTTTGGGTTCAAGAATGATACAGACTTTCAAACTTGATGAAAGTGTAGATGTGATATTGTGAGTGAGTTACAATTAAATACAGTCTCAAGTTTGGATTATTAATGATAAGATTGGAGACTTAATAACTAATCTGTTCTGTTTGATCAGGTATAAAGTGAGATTCAGATTTAAATATCTATATGTGACATGGTGAGCAATGTTGGCTTTAATGGTGAGGATAATGTCAAATTTTATTATCAAAGTAATGTCTGGATGTTTTTCTTAATTAAGATGCAAAGATCAATTGAAATAAAGAATTCCTGAATGTTTACCCAGTTTAGATTGCACTAAACAATTTATTTATTTATATTTACTTCAATCAAATTTTATAGTGTCTGTAATAGTTGTGTAGAAGGGGGACCAGACAATTCAAAATCCATTAATCAAATTGAACTAGAAATATTATAAAACAATTATAGCAGCAATTGTAGAAGTCCTAATATTTGCTCAATTTAGATTGTACTAAGTATCTATAAGAATGGCCCATAAGGTTTTTCAGACAATTGAAAATCTAATTGATCAAAGAAAATGATAAATTTATAATTTATAATTTATTTTAAAAAAAATGTTTTAAATCAAATTAAATTAAGTGAATGAAGAGGTAAATAAGATGGAAAAGTTTGACTTAAATAAATCTATATGAATCAAAGCATTTAAAAACTGCTTGTAGAAAGAAATTTCGTTACTCAATCTAAATGATGCTAAATTCTAATACACAAATTCAAATATACCTATTAAAAAATCATCACCCATAAAAAAAGAGATAAATACATAATACCGAAAAAACTTAAAAAGATTCTACAAATATAATACAAGAATGAAAATAAAAATTAAAAAAATACATAACAAACATATAAAAATAGAACAACACAAAAATAAAAACAGAGACATCACAAACAAAAATAGAATGACAATTAAAGAAATAAAGAATTAAACAGAATCTGACTTCGATTACCCAAGCAAGCTTTCACTGCCAGAGTATCAGAAAAACAAGTAAAGCTTGGTGATAGGCAGTTTAACAATGCTATTGGTAAGAAATTGGCAGCAAGATAAATAAAGAATTAAGAAATCTCAAGATCACAAACTCACTTGTATAGGTTAAAGCATTGATGAAAATTAGATTAAGCAGAATCATGGTCCTATCCAATTGTTAAGTTCTGTAAAACACTAGTCACTACTTACAACCCCAAATGTTTGGTGTCCTCTCAATATATGCAAACAAAAAAATTCAGTGCTATAACCCAAGATTTTATTCATTCCAGCACAACTGCAAATAAATTAACAGGAACCTATCTTGGAAATTATAAGCAGAAGCCCCTCCATAGTATCCTACCATAGCAAGTTTAGTTTAGAATCAAAATGTAATTATCTGATCCTGATATTAATCAAGTTTTTATTTCTATAATATAGACCATTTTCATCATCATCCTGATAACAAACAGATGTAGAGACACCATCAGAATCTAACTTTCTATGAAAAGTAATGTGAAATTGAAACAGGATGAACATCTGATCCCTAAATTGAAATTGAAACAGGATGAGCATCTGATCCCTAATGTGAAATTGAAACAGGATGAGCATGATGAGCATCTGAAAACCTCAAACTTCAATGGATAATATCCATGCCATTCTTTCATCTACTACCCTAATTATTGTCTACAGTATTAACCACATATAATTCAAAAAATCAAACTTAAAACAGATCATCGCCAATATTACAATATACACCAAATTCCTTTGTACATCAATTACTTAAAACACATAAATTATGTGAAACGAAAAAAGGAAACAGAGCAAATAGATTGGGCGAGTATCAAATGTACCGAGTATTTTCTGGCCGCATCTCCAATTAACCACTCTGTCGAATGTATAGTTCTCCTTGCTGTTGCCTGCGTCCATGCCCCATTAAAAAATCACCACCTACAGGAAGAAAATACACAAAATACCAAGAAAACTGAAAAAATAAAAGAATTCAAACAAGGTAATCAAATGAAAACATAGTATACAAACAGATGAAGACGAATTCAAACACAGTAAACAAATGCAAAGGGAAAAAGGAAAATAAAAACACATAACGAATTTAAAACCAGAACTCACAAGCAAAACTCAAAAGAGAGGCATGGCCACGCTAAAAACACACCACGCATAGAAAATTAAACAGAAAAACATAAAAAAAAAAAAAAAAAAAAGGGTCTGCTCTGCTTCTCAAATAATCAGCCCATTTTAAAGAGGTGAATTCAGCTTTTTTCCAACGGTGAAATCTGCTTTTTTTTTTAACGGTAACATAAAAAAAAAATAACAACCATTTTCTCGATAGTTGTAGTTTGAGAGCCCTTGAGACACGCTCCTTTGAAACAAATTGTAAATTGGACACGGTTAAAGTTCATAGCTAAATAAATAAATTGAAAAATAATATTAGATATAATTTAGGTAAATTAAATAAATTGTATACAATATAACTCATGTGGATTAAATTAATGATGTTAGATAATTTAGAAATAAGTGTTAGTTGTAAGAAAGAAAGATGTATCTAGCACATAATTTAACAAGAAAGTGAGAATGCTATCTAGTAGAATCAATTTATTACATTCTAAGAAAATGATAATATTTACAGTTTCATAAAAGTTGAGTTTGATTTACATTCGAGAGGGAAAATATGTGTGGGTCAATCCCACAAGTCTAGAATATGTCCTTATAATGGATTACATCTATATGATTCAAGAAATTAAAGATTAATGACCTAAGGAAATCAAGAATAGTTACCCAAACAATCAAATATTGAAGAAAACGTGGAAAATGGATCGAATGTCAACTAAAATATGAAAGGACCAAGATAGTGGTAGAGTACCAATAACAACATAAGAAGTTACCTCTACAAAGAGAGACTCACAAAGAAAAAGTTTTAAAGTGTCTAAGAAGTCCAAAGAATTATGATGGCATGAAATAAAGTCAAGAATGGATAGTTTGAGTAGTCTAAAATTATGACTTGGTATTAAATTCAACAAAGATATTAAATTATAATTAGAACTTTAAGATATTTGTTGAAATTAGAGAGGAAATAGTATATAAAGAGGCCTAAGAGCAAAACATAAAAATTGTAAAATTGTTAGTAGTTTTGATAAATGGGCAACATGGACATGTCAAGGTAGGTAGGGAAATGCTAGGGAATGAATTTTCCAAGTCTCTTGACCATTACAAAGTGCAAGTTAATCCTGAGTAGTCTCTAAAAATCCCTAAGAGCAAAAAATATAATGTAAAATTGGTAATGGTTTTGACAAATGGGCAACATGAACATGTCAAGGTAGGAAGGTATATTCTAGGGAAGACCTTTGTTTATTTTCCAAGGAATTGATCATTATGGGGTGTAATAATTCAAAGTAGTCTCTAAAGAACCCTAAGAGCAAAAAATTGCCAAACTATGATAAAGTCATTCTAGGAGTTCATGGCATGTAGGAATATTTTGTCTAGACGTACAAGTGGATATAGAATCCATTCAAACAAATCTCTCTCAATTTTAGTCAACTCAAGACTATTTGAGCATTCCAACATCAAATGCTTTTTTGCAAAAAATGTCAATGGAAAACAATGGAAAAATGGAAGGAAGTCATGCATCCTAGAGAAAAATGAGCTATACCAACACACCAATGTGGGTAGATAAACTCTATGGAATGCCTATTTTTATTTCCCAAGCACCCTAATTATTTCTAGAGTGCGCTATTCTGGGACATAGTCTCTAAAGAGCCCTAAGAGATAGAAATTATCAATCTATGTCAAAGTAGTTCTTGGATCTCATGGCACAGAGGAATATTTCATTTGGACCTACAAGTGGATATTGCATCCCTCCAAAATAACCTCTCTCAATTTTGGTCAAATAAAAATTGTTTGACCATAGTAGCATTGATTGCATTCTGGCAAAAACTATTAGTGGAGAATAGTACAAAACAATAGAAAGAAGCAAAAATATAGAATAGCATATAAAAACTATTAGCTGGAGCATATATTTTATACATATAATCGTTATTACACATACATGTGACATTCATGAATATACATAAGTAGGTGCATACACACAATTTTTTAATGCATCTTTTCATCATAATCGTCATAATTTGCATACATTCCACACACATGACTAGCATTACACATACACGTGACATTCACAAACATACATAAGTAGGTGCATACACATAAAATTTGTTGACCTATATGTGCATACACATAAAATTTATTAGTCTATGCATTTTTTCATCATTATCATTGTAATTTGTATTCATTCCACACACTTAATCATGATTACACATACATGTTCATGAACATACATACATAGGTGCATACACATAAGAATATTATATTAATTTGGGCATCTTCTTGTAAAGGTTTTACTAGAATTTGGGCCCATTATTGAGTGCTCAGATGAGTTTTGAGCACATTCCTTGGTAATTGATGGATTTTTATTTTCTGGTGTTTCTTTATGCTCCATTGGTACCACCATTTTTGCATGGTGATCTACTTTGAACCTATGTTTTATTCTTGCCTTGCTTGGTGGGGATCATGCAGCATCAATGGGGTGACCTTTTTCCTTGTGTGATGGTAGAATGTGATTTTTGGGATCATTATTGATGACACATATTGTCTGACTGCAATTTTCTATTGCTTGAAGCAATTTTTTGATTGCAGTGTTATCTACATTTCACATGGTACATATTGTTCAAAGTGAGATTCTTTGTGGTTCTACGTTGGTGTTGCATCATGATCTAAATAATCTATATGCGTGTTGTTACATCGGCCATATATTTGTGCCCCCTGCCACATCTAGGATTTTTATGGGGCGATTTCTAGTTGGGTTTGTGTTTCTTTATCTTGTTTGGAGGTAGCGAAGGTTTTCTTTGAGGCCAAACCATTATCAAGCATCTATTGTTATCATATGCCCATTTTTGTCAAATCAACATTCTATTTGATCAACACTAGGGTTTCATAGTTGTATTGGTAGTGGGGTTGATCCATAGGAATTTAATCCCATATTGCTCCCATGGATAGATCTTTTGCTATTTAAATAGCTCACATGCTATTCGAATTACCCTCATGCATGTTGTTGGTGTTTTCAATTGATTGTTTGAATTTTGGACCATATTTCATAACAAGAATTCAAGCCAGTGGTCAACCTAGGTGGGTAAACCTATGCAATATTTCAATTCTCAAACAAAAGTATATAAAACATGAAATTGGCCCACATTTTGGTTTATTATACATTAATATTCGATTGAGACCACCATTTTAAAAAACAAGATTCAATAAAGTCAATAAGTTGAGTCAGTTGTTTAAGAAAACCATGAAAAATCATACCCATAGACTTAACCGTTCATGCCTTACGTAAACCTTTAGTTGTATAACATCCTAAATCATCATTTCAAATCACTAAAATTTCCTATATACCACAGCAATATTTAACAGTATTTAGCTTTTTCCTTCAAATAGACCTATTAAAATATCACTCATCAATGTAGATATCATCAAGACAAATTCATCCATTTTGAACAAAAAAATTCATATGGCAAAAATAAAACAATATAGGAGACAATCAAGAATGCAATCTTTCATTAATTCTTCAAAGTAGATTCTCATAAATTTCCACACAGAAAACCCTTTAAATTTTCTCTATTACTCCAAATTTGTTTTCCCAGCTTACAAAAAATTATTTTCAAAACCCGTTACAAATGATCTTGAATTCCCTTTTATAAAAACAAGGGAGAAAAACAAGCCTCAGATCATTTGCCACTAATCAAAAAATCTCAATGTCTCATAAAGCATCTTTTGATATTACAATACAAAAAGAGCTCAAGTCACAAAGAAATGAGCTGCTAACTGAAAAGATTTTTTCAAACCAATACCCATACATAACAATGATTATGAAAGAGAATATTTTAGAAAGCAAGCAAATGGTGAATTTTTACACAACTCATCCCATGTAAAGACAAAGATAATGATGGAGTCTTTAAACAACATTTCAAACAACCCTGAAGAAAGAAACTAACAATTATGAAATAGTTGTTGAAAGAAACAACATAGACTTGATAATTTGACTGATAAATCTACTCTTCAAACACTATCAACTCTTTTGTTAATTTGTAAGACACTTGTGATCAGTGGATCTGGCAAGGTGCTTATAAAGATAATTGAAAAACATTTGAATAAGTAGTCATTCCCTCCTTCCACGATGCTCCTGCTTGTTTCAATTATTCTTAATGGTGCAAAGTTTTTCATGTCAATTTTGCACCGCATATCTAGTTGGCCATTCAAATTCTTTAATCTATTGCACCAATCTTGGAGCTTGTTTGCATTTTCTATCCACAATTCATTTTAAATATGCAATAAACTTTGTATAAGCAACATCTGTAGAAACCATTTTATCTATTGCAATGTAATACATAGGCTCTATGAGGTGATCACCATCACTCAAAATTTGAACTGCAAGATCTACAATGCCTTCATATTCCCTCTTCCACTCTTCAAACATCTTCAACTAAGAATTTTCATTATGGAGAGTAGGGATGGTCTAATGTTGAAGCTCTTTGAATGATTGCATTCTTCCTTTTATGTCCCCTTCCTTAGATTCTAGATACTTGATTTCATTCGCAACCAAATTATATGTTTTGCACATATCCACCATCAGCTGAGGAGCCTTAGGCATATTTTGAGTGGCTATTCCAAGATCCCTAATCTTTGTTGCTTGCAGCTTCCAAGTCTCATAAATCTCCTTTTGCTCTTTTAGAAAATCTACACAATGAATTGCACTTCGAGAAAGAACATAAAAAGAATCATATACCTCCTCAAGCTTATTCAATATGATCTTTTGGAGGTGGGAAAGAGTTCCCTCATTACAAATTATCACTTTATCTTTGGCCATCAAGTTAGATTGTGTCGAATCATCTGCCTTTATCTTCAACCGATGTTGTACATCCTGTAATTGCCCCTTTAGAGCATTTAATTCTTCAATTAAGGAAGAAGATTCACCCTGATCAATCATCACTAAAGAAGGTGTAAGAGTCTTGGTTGCCAAGGCTTTCCTGAGTTGAGCATTAGCTATCAATGCTTTGTTATAAGTTGTGTGCATCCCTACTCTTTCCTCAACATATCTGTCTAGTCTCATTTGTAATAACTTTGTGGCACATTTTGCCAACATAATAGTATGTATGGTTAATGTGGTCTCCTCCACAATAGTTGTATCCTTAAGAGTTCTTATAATAGCACCATCACTCCCTTTCTCTTCAAGACCAATAAGTAATCTAGGCCTACTATTCCTAGGTGCTGACACCCACTGTGCTAGAGCCTTCAAGCTTGGGTGGTATCATTTTCCTACAATTCCTCCTTCTTTATCAAACTCTTCAATAAAGATTGGATCTTGTTGTTGCCTTATCTGATCAAGAACGAAAATAGCATCTAGATTCCAAGCTAGGAGCAATAACATTCCACTTCCTTTTACAATTTTTCTTGCCTTATCAAGGGTAACATGATCAAGATTAAAATCATCTAAAGTATTTAAACTTTTCAAATCAATCCCTTCGGCCTCCCCCCTCATTCTCAACCATAAGCCTTTAAAAATTATGGGATCCTAATGAATTGATCATCAAACATGAAAGTTTGTGCAGAAAGGGCTCTCTCATCATCATCAATCTCCTCAAATGGGATGTCCACATTAACCTTAGCTCTATCCTCTATCTCTCTATTTGGTATTGCATCCCTAGGAGGAGTCTTTAATGGCTGCTCCATCTCTTCTCCCTCGGTCATATTCTTCAAAATGTGAACAACACTTTCAGTGCCCATTATTTTTTATATGACCTCATAGGGAATAAGGGGCAACTCTTGGATTGATGCATCAACATGAATGACATTTTCAACTATTTCTTCCTTGGTTGATTGATGCCCTTGTGCATCTTCTTTATCAACCCCGAGCTTTTGTTTCCTAGCTTGCAGAGCATGGGTGTAAATTCCCTCAAAATAATCAATCATCAATTCGACCCTTCTAACAATATTGGGCTCTTCTAGAAATAAGTTTTTAAATGTAGGGTCATTTTCTCTCATCTCCATTTCAATTTTGGACAATATTGCCCATTTCTTTCTTCTCTGAATAACAACTTCTTTATCATGGGAACTCCTAATCACATCCTCATCCAGGTTCAACTTATAATGGTAATCTCCTTTATCCAAATGCTCATCCTTGAGCCACTGCATGAAACCTTTTGGATCATATTTTCTTCTGATTCTAGATCTCAATTCAAATTTCTCAATCAAGAATTGTGAGCCTTATCCAAAGCCTTAGAACCAATGGAGAAATTGTAGTTCTTGGTAGCTCTAGGAAAAAAGGTGTCTTTCTTTCAACCAACCACATGTACATTTTTTCCATCGACATGTTTTGCCACATAATCTCTAAAAGGCAAGGTGAGGGGATACATGAATTGGCAACTGGTGAGGGGCTTGCAGACAACCATACACCCTGATTATTGTATACTTTGAAAAGAGAAACCAATCACCAAAATTGAACCTTCCCTCTTCATCAATACTCTGAGATTTAGGCCTCAATAACTGCATCATCCTTGGTGGGAACCTATCAATTTTGTAAGTGCATCACCCCACAACTCTGGACAAAATGCTGATGAAATGTGACATACTCCGCCTCTTCATAGGTGCTATCCCATAGATAACACCACCTCTGAATGGGTAGCATCTTTCCTTCATCATCAAAATATTTCAAGCGCAAGTCCTAGCTCCATTCATATTTATGCTGAAACAATATCATATGACACAATAAAGAAAAACACTTGAAACCGATATCCCTCCCATTTTCTTTGATCTTAAGAATTCCCTCATTAATTTTATAGCTAATGTAGGAGGAAAAATCATATTCAAGGTTAACATATTTATGTTGTATCCTCATTCCCACCATCGGCATTCCTATTGAGATTTTATCTTCAACATCCACTCCTAACATTTGACATAGAGCATGATATGTATTCACAAAATAGTTTTCGAATTTTCCAATTGAAAAGGGCTCATTTTCATACATTGGGATGGGCAGAAGACCATTGTTACAATCCTTCTTCATGAACAAAGGCACCTCCTTCTCTCTAAGGGTGTGTATCCTTCTTTTATAACCAATGTCAAACTTGTCCAGATTAATCTGCACTAAACCCTGACCACTTAGACCAAAACACTACACAATTGACATCTTGTTGAGGTCCACCATTAAAGATCCATCTACATTTTTTATAGTCATGGAAGCATGGTTATAATTTCCAGACATAAACCTTAGCAAGTCCACTTCCAAGACCACATTCAACACAATCAACTTAGCTAAATTTAATGACCAAGGGTTAAAGAGAGGTATGGCACAATTCTTGTTCTGATAGAAGTGTGAAAACAACTTCCAACCCTTGATGGGGATAATAGCATCACAACAAGTTGAGAACAACTATCTCTGAACTCTCCGTTCTCCTTTGCACTTCCACCTAGCTTAGGAAGCACTTCCATTATATATCAAGCAAGTGGCTTCTTCTTCTTCACTTCAATATCACCTTCCTCTTTAACAACCACCTTTTCTTCTTCCTCTTCATTGACTATAGGGATATTATGTGTGGGGGCTGATAATGTCCCCCTCTTTGGAGCCTTTGATCTTGATGCAAAGGGTTTCCCAGGGTCACTTGTTGGTTCCTTCCTCTTTTGAGGAGCCTTAGGCTTCACTGGTTTTGCTTGTGCAGGCACCTCATCATGAGATGGTGGAGCTTGGCCTTCTTGTGACACAGAATCCTTCTTCTTTCTAATAGAGGGTTCACCTTTCTTCGGCATGGTTTTTCCTTAATCTTAAGACCTAAATCTTACACTTGCTAATTCTTCAAATTTAAGAAATCCTTAACACAACTTTCACAACTTCTCTACAAAAAAAAACTAGAATATTTCCAAGGAAAAGAAGTGAACTTATTGATTTCTGTCACTTGAAGAAAATCAACTTGATTTCTGTAGAGTGGCTCCTCTCCAAATTGCAAAACTCCTTATCAATCTCAGGTTGAAGATACAAAGACGAAATACATTTGCCTGCTTAGAGCATTTATAAACTTGGTTCAACTTTAAAGCTTGAGTCTTTTCTTCATTTAATTAGCATGCATCAGCTTTTATTCGACATATAGCTGCATTGCATTTTTAAATCTAAGCCGTTGATATCATTTCTGATTCAAATGGACACTCTTGATTGACCATAAAGTCCATGCAGGAGTTTATTTTAACTCACATATGCGCCAATTCATCATGTGGGGAGCACATTATGTCGACCAGCTTTCTTCCTGCACACTCATAGTCAATATCGAGATTTCACAATTTGTCATGAGGGGACGTGGGGGAAGCATTCCCATCTCACACTTGTTCCCCGCACACCTGCGGGCATTTGGAATGCTTTGCTCTAACCTGTGCGGGGGTGCAAGGTGAAAGAAATAGACAAGGCTAAGTCACCTCGTGCACCCACAACATTTTTTCACATATCAAAAGATTCATGTGGGGCCGCAGGGGATACACACTTCATAACACTTCACCTCGCGTGCCTGCAAAATTTTTGTAGACATTAAAAATTTCAAGAGAGGCCACAAGTAACACTCAAATTACAAGACTTTACCTTGCATGCCCACAACAAATTTGCAGTGACAATAAAAACTTTGTAGGGATGGGTAAAGACATAAGGATGAGAAAAGGGAACACACACTTAAATGAAGGGTTTAAAATCATAAAAGGGGGCCACCTTATTAAGCGATTAAAAAAGAAAACCTAGGAAAAAAAATAAGACATTTGCATTTGAATATTTAATAGGAGTAGACTGGTTAACAAAAGACTTTAAACATCGGGCAGTCAACTTGACGAAATAAGACCCTCAAATGTGCATGACGAAAAGGAAGTTCATTGATTGGACAAGTCACTGAGCAAAAAGAGATAAGACACACCATAACAAGATTCAAACACATAGACCAGGGCAACTTTTCAAAAGGTTAACCCAACAAGGAAAATTGACACAGTCCTAACACATGTGAAGGTCTTTCTGGTGTTGTTAAGCCTTGATTGCCCTGACATGTGTGCTCAACTTATCAAGATTTATGGAAACTTAAGAGCCCCACTTGTTGACTTGAAGTTGACATGGTGGGAGAACCCGTACCACACCTCATATATTGAGCTCCATTTCACCAAATCAATGGGCCTTATAATTGTTTAGAAATCAATTAGGTTTTGTATGCCACCATTAGCCTCATAGGCTATTATTTTTATCATTTTGGAAGTTTCCTATATATCTTGTGATGGCTATATATCTGAGTTCTTTTATTTTCATGAAGAATCCTCATAGTTAGTTATGGGTTTTCCTTTTCATCCATCATTTATTATTTTGAAGAGGGGGAACTACAAAAAATGGTGAGATGGAATCATTACTCATCTTCGATGGCTAAACTTGTTACCATATTTGTATAATTTAGCTCCTCTACCTATCACACCTTGTCAAAAAATTTCTTGGAATTGCAAGAGAGGTCATGTCCTAAGACATTGGTATGCATGTAGATGATGACATCTTGAAGTCTATTGTTGGTTTTGAGTGTCCTCATACTCTTTGGACTATAATTTGGGAGTTGTATGGTTGAACCAAGGGAAAATTTTTGAAGGTGATGATGGTTAGTATTTATCCAAATAAGCACAAAATCATTTAAACATGCATAAAATAATCATTATACCTTCCATAGTCTTCTCTTGCTCCTCAGATTGAGCTTGATGAAGTAGAGTGCACTCATGTGCTCCATTTGGTTTGCTCCTTTGATAGATGATATGTGGATTGCTCTCCACTACACAATAAGATTTGATGAGGTATATTGGCTAAGAGTGATGGATGAGGGATTTGCTATGACATGATTTTGGCATTATGAGGGTGTCATGGATGATTTTCGATCTTAAATGGACAACATAAGAATGGATTAAAGGATGAAATGGACAACATAATAATATGATGGAAATGGATGTGAGAAAAAAAGATGGAAGTGGATGATTTGTGAGGAGAAGAGACTCCAATTTATAGATCGGAGGAGGCCAAAATGAAGGGCCAAGATTGATTTTGAAATGGAGGGATAGGATTGAAAGAAAGAGTGGGAGAGGATTGAGAGGACAAGGTGTGGGATCCAAGAGATATTCCATAAATGCATTTCTTTGTCTCCACACCTCTCAAGGTACATGGAGAAGAGCTCCCTAAGTACATTGAGAAGAGAAAAAGGAATATAAAATTCCTTGGGGGAAGGGAGGAGGAATTAAAAATTTAAAAATAAGAGATGTGTGGGAAGACTAAATGGATAAAGGAATTAAAAATTCCTTGGGAAGAGGATGCACGGGGAGATTCAAAGAATTTGAATTTCCTTGAAAGGATCAAAGTGGGTAGCATTTAAGGTTGGAGGATGAGATGGGAAAGCCATTTATGGTAAAGAGATGACTCATCCCTAATCAAGGTGATTAGGGATATGCAAATGATTAAGGGGATTGATTAGGTGGCTTAATGAAGAATTATAGTGCAAATGAAGGTTGAGATCTTTATCTTGAGCTTGACACTATCGGTGCTTAGGAGAAGACATAACTATAGGGATTTGGGACCTACAACTTATTGCACCAATATCTTGTTGTCATTGCTAGGGTAGAGTTTATTGGATTTTTCAAAGACCTTGGTGATTCACTAATTTTAAGTTGAATTGATATTTTGGCACAACTACGAAGATGAAGTCCTTGGTTGATATAAATAAAATAATTTTCTAATAAAGAAAAGTTTGTATCTCCTAACTAGAGAATGAGAAATCCATTCAAGATCAAATCCAAACCAAGCTTGCACATTAGAGAATAACAAATAGGAGGAAGGGAAGATAGAGATCAACAAGGGAAATAATATGTTTAAATTTTAAGTTTAGAAGACATCAAGCCACAAGGAGAGCTAAAAAATTTGGTAATCCATTTATGTCAAAAATTTAAGTATATCTAAAATTGGTATGTATATTGAGTAGTGAAGGTGCAAATTCATTAACATAAGAATTTAACATCAATATACTTCTAATAATTTAGCTAGTAACATGGTTAGAACACATAGGAGAGTTTACAGGCCTAAATATGAGATACAAAGAATGATGCCCTTACTAATAGAATAAATAAGGATAGATCCTATTATGACCTCATGCGATATTTTGGCATAAGAAATTGCAATTGTGAAATGCATCTTGTTGGTTAATGCCCTATTTCTCGCAATATGCCACACATAAAATAAATTTAACATGACACACTATTCCATAATGTTAATGAACAAACACATTGAAATAACAATTTGAGGGAAAGATAACTAGATCAAAAAATAGACTTGCTTGACAACCTTAGATAAATATAACATCAAATTTAGACCTAAATTTAAATACAACAAACTAAATTGCTCAAAATACCCAATATAGTTAAACCAAAATCAAAACAATGCTTTGCATATTAAATAAGAAGTAACATAAATGATTTCCCCCATTGATCCCACTTGTAATGATGTTTCTAATAGTAGTATCACCTAGACTATTGTTTGTCTTAGGTGAAAAGGTAATTCTCAACACATGCACACACACACACACACCCCTCGACAAACTCTTCCTAGAGTTGTGGGTGAAATCTCTTCCCAATCCTGTGTTGGGTTTTTAATTGTCACTTAGTTGTACTATTAATTTCTTGTTGAAGGTTTGTCCTTATTCGACCTAAGTTTGTATGGGGGCAACACCCTTGTTTTGTTGCTTATTTTTTAAGTTGCAATTGTTTGTTTACATGGTCAACACCCTTGTTTTTGTTTAAATATAAAAAACGTAATTGATACCACAATACTAGACAAATAAAATAGTTCCCATAAGAAGAAAAATCAAAGATTCTTGCCAACAAGGAAACCTTTAGAAATGGAAAGACATAGGTAATTGGAGTTTTATGGCATCCCAAACTATCCTAATCTAAGACCAAATTAGATTAGAGAAAAAGTACCAAAATTCCAAGGTAACATTGATATTACTATCTAGAAGAACAACTTGGGTCCTGCATTAATGTTACTGATAAATATAATATCGAGGATGAAGCTATTTGTGTAGTCGTTGAAAGAGAGTACTAAAGAATGGTACAATATCCTTCTTGATAGAATTGTAGATTTATTGGATGAGTTTATTAGAGCTTTCATATTGTCGTATGGAGAATTTGAGTCAATCTTAAGTTTACAATCCATTAGTTGACTATCGTAAAGAAACGAATAAATGACATAGTTATTGATCATTTTAATAGAAAGTATTTTATGACAACGGGAAAAGTGTCTCCTTATTTAAGGTCAAATTAATCAATACATTTGGTCCTATTTTGTGAGGCATTTGATGCAACGTTGGGATATTACCTTTGGGAAAAGAACCGTCAAACATTAGAAGAAGATTAGGTCATGGAAACTAACATTGAGAGTAATATGAAGGCTTTCAATAAAAATGTTAAGAAAGATATTGTAAATCTCTCAAGGTCTGATCTAATCCCTTTAAAAGAATGCCCCTCACCACTAAATAAAAACTAGCCAAAATAATGGGGGAAAAGAATGATCAGATCTCATATACTATTGCAAGAAATGAAGGTCAGTATCATTGTGACACACTTAAATGAAGGTCATTGTTTTTTATTAAGGAAAAAGTAGGTTTTGAAGGGGCCCCGAAACCCTTTACAAGCAAAACTTAAACAACAAAGCTACGAGAGACAAAAAAGAACAGAAACCACAAAAAAACCAGCAGAAATAGAAGAAAACCCAAAAAAGCCCCAAAAAGCCAGCAGGTCTTCCTGTATTCAGATTTTTTCTAGGGCTTTAGCCAGGGTGTTGTTGATATCATATAGCTCTTTGATGTTGTCTTTGAAGTTGGGGTGATCCTTTGCTGAGGCGGCCACAACTTTCTTGATAATCATTGTTGGCTTGAATAAAATGAAAATAAAAAAATTTATAGACAAGAAAATAAAGGACATCGAGAAAGAAAGATTCATAATCCCTTGAGGAAGGATCATATGAATCTCCAAGAGGATTCATTCCAACACACGATATATTCTACTTTCCTCACAATATAGTGAAGTATGTTGCTACAACAACACTCTAGAAGAGAAAGAGATCTCAAGTGAATATGGTGCAACTAAATATCATGAAGATAATGATGTGGACTATCTTAATGCTTATCAAGAGGATGATTTCTATATATTAGGTCAAAATAGCTATCATATTTAGTATGAGTTTCTAAGCAAGGCTTCAATTAGCTTAAATAACTCATGTAGTAGATGTATAAAAATACAAACCTTCCAATGAGGATATGAAATATCTTACCAATGTAGCTATCTTGTAAGTTCTAAGTAAATAACAACTAAGAATTAGGCAAGTGGTTGCCAAAGGTCACATTAGAAATGCAACTGCACATGTACTAACAAAGAAAAAGATAAGGAAGATAATTCTTAGAGAAATATGATTATGCCTACAAAAAGGTCACAACTAAAGAAAAAAGATGCACATGTTAGAGGCTTCTTTGCAAAATAAGTTTGTCCCAAAAAATAAGTGTTTATTCACTAACATTATGAAAAGATAAGTTGATACTCATGTGACTCATTGTCAATGTCTTTAAATAATAGAAGATTTAGTTTTACTTTGTCACCGAGCAATAAATATTTTATTGAAAATTCGGGTCCTTATTTGCTAAATGGATTAAAAACAAGAATAAGTTTTTTTTCTCAATTGTCCATAAATTATTTTTAAATTTATATTTTAATGAAGATTAGCCACACACTCTCTCACTTAGGGTCAGTTTGAGGCAAACATTGTCATGAGGATTATGCCTTTACATTGAAAATTTACAAGATTGTTAAAGGATTTCTAAGGGTCAATTTTTATGTACAAGTTTACATTGCTTTATCCCTAGGTTTTATATAGATATTTCCTCTCAAATTTCAATAAATATCTTTACTCTAATTATGATTTTTATATCTTTGATGAATTTAATACCAAGTCATCATTTTAGACTCCTCAAACTACCCATTCTTAATTTTCTTTCATGTCATCATAATTTTTTAGACTTCTTAGATATTGTAAAACATTTTCTTTGTGATTCTCTATCTGTAGAGGTAACTTCTTACGTTGTTATTGGCACACTACCACTCTCTTGGTCCTTTCATATTTTAGTTGACCTCCAGTTCATTTTTCATGTTTTCTTCGGTATTTAATTGTTTGGACCTTACTATTCTTGATTTCTTTAGTTTACTAATCTTTAATTTCTTGCATCTTATAGAGTCCACTCTCTTGGTCCTTTCATATTTTACTTGACCTTCAATTCATTTTTCATGTTTTCTTCAATATTTAATTGTTTGGACCTAACTATTCTTGATTTCCTTAGTTCACTAATCTTTAATTTCTTGCATCCTATAGATAAATTGGTTATTTAAGGGCATATCATAGACTTGTGGGATCTACCCATACATTTTTTCAAGTTTTCTCAAATTTAAGAATTATTAGCATGTAAATATTATCATTTTCCTAGATCGATAAATTGATTTGTTCTCACTTTCTAATTAGCTTATGAGCTAGGTACATCTTCTAAAAACAAAAATTTATTTCTAAATTATCTAACATCAGCTACCAATAATTTAATCCACGAGTTTATATTGTATGTAACAATTTATTTCATTCACCTAAATTATAATTAATATTATTTTTCAAGTTATTTAATTAGCTATTAAGTTTAACCATAGCAATTATTATCTAAAATTACCATCCCAATTGCTACAAATAACATGAAATAGGAAATGTTTTTGATAATAAAAGCAACCAAAAATGAGGGGGCTGACCCATAGGTACAATTAAGAGAACAGTGGTAGGACCATTGTCCGCATATAATCAACAAAGTAGTAGCCTTTTACCTATATCAAAAATAAAAACCACACTATGAGAGTTTATCAACAATAAAATACTACTAGTTAGAGTGTAATTCATATGCCACGCAGGGCCATAAACAACAAAATATAAACAAAAGCCTAAACTAGGCTTATCCAACCAACAACTACACAACATAGACAAAAAACTCCTCCACATGCAGAAAGTTATTTGTAATAACCCACCATAATTAACTTGACAAAATTGACCATTCTTTTTTTGTATGTGTTTAATTTAATCATTATGTTTGATTCAATTGCATACTCTGGGCATCCATCCATTTGGATTAGGCATTCATCCATCCGGGATGAGCATCTAACCATACAGGTTAGGTATTTGTCCATACGGGACATAAGATTTCATCTATCCAATACAGGATAGGCATCTACCCATACGGGGTAGGCATCTATCCAATCGGGATAGGAGGTGCTCTGGCTAGAGACTTAGACTCATTGGGACCATTCGGGTCGTGAGCCACTCACTAAGTACTACCCTCTTCTAACAGAAGTGCACCGAGGTCACCGTCCTTAGGAGTAATTAAACAGCATAATACAAGCTTGAATTCTGCCTCAGAATTTGGCTTAAAGCCTCGGGAAGTCAAGCGAATCCATACGGGATTCCTTTCGAGTATGCATTGAATTACTTTTTCCAATTTAATTATCTTATCTTTCAAAATAGGATTCTTACTCAATCTTTCTTTTACCAAGCCTAGACCCCACCCACGAATGCCTGAGTACGAGGGACAACTTTGTCCCAAGACTGCCTACATACTCGCTTCGGCACGGGATTAAGGCGTAAAGTATGTAGTTTTGTTTTCTACTCTATGGTTTGATGTAAACTGATTAGTGGGTACGCAACCCTTTCTAGGGTCAATGTCCCAGACAGTTTCTCTGCGGTTGCTACCCATGATGGTAGCACTTAAACAAAGGCTCAAGATGGCCTATTGTTTGTGGCCTAACAAATACATCCTAACACCTATCATGAGCGTCACCCTTGACCAAATTGTCAATCACCAATATCTCTTCAAGATTAAAATCAATTTCATAAAAGCATTTTACTTAACCAACCCTAAAGGGGGTTTACTATGGTTTATCTCAACGGATGTAAAATCATTTAAAAATTATCTTATTAGATTATTGGTCCAAGAGGGATTACCCGCCCCTTGGATTTTAACTTCCAAGTGTCCCTTATTACTCCCCGACGATTTATAGGGACGATGCCACAGACATCGTTGATGTAGCTTTATTAGGCGTTAAGTGCAGTAGTTCAACACGACGACATTACCCGTAAGTGTGACCCAGAGGCACCGTATATACCGAACGCTACTATGTTTTGGTTTCCATCTTCCTTTATTTAGTTTTCTAACTACGACCTATGAAAACATCATACTTGAAAACAACTACTAATTGAACGCGCAAAATTTAATTAATTGAAATAACTACTTGAAATATAACTTGCATAACAATGACCATCATGAAACTTGCATATTAATAATTACATGTGTACTTGCATGAAAATGTCAATAAATGTAATTAATCTATAAGTAATTTGCATGTTATAAGAATAGTGCAACTTGCATGAAAACGTCAATATATGTAATTAATCTATAAGAAATTTGCATGTTATAAAAGTAGTGCAACTTGCATGAAAACGTCAATAAATGTAATTAATCTATAAGTAATTTGCATGCTATGAAAACGTCAATAAATGTAATTAATCTATAAGTAATTTGCATGTTATAAGAATAGTGCAACTTGCATGATTAAGCAATCCAAAAATAGCGATTAAATTTAGGCATTTGATTCAAATCATATTAATGTGAATTATTTGCTTAATGCTAACTAAGTGCCCCAATGGGTCTTAATAGATCGAATGATTCTAATTATAACATAAATAATTTACAAGTATAAACTTACTATAGTTAAATAAATCATGAATTTACTACTCAATAATCCCCAATATTTATAAAATTTTCTAAGTTAAATTAAATAACTTGAAGTATATACTAAGGAAAAAAAAGAAAATAAAATTAACAATTTCTAATTTGCAATTTATTCATCAATATCTAAATAACTAACAATTTCTAAATAGCAATTTATATATTAATTTGCATTTTATACATTTATATAAAAAAAAAAACCCAAATATAAAACAAAAAGGCGAATTGCTTGGGTTTAATAATAAATAGAGGGGGGGTGGGGACCACGGGTCCCATCACACAGGAAGAATTTTAATCTCAAAAAGAGAGAGATTTTAAACAAATAAAAGAATATGATTTTCTTTTTGCTAAAATCTTTGGAAAAAGAAAAAAAAGAAAAAGTAAGATCTTGTGCATATTTTCTTAAGGGAAATAAAATAAATAAATAACTATGAAAGCATTATCATTATTAGTTATCCCCAAATGAAAGATTCAAAATCTAATAAAAGAATTTCTTTATATAAATGAAGATTTATAACTATTGATAATACGAATTCCTCATAAGTAAATGTGAAATAACAAGGAGAGAACTTGGTTTATCGAGCTTGATGTTGAATCCACTGGTTATCCTTTAGATCCTTCCTTACAACTTGAGGGAAATCCTTCAACAACAACTTAAAAATTCCTGCAGCAAAAAATGAGACTACCAAAGAAGATCTACTTCTAAAACTTGGGGAATTTTCTTCAAAACATAATCAACTCCCTTCTTTGAAACTTGCATATAATTTTATAAGAAATTTCCCCTCCATTCCACTATCTAGAAAATTTAATTAAAAGGGAGATTCTTTCCCAATTTTGGACTTCATGCAAATTGATTAAACTTAGTGGGGGAGTTACATGCAAGGTGGTGGAGAATCATCTAGAAGCTTCTTATTCTTCCTACAACATGTGCCATAATTGGAAGTGGAAAATAGATAAATAAAAATAATGTATATTTTCCATGTGTGTGTGTGTGTGTATTATTATTTTATTCTTTTATAATATTCATTCAATCATTTAAATAGCTTATCCAAAAATATAATAGAATTGTATTTTAAATCCAAAAGTGATAAGGGAGGGTTGTGACATCCTCCCCCCCTTAATTTATGCATCGTCCCGATGCACTTATTGAACGCATCCGAAAGAGTCTATAATTCATGATTAAAACAAAAAAGGAAACAACTGTTGCATTTCCTTAGTATCTTCCCAAGTGGCATTCCTTTCATCATACTGGTTCCATTGTACTTTGCACTGATCAACCTCTCTATTGCACAACTGGCACTGGCGCCTCTCCAAGATTTTGAATGGCTCTATCATTATTCCTCCCATTTCCTGGACCTGTAAAGTATCCTAATTCAAAATGTGTTTCTCATCATATACATACTTTTTGAGAAGAGATACATGGAAGACATCATGGATTCAGCTTAGGGAGGTAAGGCCAACCGGTATGCAACTGGATTAATCCTTCCCAATATTTCAAAGGGTCCAACATAACGAGGTGCAAGCTTAGTCTTTTTCCCAAATCTTATGGAACTCTTGTGTGGCCTAACCCTTAGGAAGACTTTCTCTCCCACCTCAAACTCCCTTGGTGTCCTATTTTTGTCTGCATAGCTTTTCTACCTATCTCAGGCTTCCTTCAATCTTTGCCTAATTTCCTTAGTTTTCCTCTCCATCTCTTTCAACATATCTAGTCCAACAATCACTCTATCTTCAAGACTATCCCAACTCAAAGGTGTTCGACATGGTCTACCATACACAGCTTCGAAAGGTGCCATTCCCAAAGATGTTTGATATGTATTATTGTAAGAAAACTCTACCAGAGGTAGGTACTCTTCCCATTTCTTCTGTTGGTCCATGCAATACATGCAAAGTAGGTCTTCCATAATCTGATTTGTCCTTTCTGTCTGACCATTGGTTTCAGGATGGTATGTAGTGCTAAAATTTAGCTGAGTTCCTAGAGCTGATTGAAGAGTGGTCTAAAAACTTTAAGTGAATCTAGCATCTCTATCTGACATGATTTTCTCTGGTATTCCATGCAGCCTAAATATTTCCTTAACAAAATGCCTAGCCAAGGTAGGTGCATCATCCATCAGATTCCCTGGTATAAAGTGTGCCACCTTAGTGAGTTTGTCAATTACCACCATTATTGCATCATGCCTAGAAGGTGACATGGGTAACCCTTGCACAAAATCCATGCTAATAACTTGCCATGTGTGTTGAGGTACATCGTCCAATTGTAACAATCCAGCTGGATGTTTATGCTCTGCCTTTACTCTTTGACACTCCAAACATTTAGCCACATACTCGACTATGTCATTCTTCATCCCTTGCCAAAAGTATAACTTCTTTAGATCTGCATAAAGTTTGTTAACTCCTAGGTGCCTTGAATAAGGGGCATTGTGAGCCTCTGACAAGACTACTTCCCTTAAGTTCCTTGAATTAGGAATATAGATTCTATTATTGTATCTGAGCAACCCATCTTCATCTAATGTATACCCTCCAATCTTAGGATCGGTTGGATCATATTCTAAAGTCAATTTGACTTGCTCATACCATGGGTCATGTCCTTGTTCATCCATTACTTGCCTTTTGAAGGAAGTTTTGAATGTTGCTATAGTCATCAAGTGTCTCCTCCTACTTAAGGCATCTACCACCCTATTTTCCTTCCCCTTAATATATTCAATTTCAAAATCATATTCACCTAGAAACTCTAACTACCTTCTTTGTCTGGCATTTAAGTGGGGTTGGGTAAAGATGTACTTTAGTCCTTGGTTATCTGACTTTAACTCAAAGGGCTTCCCTAGTAAGAAGTGTCTCCATTTCTGTAGGGCATGCACAATCGCTACTAACTCTAAGTCGTGGGGTGCATAATTAACTTCATGAGTCTTTAGCTTCCTGGATTAATAAGCTACTACCCCTTCATCTTGGACAAGTACTCCTAAACCTTCAATAGAAGCATCAGTTACGACTGTGAAGTGTCCATTCAGATCTGGTACCTTTAGAATGGGTGTTGAAGTTAGTTTCCCTTTCAAAATTTGGAATGCCTTATCACTTTGTTCTATCCACACAAACCTTTTACCCTTCCTTTGTAATGAGGTGATGGGGTTTGCTATCTTAGAGAATCCTTCAACAAACCTCCTATAGTAACTTGCTAGCCCCATAAAGCTTCTTACCTCTGAAACATTTTCAGGGATCAGCCATTCTACTATTGCCTTTATCTTATCTTGATCAACTGCTATTCCCTCCTTTGATATTATATGCCCAAGGTAGTGAATCTTTTCCTCAAAGAAGGCACATTTTGACAATTTCCCATATAACTTATGTTCTCTCAACCTTTGCAAAATAATTTGTAGGTGTACTAAATGTTCCTCCTTATTCTTAGAGTAAATCAATATGTCATCCAGAAATACCAAAACAAATTTATCCAAGTAGTCATGGAGTACACTATTCATTAGGTTCATAAATGCAGCTGGGGCGTTGGTTACACCAAAAGGAACTACTATGAATTCATAATGCCCATATCTAGTCCTGAAAGCTATCTTCGGAATGTCTTCCTCCTTAATTATGAGTTGATGGTACCCTGACCAGAGGTCTATCTTTGAGAAAACTACTGCTCCTTTCATTTGGTCAAAAAGATCCTCTATGCGAGGTAAGGGATACCTATTCTTTATTGTGACCTTGTTCAACATCCTATAGTCGATGCATAGTCTTAAGGTTTTGTCCTTCTTCTTAACAAATAAGACTGGCACTCCCCATGGTGATACACTTGGCCTTATTAATCCCTTAGCTAAGAGTTCCTCTAATTGCATTTTGAGCTCTTGTAATTCAGTTGTGTTCATTCGGTAAGGTGCCCTTGATACTGGTTCAGCTCCTCGTAGTACTTCGACATAAAAGTCAAACTTCCTTTTAGGAGGTAAGCTGGGTAACTCTTCTGGAAATACATCCTTGAATTCCTTTAAGAAGGGGGTATTTTCAAAGGTTGGGGAATTTTCCTCTTTTCTTTCATCAATTTCAACCATATAGATTAGGCCTCCTCTTCTTCTTTCCTTCTTTAATTGCATGGCTGAGATGGTTTCTATATTCATGGGTTTAAACTTTCCTTGGATTTTGACCTTTTTCCCCCCATCATCCAAACATTCAACAATTTTGTTATAGCAATCTACATTAGCTTGATGGTCTGTTAACCAACTCATTCCAATAATTACATCATATAATCCTAGGGGTGCCACATAGAGATCTACCCTTGTTTCAAACTCAATAAATTGTACCCTTGCCCTCGACAAACACTTAGTTACTTCCCTAGTTGCCTTATCCCCATATTGAATCGTCCATGATGACTCCATTTGATTAAATTTTAAAGCATATTTGTTTACTAATTCAGGTGAGATGAAACATTTAGATGATCCAGTGTCAAATAGAATTGAAATTGGTTGTTCAAATAGTGTACCTGTAGTTTCCATGGGAACATTCTGGTATCTTCCTCTTCGCTTCCTAACTGCTACATGAATCCTTTGTTGGGGCCCTTGTTGGGGTTGATTGGCCCTAATATGTCCTTGCGTCCTGGGGCACTCTCTAGCAAAATGGTTTCCCCCACACATGAAGCATCCACCTGGAGGACCCCTCCTGCGTTGATTCCTAGGGGGATCATTCCTTGTTTCATTGGTCTTGGGTGGATAAGTTACCCTGTTCTGCTGGTCATTCCTATTATAGTTGCCTATGTTATTAGTGCCCCTGTTATTATTATTATTATTTCCATTCCTCTGATATTGATTAGGATGTGGCCTTCTTTCAGAAGAATTATTCCTTTGACCTTTGTTGAAATTAGTGTTCCCATTGAATTCCTTCTTCCTTTTAAATGAGTGGTTCCCATTATAGTTCCGCCCTACTAGTGTTTGAATCTTCCTCTCTTTCCTTAGGGACTTTTCAAGTACTTCATTCATGTTTTTGGTCCATGCATGTCAACCTCTACCCCTATGTTGGTATTTAGCCCTAAAATGAACTTCCTTTCCTGGCCTTCTTCATCTTTCTGGTACATAGGTGCACATTTAAGCAACTTGGCGAGCTTATCCCAATATTGTTGAACAGATAGGGGCCCTTGATGTAGATTATGGAATTCTATCACCTTCTCATCAAAGAACAATTGAGGTAGCCACCTCTCTCGAAAGTGGTGAATAAATTGATCCCATGTGGCTGTATCCCTGCTATACCCATTTTGTTCCTTGGTGTTGGTCCACTAACTAGCTGCCTCCCCTGTGAGTTGATAGGAACCCCATAAAGCCTTGGTTGTTTCGCTAAAATCTCTTAGTTCAAAATAATTTTCCATTTCATTTAACCAATTCTCAGCTCCTTCACCAATTTGCCTCCCATCAAACTTAGGAGGGGTGATTTTCTTTAAGTCCTTGGAGAGTTCCAATATGTTATTTTCTTTTCTATTACCCATCATATTCCCTTGATTGCTACCAAGGTTTCCATTTTCGGTACCACTTCTATTTTCAAAGTCATTCTGCCTTTCCCTAAGGTCCTCCATTGATTGTTCCGAGAAGTTGATTTTATCTCTTTGTTCGGTTAGAAGGTCGATTATAGCTTTGACCCCATCTTTGTTATTTCCTGGGTTGTGTCGATCCTCTTCATGATCTTCCTCATGGTTTTCTTCCCTTTGACTCCTAGTACATCTTCCATTACCCCTTCCTCTTCCTCTTCCTCTAGCCATTCTAGGTTTTTACCTGAAAGTTAAATTATGTAGTTAGTTCTTGATTTAGGATTTTAAAATTTATTTTCTACCATTGCAAAACATTCCCTTAGTTGTATAAATTGAAGTGAGCACAAGGCCTAGATTTGAACCTTTGCTCTGATACCACATGTAAAAACTCACAAATAATTAACTCAACAAAATTGACCATTCTTTTTTTGTGTGTGTTTAATTTAATCATTATTTTTTACTCAATTGCATACTCTGGGCATCCATCCATTTGGATTAGGCATTCATCCATCCGGGATGAGTATCTAACCATACGGGTTAGGCATTTGTCCATATGGGACACAAGATTTCATCTATCCAATATGGGATAGGCATCTACCCATACGGGGTAGGCATCTATCCAATCGGGATAGGAGGTGCTCTGGCCAGAGACTTAGACTCATCGGGACCATTCGGGTCCTGAGCCACTCACTAAGTACTACACTCTTCTAACAGAAGTGCACCGAGGTCGCCGTCCTTAGGAGTAATTAAACAACATAATACAAGCTTGAATTCCGCCTCGAAATTCGGCTTAAAGCCTCAGGAAGTCAAGCGAATCCATACGGGATTCCTTCCGAGTATGCATTGAATTACTTTTTCCAATTTAATTATCTTATCTTTCAAAATAGGATTCTTACTCAATCTTTCTTTTACCAAGCCTAGACCCCACCCACGAACGCCTGAGTACGAGGGACAACTTCGTCCCAAGACTACCTACATACCCACTTCGACACGGGATCAAGGCGTAAAGTATGTAGTTCTGTTATCTACTCTATGGTTTGATGTAAACTGATTAGTGGGTACGCAACCCTTTCTAGGGTCAATGTCCCAGACAGTTTCTCTACAGTTGCTACCCACGATGGTAGCACTTAAACAAAGGCTCAAGATGGCCTATTGTTTGTGGCCTAACGACTACATCCTAACACCTATCATGAGTGTCACCCTTGACCAAATTGTCAATCACCAATATCTCTTCAACATTAAAATCAATTTCATAAAAGCATTTTACTTAACCAACCCTAAAGGGGGTTTACTATGGTTTATCTCAACGGATGTAAAATCATTTAAAAATTATCTTATTAGATTATCGGTCCAAGAGGGATTACCCACCCCTTGGATTTTAACTTCCAAGTGTCCCTTATTACTCCTCGACGATTTATAGGGACGATGCCACAAACATCGTTGATGTAGCTTTATTAGGCATTAAGTGCAGTAGTTCAACATGACGGCATTACCCGTAAGCGTGACCCAGAGGCACCGTATATACCGAACACTACTATGTTTTGGTTTCCATCTTCCTTTATTTAGTTTTCTAACTACGACCTATGAAAACATCATACTTGAAAACAACTACTAATTGAACGCGCAAAATTTAATTAATTGAAATAACTACTTGAAATATAACTTGCATAACAATGACCGTCATGAAACTTGCATATTAATAATTACATGTGTACTTGCATGAAAACGTCAATAAATATAATTAATCTATAAGTAATTTGCATGTTATAAGAATAGTGCAACTTGCATGAAAATGCCAATATATGTAATTAATCTATAAGAAATTTGCATGTTATAAAAGTAGTGCAACTTGCATGAAAACGTCAATAAATGTAATTAATCTATAAGTAATTTGCATGTTATAAGAATAGTGCAACTTGCATGATTAAGCAATCCAAAAATAGCGATTAAATTTAGGCATTTGATTCAAATCATATTAATGTGAATTATTTGCTTAATGCCAACTAAGTGCCCCAATGGGTCTTAATAGATTGAATGATTCTAATTATAACATAAATAATTTACAAGTATAAACTCACTATAGTTAAATAAATCGTGAATTTACTACTCAATAATCCCCAATATTTATAAAATTTTCTAAGTTTAATTTAATAACTTGAAGTATATACTAAGGAAAAAAGGAAAATAAAATTAACAATTTCTAATTTGCAATTTATTCATCAATATCTAAATAACTAACAATTTCTAAATAACAATTTATATATTAATTTGCATTTTATACATTTATATAAAAAAAAAAACCCAAATATAAAACAAAAAGGCGAATTGCTTGGGTTTAATAATAAATAGAGGGGGGGTGGGGACCACGGGTCCCATCACCCCTGCGGTCCTACATGCGCAGGCGCGCAGGGTTGAGGGGACACCGTGGGCCCCTCCACTCCCCTGCGGCCACTGTTGTGACAATGACCGCAGAGGTAGTGGGGGGTACCACTGCCCCCTCTGGTGGTTATAATAACCGCCGCCCCTATAAAATTATTTTAACATTTGAAATAAATTTAAAATAATTATAATGCAACATTAATATATTTTAACTTTGAAATAAATTTAATATAATTATAATGCAACATTAATATATATTAACATTTGAAATAAACTTAATATATATATATATATATATATATATATATATATATATATATATATATATATATATATATATATATATATATATATATATATATATATATATATATATATTCCCTTACTTAATGATATATAAAAACAAAAGAGAATTTATTTATAAGAACATGGATAAAATAGATGATCAAATAAATGTTTTAGAATGATTTTACAGTAAACAAGAGGGTAACATTTACAGAGAGAGGGAGAGAGAGCTTATTCCAACATTCACAAGGAGGAAGTTTATTTCCAGATTTCACAGGGGAATTGTTTATTTCCAGTATTCATTCCCAGTATTCACAGGAGGATTTTATTCAACCAATATTCACAGAGAGGTCTTTGTTCAACTCACAGGGAGATTTATCGAATTAATAATCACAGAAAGATTTAGAATAATCATAGAGAGATTTAAAATAATCACAGAGAGATTTAAGAATGAGATTCAGAATTCCATTCGAAAAACCAAAGAGATGGATTAAAGGAAAGAAATAAAGATTCAAATCACACAGGAAGAATTTTAATCTCAGAAAGAGAGATATTTTAAACAAATAAAAGAATATGATTTTCTTTTTGCTAAAATCTTTGGAAAAAGAAAAAGTAAGATCTTTTGCATATTTTCTTAAGGGAAATAAAATAAATAAATAACTATGAAAGCATTATCATTATTATTTATCCCCAAATGAAAGATTTAAAATCTAATAAAAGAATTTCTTTATATAAAGGAAGATCTATAACTATTGATAATACGAATTCCTCATAAGTAAATGTGAAATAACAAGGAGAGAACTTGGTTTATCGAGCTTGATGTTGAATCCACTGGTTATCCTTTTGATCCTTCCTTGCAACTTGAGGGAAATCCTTCAACAACAACTTAAAAATTCCCGCAACAAAAAAAGAGACTACCAAAGAAGATCTACTTTTAAAACTTGGGAAATTTTCTTCAAAACATAATCAACTCCCTTCTTTGAAACTTGCATATAATTTTATAAGAAATTTCCCCTCCATTCCACTATCTAAAAAATTTAATTAAAAAGGAGATTCTTTCCCAATTTTGGACTTCATGCAAATTGATTAAACTTAGTGTGGGAGTTACATGCAAGGTGGTGGAGAATCCTCTAGAAGCTTCTTATTCTTCCTACAACATGTGCCATAATTGGAAGTGGAAAATAGATAAATAAAAATAATGTATATTTTCCATGTGTGTGTGTGTGTATATTATTATTTTATTCTTTAATAATATTCATTCAATCATTTAAATAGCTTATCCAAAAATATAATAGAATTGTATTTTAAATCCAAAAGTGATAAGGGAGGGTTGTGACATTATTTCTTTTTCCCTTGGCTCTTCTTAGGGAGCAACTTTCTAGCCCATTCCTTAGTGAAGAACTTGAACAGGCCTTTGTAGTCATCGTCCTCCTTGCCTTTCCCTTTGGTCGTGGTTTCCTGCAATAGGCACAACGTAGTAGTCGAGCATCTCATAACATTCAGAGCAAACTTGGACACATCGTGCATCTTGGACTGCGCCACCTCCACTTTGCTGGTGATCACCTGCACATTGTTAGAGAGGGCCTCTATCTTATTCTCAAGCTCTGCCAGGTTGGAATCCTCTTCCTTCACGTTGCTGGCCTCTTCAACGACCAACATTTTTTCAATCCTGAAGGTCGGGGAGGGGAAATTGGCTGGCTCCAGACTCTTGGAGGATACGAGGCTTTCAGAAATCTAGGTGGAGCTCACAGAATGAGGGGTCAGATTGTGCTGGGTCAAGGGAATTTTAACAATCGGAATGGAGTTGCCCATGTCATGTGAGGAGGAGGGGTCTCTCAGGGATTTATCCGAGGGTTTAGAGACCAGTCTGCTAGAGCGACGGGGGGTGTTGGCTTCTTCAGTAATATCCAAATAAGAGTCAATCTCTTGGATTTTGACTCTTTTGGGGGTTCTGACCTCCTTCGGGGAGTGATTCTTGGTTTTCTTGCTGGAGGAGCCAAATTCCAGACGCCGAGGGCTTGAATCATTAGTGGTCGGAGGGTGGGTCAAGGGGCTGACATTTTGCATAGAAATGGAGTGGGGCAGGCAGAGGGTGAGGTGAAAGTTATATAGGCAGAGAATAAGGCCCTGATGCAGGATGGGAAATTCTTTCCCTTTCTTCTTAGCTTCGGCTATATCTTTAATATTAGCATCCATCGAATGCAGTAAAAAGAACGGAATGGAAATGAGGTCTTTGTTCCTCAAATGGTTCAGGAACGAGAGATGGTAGTAGTAGAAAATGCCATACCTGCCCTCCAGCGTAAAATACTTCATCACGATGTAGCAGACCTCATCCCACGGGTGAGGGAGCTCCTCCCTATTGAATCCTCCAGCCCTCTTGATAGGGTTCTCGCCTTGGCGGAAGAACTGGTTAAGGCTAGTGGAATCCGCAATGCGACTCTACTTTTTCCATTTTCTACCCTCCATTGAAAGGCCCGTCGCCTGAGCTATAACCTCTTCGTTGATTTCAAAAGAGATTTGCCCCGTGGTCACCCTTCTGTCCTCCCAGGAAGTCACAAATTGTCTGGAAACTCTTTCGTCATTACCCTTCATACTTTCCATGAATTTGTCAATACCGCCTTCAGTGCACACAAACCAGGTCGTCGGTTTAACTTTGAACTCATCCACTTTATTGGGTTCCAGTCTAAGCCTGTCCCCCCCATTCTTGAATCCTCCAATTTAACAGATTGAGAATGACTAACAGCCAAAATGCAGAGCTGAAGCAAACTTAAGGCAGAATTGTTAAGATAATTGTGCGGACTTGAAATAAACGGTCGTAATAATCAGAGTGATTATTATCCCTTAAGATCTAGTAGATATTGAAAGCCAGAGATCTACTTGGAATGTGCGAGTCTTCACTTAGGCCAATGTGAGTTGACAGATCCCCAACACCGCCTTTATCGTGGCCAATTGGCTCCGTTCGGGTAATAATTAGGGAGTAATCATTCCCGATGTCTGTACTTTCATCATAAATCCATCCCATATGGTAGTGGTGACTCAACCTGCCTTTGATACGTGGCCGTCTAGGGTATAAATTGGTGGGATCCCCGCACCAATTTGAAAATTGAAAAAAGGTTTCCTTCATCATTGAGCGGATGGCACGGTCCCTTCCGGGTAAAGGCCTTTTCCTTTTCCAAGATTTCCTTAGTGGTGACTTGCAACAAACTGGGTCCCTCCATCATCGTAAGCCATTCTGCAACCTTCCATTAGCTGCAATGGAATCGGCAACTCTGTTTCCTTCTTTGAAGATGTGGTGGATAGTGAAGTCCTCCATCTTCACCAGAAGGCACCTGATATCCCTCAAAATGGGTTCCACTCTCCACCCTGCCGAAGCGTTCCCTTTGACAAAGAATAATGATTTGAGAGTCTCCTTCAATTTCTAGATGTTTTATTCCTATGTAGTTAGCCATTTTCAGACCCCAAAGGAGGGTCATTCCTTTAGCTTGAGTGACCATATTATTCCTGAGGTCGAATTATTTGAGTGACCGTATTTTGATATCCAGTGTCGAATTATTAAAGACTCATCGATGCCTCTAAGTCTCTACGATGGATAGAAGTTTACTTGTATAGACAACTTTACAAAGGATATTATTTGATTGGACAGACAATAAAAATGTCCCACGGATACTCATATGTCTCGCCGATGAAAAATAAAGTAGCCCTAATTCATTTGAAATGGTATACATTAGGGTTTATTGTTTCTGTATTATGTTCAATGCGCCCAAGAGGAATGTTTGTATTGTGTATGTTATTCTATTGGCTTTTATAGCACACATAAAATATATCTTTCATATGGGACTATATGGTTAGTGCTTATGAGTCAATAATATGTCAACAACATCTTAGATATTGAATTAGGTGTTACATTCCTAAATCCTTGAATGTATAGTGTATTCATATTTACCTATTTGAGTAGTAGCCAAACTTTATTGCTACCTAATTTTTATTTAAGGAAGATCATTACTGTGGGCTAGGAATTTGAATTATATTTTCCTTTATTCAATTGTAAGGAGATTCTCCTATTAGTTGCAAGAAAATTTAGGCTAAGACTCTTATGTATTATTAGAGATAAGCCTATATAGACTTATACTTGGATGGTGTTTCTAGTTATGTAATTAAAGGTTGAACCAATGCTATGGTAATATTAAGGAAAGGAAAACTATTAAGTTAAAGAGGGGATACATATTGACTATTTTATGAATGTTTGCTTATACAAAAAAGGTCTTCCATAGAGATGTCCTTACTTTTATTTGGGGCTTGACATACGTTATAATCTATCCTTAAAAGAAAAGAAAAAAAGGTTGGCGAAAATTTAAACCATTTTTTGAGTTTATACTATAACTATTTTGCATGGTTCGATATAATGGTTAAATAATAAAAGGTAAAATAGCATATAGTATGTTAATGATGTACTTAGTCCCATTAAGCCCCATCATGAGATAGGTGGAAAATGATAGATACATACGTGGTGTTATTATTTGGGCACTAGAAGTTGTATGCTACCCCTTGAAGTATGAGTATTAGGGAAACACAATTGATAGGTTCATGTTATTAATGATATCAATATTATTGAGTGTATATCCTTACATTATCCTCCAATGGATATAGAGGTACAAACTACTTGTGTATTGCTCATGTCTTAAGAAATGGGTAATTAATGCATTAGGTTTTTCAACCGTTTACATAATATTGTGAAGGCTTATAGCATTACAAAATATTGACCCCTTGAGTATAACACTCGCTATAGTGAATCTATTATGTAAACATGAAATGTATGTGTTTTCCTACATATTGGGTAAACCAAAGTAAGTTTATGTTGAGTAATAAACCTAGCCTTATGTTGATAATACAAACCTCGGTGTAACAGTTAGTAGGTTGAGTCATTGGATCGTGCCAATAGCGGAGTCCTACAACTACTGTTGTATTGTTGGATCAGCCAGTACTCACCAGGTTCACGGAGGTGAAGGGTTGCTAAGGGCTATCCGAGATTTGATACGGTAACGGTTTCATGGGTAGTTACCTCACCATGCAGGTAGCGGTAACCGGAGCTAACCATTGTATCAGGTGGGTTCACTGGCAGTCACCTAGCATGGGGGTGATCGATGCCAGGTGTAACCCAGGATTGTGAAGAGAATAGCTGACAATATCTCTAAGGTCACTATGAGGTATATGTCGGAAGCTACTTCTTCCTGGTTAGCAGACTTGTCATTAGTGGCCTATAGGCGGTTGAAGTCGAAATCCAGTGGACTAGGTTGGTTCATTGCTTGTGGAAATCCTTGGGTTTGAGGATGGACCCGCGATGTAGTATGGGATGCACTGAATCCTCTTCCCATTTGTTGATGGTATACTTGACCTTGTTAGGTTGAGGATGGACCCACAGTGTAGTATGGGATGCACTAAATCCTCTACCTAAATTTGTTGGTGCAGATGACCAAGGAGAAGAATGGGACCCCCGGTGTAGTGCATAGTGCACTAACATTCCTTCTCTATCTAGGATGCACTGTGGACAAGTGATAGTTAGCCATTGAGGATGAGTCAATCATGTTGTTTCTGTGATGCCTATATGAGCCAGTTTCTATTATATGTGATACTTGTACTTGAGTCAATCACTATTATCTATTGTTGCATGTATAGGAGCAAGTCACTATTAACTTGTGATGCATGAATATGGACCAAACACTTATCTGTGAAGCTTGTAAATGAGCCCAATCACTTATATCTTGCGATGTATATATATGAGACAATGATCATCATCTGTAATGCCTGTATGAGAAAATCACTAATGTTTATGTGATGTATGGGTGAGCTACTCATTAGGTATGTGAGGTATGTTGGAGCTAGCCATCATGTGAACTTGTAATGTCTAGGAAATGTTTCCTTGTGTATACGTGATTGTGATAATCTTTGAGTGTAGGAGACGTGATATGACCCTTGTGTGTATATTCCCACATTGAACACCAATTATCAGGAACTCTTGGTTATGGAACCAACACTTGATGGCAATGTGTATCTCTCCTTGCAATGAGGCTAAGTTAATAGGTTCACTTAATTAATTGTTAGGATTAGAGAAAGATCAAGATCTCATCAAGAGGAGACAGTAGTCTCCTGGGTACGAACTGAGAGCCTCTAACTTTCCATGAAAGGATAAGTATGTTGGGTCATTAGGCATGAATCTTCAAGGTTAATGTTTGGATCAATGGATGACTCTGATCATAGAAGGCTAATACTTCAATCGTAAGTATATGAATATATTGTGTCAATGAGTTGTTGCCACTATGGTGATTGGAAGAATATTAAAATCAACATTTCTAATCGAGATAAAAGATGCTTGGTTGATTAAGTTGATAATCGATGTTAAAAAATAAAATTGTGGTGGCCTAAGGGTGGATCTTACATACTAGTGAAAATACAAATTTGATATATGTGAAGAAATGGATAGTGATGGGGCTCTTGTTAGCTAAGTTTTTCATTGAATGTCACTGTTTTATGTCAGTGTGAGAGACAATGGCAACATGTTAGAAGAAGATCGAAGAGAAATGTGAAAAGTCTCATCAATAGTATGATGTCTTCTCAATGATGAATGAAAAGAATTGCATATGGATGGGCAATCAACAGATCGGGTAGAGAAGTGAAATGTCCCACCAATGAATATTTAGTCTCATTGGTGAAGGATAAAGTGGATCGATGAGAGTTTTTAAATGAGAATTTTTAAATGTGCCAACAATACTACATGTCTCTTCGATAAGGGAGTGTGTGCCTTAATATTTTCATATGTGTTAAGAGTCCGTCATATGTTTACACAAATATTTAGATTGCAGCCTGCATTTAAGAATGCCAACTCTAGTCTTATTGTTTACATTAACAACTTGTACAAATGCCAATGCTCACATGTTAGAAAATATTCACAATCATAAATATTTTTGGAAAATAAAAATTAAAAAAAACCCAACAAAAACAAATATCCAATGATGAGTCAAAAAATTAATAAATTTTAAAACAATTTATTTGAATAAATTTTTACCCTTCAATAAAAGAAAAAATGAAACTTTAGCATAAGCTTATATTTTCCACCATTTACCAAAGTAGACTAATGCTTTTTTTAAAAAGATAAAAAACATTAGTTCCCTACTTAAAAGAGGACTAATAAGAATTAAAAAAAGGTTTGCATTTAAATTTAAACTATTAATCTAGAAGTAGTTAAAATTGCAGTTTGTTTCAAATTTTATCCCATCCAACAAAGGAGCGTGTCCCAACGGCTGTCAAACTACAGCCATCGAGAGAATGGTTGTTATTTCTTATGTTACCGTTGAAAAAAAAAAACAGATTTCACCGTTGGAAAAAAGCAGATTTCACCTGTTATAAATGGGCGGATTATTTGAAAGTATAGCAGACTCTTCTTTTTCTTTTGTGTTTGTTTGTTTGTTGAATTTTCATGTTTTTCGGCGTGGCCATGCCCCTCTGTTTTGAGTTTTGCTTGTGAGTTTTGAGTTCAAATTTTCGTTGTGTTTTTATTTTCTGTTTCTGTTTTCATTTTTTTACTGACATGTTTGTATTCGCCTTCTTCTGTTTGTGTTCTATGTTTTCCTGTGTTTGAATTCTCTTATTTTTTCAGTTTTCTTGGTGTTTTGTGTATTTTCTTCCTGTAGGTGGTGATATTTTTATGGGGCATGGACGCAGGCAACAGCAATGAGAACTGTACATTCAACAGAGTGATTAATTGGAGATGCGGCCACAAAATACTCAGTACATTTTATACTCACCCAATCTATTTGCTGTGTTTTCTTTTGTATTGTCACATAATTTGTGTGTTTTAAATAACTGATATACAGGGGAATTTGGTGTATATTGTAATATTGGTGGTGATCTGTTTTTAAGTTTGAATTATAGGTAGTTAATACTGTAGACAACAATTAGGGTAGTAGATGAAAGCATGGCAAGGATATTATCCATTTAAGTTTGAGGTTTTTAGATTCCCAAATTGGAGATCAGATGCTCATCAGGCTCATGAATGATATTTACATCCTGTTTCAATTTCACATTACTTTTCATAAAAAGTTAAATTCTGATGGATTCTGATGGTGTCTCTGCATCTGTTTGTTATCAGGGTGATGGTCAAAATGTTCTATTATACATATAAAAACTTGATTAGTTATATTTTGATTCTAAACTAAACTTGTTAAGGTAGGGTACTATGGAGGGGCTTTTGCTTAAAATATCCAACATAGGTCTCTGTGAAAATTTATTTGCAGTTATGCTGGAATGAATATGAAAATTTATTTGCAGTTATGCTGCAATGAATAAAATCTTGGGTTATAGTACTCAATTTCTCTCGTTTGCAGAGGGCACAAAACATTTGGGGTTGAAAGTAGTGACTAGTGTTTACAGAACTTAACAGTTGGATTGGATTGGAGGGAAAAAGAAGCTGAATTACATATCACAATTGTCAGAAATTATATTGAATTTGTATGTTAGAAACATAAGTTAATTGAGTAATGAAATTTCTTTCTACAATCAGTTTTTAATTGCTTTAATCCTTGTAGATTTATTTAAGTCAAGCTTTTCTACCATATTTACCTCTTCATTCACTTAATTTAGTTTGAATTCAAACATTTTTTTAAAGAGATTATAAATTATGAATTTATCATTTTCTTTATCAATTGAGCGTTCAGTTGTCTTGAAAAGCCTTCTGCGCCATTCCTATAGATACTTAATACAATCTAGGCTGGGTAAATAATAGGGCTTCTACAATCGCTGCCTTAGTTTTTTAATAATACTTCTAAGAATTCTTTATTTCAATTGATCTCTGCATCTTGATGAAACATAACATTCAAAAATTATTTTGATATTTAATTTTGACATTATCTTTACTATTCTCAGTTTTTTTATAATACTTCTAAGAATTCTTTATTTCAATTGATCTCTGCATCTTGATGAAACATAACATTCAAAAATTATTTTGATAGTTAATTTTGACATTATCTTTACTATTCTCAGTTTTTTTATAATACTTCTAAGAATTCTTTATTTCAATTGATCTCTGCATCTTGATGAAACATAACATTCAAAAATTATTTTGATAGTTAATTTTGACATTATCTTTACTATTCTCCATAAATTCTTAATTTCTAAATTATTTCATTTATAATTTAAATCTGAATTTTTCTAACATTTTTATCCTAAAAATTAACTTAGTATGATTCACAAAGGATTGCTTACATGTCACATTGAAATGTTTAGATTTGAATCTCACTTTATGCAGTCTAACAGAGTGGATTAGTTAAGTCTGCAGTCTTACCATTTATAATTCAGACTTGAGATTCATTTATAATTCAGACTTGAGATTTCATTTAATTGTAATTCACTGACAATATCACATCTATACTAAATTTAAGTCTGCAGTCTTGTCATTTATAATTCAGACTTGACACTTCATTTAATTGTAATTCACTGACAATATGTCACATTTAAATATTTAGATCTGAATCTCACTTTATACAGTGTAATCTGCTCAGTCTATCAGAGCAGATTAGTTAAGTCTGCAGTCTTGTCATGAAGTTTGAAAGTCTGTATCTTCTTGAACCCAAAAATTTGTTTCCCTGTTGGCCTGTAGGTTTAGTGGCACCATTAATTGTATAGGAGATGGTCAGCTTCAGCATGGAGGTCCCTTAAGGTCCCATGGACTATGCAACCACCACAACCTTTGTGTGCTTATGGATTTCCTATTTTGGGATTTGGAATTGTGACTCTTGCAATTTTATACTGTATTTAATGCATAGTTGTTGTATTCAGGTGCAATGAGGTGAAAACTCAATGGTCAGTCGTCCAGAAAGGGTTCCACCATGGGAAATTGAGCCATTTGTGGCTCCAGTTTCACTGAATCCTTTGCCTGCACCGAGGAGCAAGCGACCTAGAGCAAATACAATTCAAGTGTCTCCAGATTTATCAATTCTGGGTAGAAGTTTCAATAGATTTATCAGACTAACATTTAAATGTAAAGTTGGAGATCCACAATTGCCATTTCCAAGTATCATAATTTGCAACTCAGGCCTCTGATGATTGTATGTAGATTCCCACATTTACTAGGGTTTTGCAAGGTCAAGAGGCAAGGACCTTGGGATCTGGTGACAGTGATGCAGAAATCACACATAGTACAATGATGTGTGGATCCAAATTGGAAGACTTTACAGCAGATGGTCTAGAAGCGTAAGAAGAGTAGGAACTAAAAACTGGTTGCATTTGCTGAAGAACCAATTGCACTTAGCTGATGTTTTCTCTAGTCTTCAGGGTACAGGTGAGGTATTAGTAATGGAATGTCTTATAATCATTTTTTAAATGCTTTGATTCAAGTAGATTTATTTAAGTCATTTTTTCAAAAATAATCTATTATAACACTTTTTTTAAATAGATTATAAATTATGAATTTATCAATTGAATTTTTCATTTATCTGAAAAGCCTTTTGCAATTTAGGTTGGGTAAATAATAGATCTTTTCCAATTGCTGCCTCAATTTTTTTTTATAATACTTCCAGTTCATTTTGATCAATTGGATTTTCAATTATCTGATTACAGGCACTATAAAATTTGATACAAACAGATGAAAAATAAATAAATGCTTAGTGCAATCTAGACCAGGTAATATTGAGACTTTAATTTTTATATTATCTTTGTGGTTCTCCATGATTTCCTAACTTCTAAATTATTTCTTCTAATATTTAAATTAAAAAAAAATTATTTTTTTTATGATGATTTTTCAACAAGGTACATAAGCAGTGAGGAGGAGAGGAAAAGAACATAACAGTACATCTCATCAGGTACCAACATTTAAATTTGTATATCCCAAGCACCAAACTTAGATTGAGTAGTAAAATTTCCTTCCATAATTATACTTTTAACTGCTTTGGTTCATATAGATTTATTTAATTCAAGGTTAAACTTTTTAAAGTAGTCCACCATATTTAACTCTTCATTCTCTTAATTTAACCGCTTTGGTTAATTTAACTCCTTTGGTTCATATAGATTTATTTAATTCAAGGTTAAACTTTTAAAAGTAGTACACCATATTTAACTCTTCATTCTCTTAATTTAGTTTGATTTAAAACATTACTTTTAAAATAGATTATAAGTCATGTATTAATTTTCTTTGATCAATTGTCTGAAAACCCTTGCATCATTCCTACAAATATTATAAAATTTTATGAAAGAGAAGAAATTAATAATAGAGCTTCTACAATTGTTAGCTTGATTTTTTTTATAATACTTCTAGTTCCCTTTGATCAATTGTCTGATCCCCCTTCTTAGACACTATAAAATTTGATAAAATTTGATGAAAATCAATAAATAATATCTAGGTTGGGTAAATAATAAGACTTCTACAATTGCAATTTTAATTTTTTTTAATACTTCAGTTGATAGTTGATCTTTGCATCTTGATTAAGAATAAGGAGGAGAGGAAAAGAACATAATTTTTAACATTATCTTTGCCTTCTTCATGGTTTCTTAATTCCTAAATTATTTTATTTATACTTAAATCTAATTTTTTCCTACATTTTATTTGATCTTGATTAAGCTAATAATTCAGTGTTAATATGTACACAAGAAATGTAAATGTATTTGGCTTTGTATATTAACAAGTGGTGGGATGTGCTTTATCACAACTGACACAAGAGAAGTGTTATTTTAGAGTTGCATTTATTGATTAAATATATGTAAACAATTGTTTTAGAGGATATTTTGTTTATATTAATGTTTTTGTATGGTTGTATGATGAGAGGTAGATTTATGATCTAATTTTTTGTTCTACTTTTTAAATGTTTTGGTGCATATAAAATAATTTGCAATATTGAGAAGCATTCTTGTATTTTCATTAAAAATATTTATTGAATTTTCTTGTATTTTAATAAATGTAATTGTTGTATATTCTATTGAGAGAAAAAATAATATAAATATAAATCATGGTTAATGTTGAGTATTTGACATGGCGGTTCAAAAATGTTAGCAAAATTAATGAATAGTTGTTAAATTGAATATAGCATATCCATTTGCTTGTGTACTTTGTGGTGAACACAATGAAACGCTAGATCATCTCCTCCTCCACCCCTCTTCCAAATAATGTATGGGATTTGTTCCAGCCATGGCCAGTCTTATACTCATCCTCTCTTTTTGCATGTATTTGGAAAGTGATCCCATCCATAGTAGTATGGTCACTTTGGTGGAGTAGTATGATCACTTTGGTGGGAAATAAATAAGCGTATTTTTAGAAAGAAAACATCTCCTATTTTTGATGTTTTCAATTATATTGAAAAATTAGTATCAGAACTGGTTAATGCTCATGTTTCAAATCAGTTCAATTCAAATAGGGAATTTACTTTTTGGGATGGTTAAGTTATTAATTGTTGGAAGGGCATTTATATTCCTGTATCACCTTGTCTTCCGAGAGTGACAACTAGTAAAACTGATAGAAATAAAGTGAAATGATGTCCTCCGGATTCAATGTATTTCAAATTAAATTTTGATGGCTCCTCTAAAGGGAACCCGGGTGATGCAGGGATAGGAGTATGCACAGGATGTGTTTTTGCTTTGAAATATGCTTTTATTCCACTGGGTACCAACAACTTTGCAGAGGCATATGCTTTACTCTACTAGTAAAAAAACTGAACACATCTTATATTCACATTGAAGGTGATTCAACTATTATTATCAACGCTTGCATAAAGAGAAATATTGATAATTGGCAGATAAGATGTTTACTTGAACAAGCATGGACACTAATCGATACATTTACAAACTTTACCATTTCACATGTGTATAGAGAAGGGAACCGGGTTGTAGATCATTTGGCAAATATGGGAAGTTCCAAGGAGGAACTTAATATGATGGGTCTGAATTGTGATTTCAATTCTTATCCAGTTCTCAAGTGGAAAATTTTGGAGGATATGGGTACATGATAATATTACATATAGCTATGCAGTGATCTTTTTCATAATGATATAAATTGGTATGTGTGGTATAAGTGCAGGGTCTTGTGGTTCTATTGTATCTGTATGTTGTGAATGAATGTCGATTTGAGAAGTGTGATAGATTGTGTGTGTGTGGACTAGTATTTAGCAATATTTTCACATATTGAGTTTTATCAGCTCGCATACAGATTGTAAGTTGGATAAATGCCTAAGTGAGATAGATTGTGGACTGCTATGTAAATGTGTACATCTCTCGTGATGTTTTGGTTCGAACTACACCTTGTTCAATATATTCTAGAAAGCACTCGATACTGGGTGATGTTTTGTGGCACTATGTATTTTGGACATTACAAGATATTGTATTTTTTGGCATATTTGAGATTTAAATCTCACAACCTTTCTATGTATTGTAGAGCAAGGATCAGAGTTTTTATCACTGGTTCTTTTCTCCGGGAGACTAACTAGAGAAAATGTTGCTTTTGAATCACTTGTTGAAATGGGTCAACTTCAAAATGTAATTTGTAAATTAATATGTCAACAAATTTGTTGCTTAATATAAAATTTCTAGTTGGAAAGGGGTTGAATTGGCCCCCTTCCCAAGGCTGGGGAATGATCATAGGCCATGACCATTCTTCTTAGTCTAGTATCTTTGTGTTAATTTTTTATTTTTTTAACTTGTTCGTTTAGTGTTTTGGAACACTGATTTACTTAGGTTTTATGATAATTTAATTTAATTGCTTATGTTGCCATGTGTTAAAATTAAATTATACGTATGTGTGTGTGTCGAAATAACATTACTTGATCAATTTATATTTATATTTAATAAGCTAATTGTGATGTAAATTGAATAATTCATAAATTAAGTTAATATTTAAAAGATAAAAAGATGAAGTCATTGAATAAATATAACTTGTTTGTTTCCTTTTTTATTATTGTTGCAATTGTTAATTATTTGTTAATTTGTTTAAATGTTAATTTATTAAATTTATTTTAATATAGTCTGCAACTATATTTTTTTATTAAATTCTTAATTTATATTTTTTCCTCTGATTATTTTTTGGGGGAGCTGTTAATTTTGTTGGGCGTTGTGTTTAATATTTGGGGCGTTGTTTGTTTGAAATCATGGGGGGGTTGCGTGGTGGAAGCTCCTACCACTCCCCACCCACAACATGGGGGGAGAATTCATCTCCACCATTATATTGGCCCTACGTTATATTTAAATAATATGTCAGTTCTATTAAATTTAAATGCCCAGTTTTATTAAATTTATATGCCCAACAATTATATTATGTGCCAACAATGTTTTGTATTATTTGCCTGTGAGAAATTTATTATTAAATTTATTTGCCAGCAATTAAATTATTAAATTAGTATTATTCTATTATTAAATTATCTCAATAAATTATTTTGTTGATTGATTAATTGAATTGGTTAATTATTTTATTTAAATATAAACTGGTTATATTCTTTTAGTGGTAAATAAATAATTAAAGTTATAGTGTATTAAAATTATTATTATTACTATTGTGGAATTAAAGTTACTTTTGTGGCCCTGACATGTATTTGTGACCTCTTAATAAAAAACATCATACATAGTTTGAAGATAAATATTAATAATACTTAAAATTGTTGTTTTACTCATGGTTGTTATCTATATGTTAAATTTATGTTTGTGATGTCTTTTTGGGATTCTAGAGGTTGGTCTTTGAGCTCGGTTTCTTTTGTCAGTGTTATTATGTTCAAATCTCTGTAATTAGTTATGAAAGTTTGTGATGGCTTATCAGTCTCATGGTATTTTATCTTTACTCTCCTTTTGGGATTGAGCTATGTTGAGCTTTTGATGGAAGCTTTGAAATTTGATACTTATGTGGTTGAGATGCAATGTTATTCAAGATTTGGCTGGATCTCAATATTTGGTCTATGGTGCTTCCAATCTTTTTTATGAGACTCGTGAGATTATTTTATGATGATTCATTTGATGATGGTTGGTTTTGTGTATGTTTATGTCATAAGGGGGAGTAGCTTCCAAGTGGGGGCTAGGGCCCAAAGTGGCTGCCTGGATAACCCATTGGAAATTTCCATAATAAGTGATAACTGAATTAATGAACTAGGGGGTTGGGTATTAAACACATTAAACAAGTTAATTGATGCCCTATTCATGGCGTGAGTGCTCGTTTAGGCTCAGGATGAGGTGTGGAAGGCCTAGAATGACATATCAACTACCTTGTCCTCATTAAAGGTATGTTGGTTCTGCACGAGACTTGTATGGGGTCAGGGGTCAAGAGAGGCTGCCAGGATAACACAAGATGGGGGTCGGGGCCTATGGAGACCTACCAGGATAACCCATGTCAAGCTATGCGATGACACTCTCCCCTTGTGAGCACTAGTGTTCTGCCTTTGTGTTGCAGCTTCTGGAGTGCTCCTGTTTAGAGTTTAGTCTATGTGTTTCTTGCTTGTGATTTACTCAGTGGAAGTGTGTTTAGCCCATGTGTTGTGTTTCCTTGTTTGTTTTGCTTGAGGGCCTTATGTTTATCTCCTAGCATACAGAGTGGACCTTTTGGATCCACATGATCAAGCAGTAGTTGCCTTCTTCCATCAGGGATTTTGTACCAGTCTTTCGTGGATTGGCTTCGTATTTTTTCCAGCTTGCTCTCTTGGATTTGGTCATATCAGTGTCCCAGATGGTGACTTTATGTTTCTATCAATTATACTTGTGTGTATCAAATGTAACCTATGTATATGCCTTCATGGCAATGATGTACTTATGATGTAAAATTGATGTATATGAATGAGACTTAGATGGTAGGATTTTATACCAGTTATTGGAAGCATTGATTCTTTGCAACAAACTGTGTTCTTGATGAATGTAGCTTTAGAAATATTTATATTATGAAATGTAAATGTATGATTCAATACTTTGCTTAAATGGATTACTTTTGTTGATTATTTTGTTAAATCATAAGTATTTATTAATGTTATCTTTAGTTAGATTAATTTCCTTAAGTGATGTATGGTTAGATTAAGTGACCACAATGGGAAACCTTAGGGAAGATGTTGTAGAAGTCTTCCGCTTGTGTATTATTATTTAAACTTATCCTATTAATGTAATTGAATTTTCAATAAATGTTTAAAAAAAAAAATTTCGAGCTTAATTGTATTCGTTTAGTTAGACCCTCTAAGGTTTCTTGGCGGGCGTTACAAAAGTCACAGCTAATGGCTAATAGTGATAATGCACAAGTTGATTCCACCAAATAGATGAATTAGAAAAGCTGAGGGAAATGGCTATACAACACCTAGGGTGCACCCATCCATGGATGAATCCTTAGCTACATTAAATCATTGTTGTCAAAGATTCAACTACATAGATTTTCAATTAAGTTATATTGTTTATATACTTTTTATTATAAGAAAATTTAGACAATTTTAAATTATAGTATATTTTGTCTATATTAAATTCTTATTTTATGTTAAAATTTTATATTTATATTTTTAATTAAATTGATTTTTTACTATATTATATTATATATTTTAAATAAATTATTATATTCTATATATTCTATATTTCATATTTGAACACATGAGAAAAGATGTAAAATAAATAATTTAATTAAAATGTATTTATTCACGTAGGCTTTACATTACTTAAATCAATGAAATTTAAATGGATGTTAACTAAAATACACATTTAGAGGCAATCATCAATCGAGATAAAAATCAAATTAACGAACTGCTGATGAGGCAAAAGTACAATGAACAATAGTTAATAACTGATAACTGAGTTAAGGTTAAAGAACTATAGCTATGATGATGGGGATGTGTGTGTGTATGGGTATATATGTATGTGTATGTATATGTATATATGTATACGTGTGTGTGTGTGCATATATGGGCATGTATGTAGATATGCATATATGTATATGTATACATATACATATGTGTGTGTGTGTGTATAAATATACACACATGTGTATGTGTATGTGTATGTGTATGTGTGTGTGTGTGTGTATATATATATAAAGTGGTACTTGCTAGTAGGCTAACCCCCCCTTCTAGCTAGGGGTTAATAGCCCACTATAGTTACTCATACTAGTACTAGTAACTAGCTAGTAGGTAATGCTCATATATATACATATGTATATGTATATGTATATGTATATGTGTATGTATGTGTATATGTGTGTGTGTACATGTGGGTGTGTGTGTGTGTATGTATATATTTGTAGATATGTGTATGTGTATATATACATATGTATATAGTGGTACTTGCTAGTAGGCTAACCCCACCTTCTAGCTAGGGGTTAATAGCCCACTATATTTACTCATACCAATACTAGTAACTAGCTAGTAGGTAATAATAGTATATATACATATACATATACATATGTGTGTGTGTGTGTGTGTGTGTGTGTGTGTGTGTGTGTGTGTGGATGTATGTATATGTGTGTATGCATGCATGCATGCATGTATGTATGTATGTATGTATGTATGTATGTATGCATGTGTGTGTATGTCTTATACATGTGTGTGTTTTAATAAACATTGAAATTCAACTTATGTGGAGTGTATGTGTGTTTAAAATTTAAAATTCCCTTTATGTGTAGTGTGTGTGGGTGTATGCATCAACATACATTTATGTTGTTAAACTAATTTGACATTCACTTAATGTGGATTGTGTGTGTTCAAAGAAATTTTATATTTTCCTTTATGTTGTGTACATGACATGTGTATTAATCAAAATTTGCCATCCCTTTGTGTGTGTGTTTTTAATCAAAATTTGGCATTCCCTTTGTGGTGTTTATTTATGTGTGTTTGATCAAAATTTGGCATTCTTTTTGTGTGTATATGTGTATGCTTGTGTTTGAATGGACTTAAGGGTCAACTTAGTTTTCAAAGTAAGAGATAACATGAGCATGCTATAATGTACTGATATTTTGTGTACATAGAAAATAAACAATGACCATAAAACATGCATGTAAACCTAATACTTTTTTTAATTTGTTATTTATTTCTTTGAAAGCTATGTATTCTCTAAGATATAAACATGTTTTATATTAAAAATTATTTTATTCTCTTAATATAAAAGATTAAGATTTTTGATTTAAAATTTAATTTGATAATATGCATTATTATTTTCATATTTTGAAAATTTTGAATGATTATTTTTTATGTTTTATATTTAAATTTGATAATTGTCAATTAGTAATTTTATATTTTTTTATGAAACCAAATGCCCTATGGCTCAAAATGATGATGAAATCTAGCATAGCGTCACTCATTTTATTTTAGTGCTTTGTTGCCCCTTGAGCCCTTTTGTAGTTTAGATGCCAAGAATAAATTATGGATGGTGAGAACCAAAAGATGATGACTAAAATGAACAACAATTGAACTAGAGTTCATCATGAATATGAATTAGAAGTATTGGGAGAAGCATCAACCTAAGTTGCTCCTAACTAAATTGGCCAAAGGAGAAGTGAGAAAGAAAGAGTCAAGATTTTTTGTTGATGATCACTCGGTTGGATCTAGCTCTAGACTGATTCATCTTCCTTCTTGATTTTCTCCTCCTAAATTTGGGTGATTGAATCAACTCTATTGTATCCCCACATGGATCTATATAATTGTTGATTTGGTATCTATTTGAGAGTATATAAAAGATTGAAATTGAATATTTTAATTATTTTAAAATAGTATGAATCATTTATTTTCGTGTTTTACAGAATATGAATCATGATATTTTTTTATTTTATTATTATAAATGTAATAATTACCTACTATTATTTTTATTTTTTGATTAATTACATTATATTGATAAATGTCAAATAAATAACAAAAAAATATAAGTGTGAAATTAAGAATGTGAAAAAAATTGAATGAACGAAATATCCATTCAAGTAGAGAAGAATTTAGAGAAAAAAAGGCAAGGAATGCAAAAAAAACTATCTAATTAAAAAATTAAATCTTAACTTGTTGAAAGTACATTATCTTTTCCATCTAACTTTGATATTGAACATTATCTAACTTTGACAAGGGGACCCTCTCTCCCTTGTTCTTTTCATAATCATGGTGGAATGCTTGGGCATATTTATTGGAAAATTAGTTGAGAAGGGAGAGTTTAGAGGGCTTAAACCTTCATTTGTTGACCAAGTTTGTTCTCATTAGCAATTTGTGGATGACTCAATTATTATGGGGAATTCTTCTGTGAAAGATTCTAGAAGCTTAAAGAAAGCTTTGGACAGATATGGGATTGCTACTGGTCAACTGATTAACTGGTCTAAAAGTTTTGTTTATTTCATAAACACTCCAGAGAGAAAATAGACAAAGATTAGTAACATTTTGGGTAGCCAAATTGGGAATCTTCCTGCTACCTATCTTGGGCTCCCTTTATGTCATGTGCCTCCTAATACCTTCTGGGGCGCTCTTGTGGATAAATTTCATAAGAAGTTAGTTGGATAGAAAGGCTCTTTGCTCAGCCAAGAGGGAAAGGTCCAGCTTCTGAAATCTACTCTTCATAGTATCCCTCTATATGCTATTAGTCTTTTTAGAATCCCTGTTAAGTTTGCAGAGGCTATTGAAAAATTCAAAGAACCTTTCTTTGGACTAGGGTTGAGGAAAAGAAGAGAATGTATTTGATTGCATGGGATAAGGTGTGCAAACCTATAAGAAAAGGAGGCCTTGGTCTTAGAAGAATCAGAGATATGAATGAGTTTCTCATGGCTAAGTAGATGTGGAGAGGTTATAATACTGAGGGAGAATGGAAATTGATATGGGACAATAAGTATAAAAGACAACTCCCTACTCTTCATAGTTTCCTCAAGGTTGAAGATATTTCGATTGGTTCCAACATCTGGAAAATTGTCACTAGAACTAGAGATATAATAGTCAAAGGAGTGAAATGGAAGGTGGGGAAGGGTAATTTCATTAAATTCTGGGAAGACACTTGGTTGTTAGACTCTCTCATTAGTGACAATCCTGATTGGGGAAAGTTTCAAGATCAGTGTAAGGGAAAATTTGGTACTACTATGGCTGAATACTGGAATTTAGGCTAGTGGAAGGGCTTATCCTCTGTTGATCCTTCCCTTGAGCATCTGAATAAAATTATGAATTCTATGGTGGTGGTTGATGACTAGGACTAGCTTATCTGGAAACTTACTAATGATGGTAATTTTTTTGTCTCCTCTCTTTATATTCAACAATATTCTAGTCAGGAGAGTCCTTGCTGGGCTAAGGCTTAGGTGAAAGAACTTATTCCCAAAATTAATATTTTTTTCTGGATTGTCCTTCAAAATTAGATTCTAACGACTGACAATCTTAAAACTAGAGGTTTTTGTCTGCCTAGTATTTATCATCTTTGTATGCAAAATGAGGAAACCATTAATCACATGTTTATCCATTGTCCCTTCACTGCTGATATTTGGGCTAGATGTCTGGACAACTTCAACATCAGATGGGTCTTCCCTGAAGTTGTCCAAGATGTTTTTAACTCCTGGTTCCACCCTTCGAAGAATAATTTAGTTACTTTGTTATGGAGATTCGCTTTACCTCATATTTGTTGGGGAATCTGGAAAGAAAGAAATGATAGAGTGTTCAGAGATAAGGCTTCAAAAGCTCAAATTATTTTTGAGAAAATCAAGACATATGGTGGAGAACCTCTACATTAGTGGTGGAATAACCAACCCCAAAGATCAAGGTGATAACATCATTTTCAAGAATTGGAGAATAAAGGGGAGTGACATCATACATGCTAATCCTAGAGAAGAGGCGAGATGGAAATGCCCCCCTCATGGATGGATGAAAATTAACTTCGATGGTGCTTCCAAGTGTAACCTTGGCAATGTAGGGTGCGGTGTGGTTTTAAGGGATGAAGGGGGAATATGCAAAGCTATCAAATGTATTCCTATAGGTAATCAAACCAACCATATTGTCGAGGCCATTGTTGCTTATCATGGGTTGGTTCTTGCTAAGGAATCCAATTGCACTAAAGTTTGGGTTGAAGGCGATTCTTTGAACATTATTAATTGCTTGAATAATGTTTTCCCTCCCTCTTGGTCTATACACAATGCCATCAAAACTGCGAAAGAAATTAGTGAAACTTTTGAAATGTGTATTTTCACACATGTATATAGAGAAGCCAACAAGTGTGATGATTGGGTTGCCAACCTGGCTTGCTGCTCTGACAAAATCATTGCCCTTTATGGTGAGAGTAATCTCAAGTGTGAGGCAAAATATTTGATTGAACTAGACCGTATCCAGATGAAGCAACATGTCTTTACTAATCACAATTTCTAATGCCTTTTCCTCATTTTTCTATGATTGTTCACTACGGCGGTGTGACTTGTTTTATTATTAGTCATATCATATTTACTTTGCACAGATTCTAGGTGGCTCTTCATAACAACAACAAAATTGTTAGGTTTCTTCACAAAGATCACAGAGAAAATAATAGAGTTGAGATAAGGAAGAATTGTGAAACTAAGGGTAATATGGGAGGTAATAAAAAGAGGTTTGAACCATCTTCTTGCTCAAATTGGAAGAAAAACAATGAAGTCTGGGAGATTCTTCAAGAGGGAGGCTTGAGTATTTTTATGGAAAGGCTCTACGACAAAGACCCCACTATCACTAAGCATTTCATTAAAAACTGGAAGAATGGTAAGGTTCTTGTTGGTACCCAGATGAAGAAGGTGGATGAAGATGTCATTGCTGAAGCTACGGGTATGGTTAAAGAAGGTATTAAATTTTACAAAGATCGAAGTGTGTTTGACAAGGCTGCGGATAGGTTTCCTGTCATTGATGGTGAAAAAAGGAAATTGGTGAAGGTGGATAATCCCTACCATTCCCCTAAGCATATTTGCAGTTCATGGAGGTTTGTGTTGTTTGCCACCATCAGCTACATTACTCTGGACAGCAGATTCACAAGGGCTTATGGGCATCATTTTGCATTGCTTAATCACTTTCGTCATGGTGACAAGGTCAGTTTGCCTTACTATCTTGCTTTCTCTATGGATCATACTATTAGAGAAGTGCAGAAAGACTCTCAAAGAGACCATGACCTCCACCAGGGTTTAATGGTTTTATTTTATAAGCTGTTGAAGGGGAAAACTATTAAGAAACCCATTAGTAAAGGCAAAATAATTAGGGATGATGATACTGAAAGTGAGAATAGTGGGTTCAATATCTACTCTGAAATTGAAGGTGAGTCTACGGATTTCAGCAACAAGGGGAAGACCAAGGAAAAGAGCAAGGGGGTTGTTGTGGATTATGACCTTTCAGACTCTGGGGACGAGTCTTTTGATGATAAATTTATAAAAAGCAAGAAGAGAAAGGGTATGGGTAAGAAAACCCAAAGGACCAAGAAGACTCGTAAGGGGATAAACAAGGTGAAAAGATAGATTATTATTTCTCCTGATGAGAATACTGAGGTTGAAAAAATCAATAATAAGAAGGGTAAGGAGGAAGATGAAGTTCTGGATGGTGATCATGGGGAGAACCTGAGCACACAGAGAATGCATAATGAGTGTTAGGAGAACAACATGGGAAATCAAAATGACTGTCATGGTGACATTGGTAATGACAACATCAAGGGTTTTTTGTGAGGTCATTAGCAAAATGGCAAAAGAGATTAGTGACTTGAAGACTGACCTCAATGTGATAAAAAAGGCTACTATAGGTGAGAAGCCTATCTCTGAAAAAGTAAAAGAATTAATGGTTGCTATTAACAAGGTTGAAGCAATTGAGGCTATGGTTAGTAAAATTCTGGAAATGGAAAAGAAGGTGAAGGAGCTGGAAGGGAACAAATATGCTAAGGGTCTGGATACTAACCTGAACAATCTGGTCAATAGAGTGGATAGGATGGAGCTTACTATGAAGAGGATTGTGGAGCAAAACTTCTAGATCCTTAAGGCCAATGTTGACCATATTAACATCCTAATTAAAAAATTTGAATAGATTAAAGGCAAGGAGGGTGATAAGGATTAGATGGAGAAGAAGGGTTGCAAAAAAAGAACAAGGGCCAACACTCAGAAACAGGTTGATATCAAGGAAAAAGAGTTGTAAGAAATGAAAAATTTTGCAATGAATTTGAAGCAGATGGTGGTTCATGCTGAAGAACTTATGAGAAACATTTAGTTGTCCTTGTGCTGCCTTTGTGCTTTCCTTTGGTTGTCTAGTGTTGCTTCCTTTGTCTTGTGTTCCCTTTTTATTTTGGCTGGGAACTGTTCTATGTGTGGGTGATCAGGCACTGTTGTTTTCTGCCTCTTTTATGCTTTATCTTTCTCCTGCTTTGTAACAAGGTTATGGGTTCCTTTCAAAAACTCATTTTTAATTAATCAAAACAATGTTTTTTGAACATTGATTGGATTAATAAATTGTAAAAAAAATCAATGGCATGATACAATTTAAAATATAAACTTAGATGTTACTCCAATTTACCAACCTATTAAAAATATAATAAATATCCAAATTTTAAAGATAAACCAAATTTATATAATGAGGTAAGTTTATCATTGAGAATGCCTCCTAGAATATTATGTAAAAATCATTTTTTTATCGAAATTGATGAGAACGTTTAAAACTAATGATTAAATAAAATTTCTAATGTACTTATAAAAAATGAACTTCATCTTTTCCATCTCAATTTGATATTGAATAAATATAACAAACATTGGTTGAAATAATCAATGAAGAAACAATCAATAATGATACAATTTTAAATATAATTAAAGTGTTGCACCAATTGATCAGTTTGTTGGAAACATAATAAATATTAGAATATACCAAAACTTGAAGATGAAGCAAATTTACAATTAAGAACACATCCTCAAATTTAATGTAAAAAATTTAATTTTAAATTGAGATAGATGAAGATGATATGGTTTTGGCTAAGAAATTGGAGGATAGGGAGGATGATGTTGTCAACGTGGAGAGTACCCATTCGAGGAAATCTAACAAACAGGTGGGTCATCCAAATATCGATACCAATGAAGAGGATATGATGGATATGACAAAGGTTGAGGAGGATATTAGAAATGAAGAGGAGCAGAAAGACTCTAGGAAACAAAGGACTTTGACAATTTGGTTGCTAGCCTTTTCTTGTAGATGAATTAACCAAGACTTTGCTAGTATGGACACTTCCCCTACTGACCATTATACTCATCCTATGCATCACAATTGTTCTAAATGTGACAAGACAGTGGAGGAGCTCATTAACCTCAAAGACAAAGTTAATGACCTAGAAGAAAATATGGTTAGTTTCTTTAAGTTTAGCTCTAAGGTTATGTGCAGGTCCATGACAACACTTTGTCTACTACAAGACAAGGAATTTAAAAACCATGGAGATGACAAAGGCACAAGGAGCCATTTACATTCCTATTATAAACAATGATGTTGATGTGGTGTTATAAAAAATGATACTGGTGTGTTGTTATAGTGTTTTAAGTGGCTTGTTGGTCGTTTTTTCATCCCTTTAAACTTTTTGTTTTTATAGGGCCAACACCTTGGTTTTGCTGCTTAACATTATCAGAAACATTATTGAACATATTTGTAGAAGAAATATTGATAAAATATAAAAAAATATTTAATCTTTTTAACAATGACATGGGAAGATGTTAATTGTTTTTGAAACTAATAAGAAATATTAAGTTTAAAGCAATCAAGAAAATTATTGGCTTAATAACATCAAATTTTTATAGTGAAAAAACTATCGTAAAAAAATCTAACCAATGCACATGAAAGAGTGGGTTCAAACTCATCCACCAAAGTTAGAAATATTGATCAATGTGTAATTAAATAAAATATAGTAGACAATTTTGTTTTGTGGGATTTAAACAAACAAATCTTGTTTAATAAGAGAAATAAGTGAAACACTAAAATTAGTAGGAAAACACAAATAAAAGCCACTAGGAGACATGAAAGAGTTGAGGAATTGAATAGACGTGAACTATAGGCATTCAAGATAATAAGTTCAATTGAAAGATAAAGTCATAGTTGAAGCCTAAAAATATATAGTTAATTTTTTTAAGAAAAAACACGAGTATTTTCAACTCAAAAAGATGTAAAAAGGATAAACACTCGTTAATACTGCAAGTCACATCTAAAGCATTTTTTGGATATAACAAAAACATAATTTAAAGATTAGATGAGAACTTATTTTATAAAATATAATATTTTGATGGAATAACAAATCTTGCTATCCCTTTTTAATCCTTCTATTCCCCAAGAAAAATGATTTTGTTTTGTGCTCTACCCTAAATGTTTCTAATTTTGTTGCTTTTAGTTTTTCTTCTCTTGGAATATTGGATGTTGCTACTCCCTTATGGGCTAAGGTGTAGTCCCACAAGTTGATTCCCAAAGTGAGTATCTTCTTAAATAGATCCTTTTATTCAAAATCATATTCTAGCTCTTGGTAATTTAATTAAAAGAGGGTTTTATTTCCTTAATATATGTTCTCTCTGTGAAAGGAATGAAAAGAGAGTTGTTCAGTTGTTGGTGGGGTGCAACGTTTTTGGGGTTGTTTAGATGATCTTATTTCTTCAATGGAATATTATATGGCTTTTTCCTAATTTTATTCAAGAGATGTTAACTAATAGAATTTTCTTCTAATAGTCCTTGTGTTTTTATGATACCTTATGCTCCCTCATGTCGCATGGGGTTTGTGGAAGGAGAGAAATATTTGTCTTTTTAGGAAAAAGGGTATGTGATAAGGGTACTTTATGTGAAATGGTATTGAACAATTATTTTATAACATATAAAATTTAGATGTAATAAAAAACCTTGTTATCTAATTTTCATATTCATCTATTCCCCAAGAAAGATAAATTTGTTTGGTGCTCTACCCCAAATGTTTCTTGTTTTGTTGTTTCTATTTTTTCTTGTCCTAGGACATTAGATGTTCCTACTCCCTTATAGGATAATTTGTGGTTCACTGAGTTGATTCCCAAAGTGAGTATCTTCTTAAATGGACCCTTTTATTCAAAATAACATTCTAGCTCTTGATAATATAATTAAAAGAGGTTTTCATTTCCTTAATATATGTGCTCTTTGTGAAAGGAATGAAAAGAGTGTTTTTCACTTGTAGGGTTGTTTGGGAGATCTTTTTTGTTCAATAGAATGTTACTAGTTTTTTTCATAATTCTATCCAAGAGATGTTAACTAATGGATTTTCCTTCTGATATAGCCGTGTGTTTTTTATGATCCCTTATGCTTCCCCATATCACATGAGGTATGTGGAATGAGAGAAATAATTGTGTTGTCCAATCCATTCATATTTCATTCATTTATTAACAAAATTTACTAATATTCATACATTTGACTAATATGATATCATCACTAATACCATATAAAAGCAAAGGAAACTATCAATTCATCATCTATCTAGGTTGTCACAAAATCATACGTCATAAGCATGTAAATCTATACATAGTAGAAAAAACATACATTTTAATCAAATATCTATTCATAATCATTCATTATAAAATACCTATAAACATGCCTAATGAAACATCCATATGAATCCACTAATAATTCATAATCATCCATAATAAGTAAATAAAAATAGGCCTTGATATTTACATATGTATACATACATAAATGCATATATATTTGAATACATGCATACATACATACACACATTGATGTAGGGGTATTTCCTCCCCTTTCTTTGTTCTGTGTTTTATTTCTTTGCTTTATAGTTTTGGTTTTGTTTTAGTGTCTCTACAAATAAGTTTAGGCTTGTTAAGTCTTTGAAATTCCTATTGAGGGGCCTTCTGACTAATTAACGACAGGAAGACAATAGGTGTGGGCTCTTTTTCCTTCCCTTTCTGACCACATCAACGACATGAAGGCAATTGGCAACAACTCAATAATTATAGGAAGTTAGTCGTTGTGGAAAGATTGCTCAATGTTGTTGGGAACCAACAACAACCTATTTGAAGAGGGTTCGTCGAGTTAGGGGGAGACTTGGTTGAAGAGTAGAAGAATGCCACAAGGAAAGACCGACCACGAGACAATGGTGTAAATGATTTATTGGGCATGTAAGGGAATATATAGTAGCAACCCGCGGAACGATTTGTGACTGTACTTGTTTGTCAAATCGATTCTTGTAGGAGTCGTAATCCACTATAATTTTTGATGAATAAAACATAATAAATTTAGAGCAATTATGTAGATTCTTTGTTTGATGTTGTACCAAACAAAGTCTATTTCCTATCATATTTAGTGGACAAAATGTTGTGTAAATGATTCGCTAGTTTAAACATCGTGCAATGGATTCATTGGTTAATTTTTGAACTTCCTATCATTATTGCCCTATCAATTACTTGCAAGTTCTTGTGTGTTCCTTGTTGATTTTGTGATAAAAAAGACATGTCATCATAGTGGTATCAAAGCTTGAAAGAGATAGGGTTGTAGTTGAGTGTACAAAATGCCTCCAAGGAGAATGGGTAGAGGAGCTTGAGGAAGAGGTAAAAGGGAACATGGAGAAGGAGTTCCTGAGATGTTGTGGCATTTGATTGCACATATGGATGCCTTAGAAAGGGCATAGAGAAGAGGAACCCTTGATGATGGTGTCAATGATAATGAAGAGGAAGAACAAGTACAAGAAGAGAATGAAGAAGCACATGAAGAACCTGTAGCGTCCTAAAATTGCGACACTTGCAATTTCGACTGCATTTCGGTCTTCACGATGGCGACGCAACACGCAACCTGAATGGAGACCCCAAAACTTGCTCGCGACACTGAAAACTGCATTTTTCAAGCACCCTGGCCTGAACCTCCTTGCACCCTGATGTCCCGGGAGGTGGGACCAGAGCACCCAGTGCCCTGGTCCCTCAGGACCAGGGCGCCCAGCGCCCTGGTCCCTGGGTCCTATTTTGGGCCCGGTCTCCTAAGTGGTATCGGGTCTTTTTTATTGCAATTTGGAAATATACTTCCCTGGTCGGCCTAAGGTCGGGAAAATCAGTCTATCAGCCCTAATTGACAAGTATATAAACTACATTTTCCTCTCTCATTCGATATGATGGAAAAGGCATGGAAACTATACTCAAGCATTCAAGCATTCAAGCAATTGATCATTTCAAGTCTCCATTCAAGGCTAAGTGTTGCATTCAAGTCAAGGATTCAACCATTGAAGAGGAGATCACTTATTACATGCTACATACTACAATATACAACATCTAAACCTTTGCACATAAGGATACAAACATCCTTAGAACAAGGTATTAGTACTTGTTTTACATTACAGTCATTTACATTTACAGCTCTTGCTCATTTCTTGGTTAATTCCAAAACCGGGGTTTGACCTAAAGGCAAACCCCTAATCCCTAACCCCCCATCGTCTTCGCTTTTCTGTGTGTAGGTTGCAGGTACGCGGCTGAAATTGAAGATCTGGAATCCTTGTGCAGAGACGAATAGATCCCCCTTCGTTTCACGGATTTTTCGGAGGACCGTGGCGCCGGGCGCCATCGTCCCGACAACTTTTGCTCAAATTTGCAGGACAGCGCCGTATCGACATTTTACTGCTAATTCCAAGTCCGCAGCTTCATCCTATAACCCGAACTCAGTTTATAAGCGAATCTTTATGACTTTCTATGCATCCTTAGCTTAATTTCCTTAATCAACATTCTTTACAAAAGAGGGTAGCCTTGCTTTCCGAACCCTTGAAACTCATTTAGCATCCAATCTTGCATTGTGTGGGATTGGATCTTGTGGGTTTCAACCCCTCTTTTGAATGTAAAGTCTCTCCCCTAAGTGAAACCCATCGAATCCTAGCGAACCTCCCTTCTCTCTCCTTGGAGTTAGAAGAGGGGAGACCAACTAGGGTTCGACAGCGATTTTCCGCTTTACATTTTGGTGAACCCGACGTGAACATCCTTTCTGATTTTTCATGCTTAGATCTGAAAAAATTGATTACATTTCCATGTTTGATCTTTTGCAAAGTTTTAGAGGTGATTGCATTAAAACCCTAAAATTTCTTTTTAGTAATTAAACTTGCGAAATGTCTAAATGTTAATGCTTGTTTCAGATCTGTCCTTCTATTACAAATTATCAATTCATATTTGTGCTTTAATTCTGAAAATTAAGTGGTTAAAAGTCAAAACCCTAATTTTTGAAACCCTCTTGATTCAACCTTTGTCCGACAATTTGACCGATCAAAACATCTCCAAATCAGCTGTAACTTTGGATTCCGCAATAAAATCACAATATCTTTCATCCCTGAAAATTTGGAAAAAAGTTGCGAGGACCGTGTTGCACTCCGAGCGCCATCGTCCCTGACATTTTTTCCAAAATTTCGGGAGCGAGATCTTGCTGTATTTTCCTGCTAAAATCCAGAATTTTGGCTGATTTTGTCAATTATAACACTTTCAAAATTACAGTCAAAGTTGGTCTTGTGATTGCTTGGTCTAAGGCTCCTAATCATTCAAAAATTATCGAAACTAAAATTTTGTGTCAAAATTGTGTTCTTACTGTCTTAGATCTGAAAATTGTATTTGCATTCATTCGAAATTTCAGTGCTTTATTCAAATATTTGCATTTTGTGACTTTTGAAATTAAGTGCTTAATTACAACAACTTTGATTTCCGCTTTCAAAATTGAATTTTGTGTGAAATTGAGTCAATTTTCAAATTTCAAAATTTGCATTGCTCTTGACATTCCCTCTAAAATCATAAAATTCAAAATTTCAGTCTCCCTCTCTTTTTCAAAATTCAAATTTTGCATTTTTCGACAATCTTGATAGGGTTCAATTTTGAATTTGCAACTTTAATTTGGCCTATCTACAGATCGTAAAATCCCTCAATTTTTTCAGATTAGCTCTAAAATCATCATACCTTTCATCCCTGCAAATTTCGAAAAAAGTTGCAAGGACCGTGTTGCACTCCGAGCGCCACGGTCCCGAACATTTTTTCTGAAATTTCGGGAGACTGTTGTGATTGCATTTAACAGCTTAAATCTGGAAGATTGGCTAGTTTTACTAAAAATTGCTACCTCTAAAATCAAAATCTTCTCTCTCTCTCTAGTGCATGAGCTTTACAACAATAAGCCCTACTTACACTATTCCCATTAGACGAAGCCGTAGAATTAAGTCTTTCCGAGGTTTAACTACTGAGGAGATGGAACCTAATTTGAGTAGTCTTTTTAACGAGGACATGGGTAATTCCTCTAATCCTCCTAATGATGAAGAAGCTCCCCATGAAGTTTCTGTTGAACAACTTTCCAAATTGGATAACCAATTTGACGATTTTCACCAATGGATGTCTCATGAGTATCCCGATAGTCAAGCTCTTCCTTTAATTGAGGGTCTAAAACGTATGCTTCAAAGTGATAAGAATGGAATTGATGTTTTACGTGGTATCGCACACATTGTGGATTCGAATGTGATGCCTATGAAGAGTTGTGCTGAATCTTTAGGTTATACACAACCTCCTACACAAGTCAATCATTCTATTCCTTTGACCACTTCTATTGCTAGTTTACCTACCTTTACATCAAACATCATGGCTACTTCTATACAAGACATTCCTCCTGTGATTACCAGTCATGGGGGCAATCCTCCTTCTTCAATTAACCCTATTCCTTCATTTAATCCGACTTCTTCATTCATTCCTTCAATAAGTGTTCCTATTACATCTTCACAAATGAACATGACACAAGGGGGCAATTCATTTAATCATTCCATTCCTCCTTGTAGTGTTCCTCCTATCCAATCATCCCCTATGGTTGACTATCATAGGGTCCCACCACCTTACTCTTTACCATCTTTCAATAACATCACACCTCCATCTCAATCTAACACACCTAATATGAACTCTTCGACTGAAGCTACCATTAATAATCTTGCACAAACTGTCTCTTCTTTACAGCAACAAATTGCCTCTATGAATCAATCTAAGTTTAGTGTGCCCACATTTGATGTTGCAAGCCCACTTTCTCTTGACATTGTTCGAGCTATTCCTCCTAAGCATGTTGAAATCCCGCATTTGGAACTTTATAATGGTAAAGGAGATCCTCTAACACATGTTAAGACTTTTCAAACAATATGTACTGATTTTGCTTATGACCAAAGGTTGCTTGCAAAACTATTCACCAGAACATTAAGAGACAAAGCCCTACAATGGTATTGCTCGTTGCCTTCTTATTCTATTACTTCTTTCGAACAACTTGCAAATGCTTTCATTCAACAATTTCAAAACAATATAAGTCCTAAAGTTACTTTGATTGATTTAATGCATTGTAAACAAGGTGTTAAAGAAAAAGTGACTGATTTCATTGGTAGATATAAGCATTTGTATGCTCAAATTTCTTTTCCAGTGCCTGATAACAATATTCAAAGAATCTTTATTTCTAATTTGCAAAAAGACATTCGAGACAAACTTCTTTTTTCTGAGTTTACTTCTTTCCAACAGTTGTGTGCCACTCTTCACAATTATCAACTGACTGTGAGTCAAATGGAACAATCACATCCTATGGCTCCGAGTGATAAGGGTGATAGCAGTCAACAACCATTTGGGAAGTTTAAACCGAACAGAGATTCCATCAAATTCAATGAAAACATCATCAACAACAATGTGAATGCAGCATCAGGTGTGCCTCCTATTTCTAAATTTTTCAAGAAAGAAAGAAAGTATACTCCTTTGAATGAATCATTGCATAGTATTATGAATAAGTTATTGGAACAAAATGTGCTTACCCTTCCTCCTATAAGACAAATTGATCCTGCAAAGATTACTTCACCTTATTTTGATCACAAAGCTTTTTGTCATTTTCATCGTCAGCCTGGTCATGATACTGAAAAATGCTTTTCTTTAAAGGGTAAAATTCAGGATTTGATTGATAATAATACTATTTCTGTTTCTGGAGTGAATGATAAAGGCAACACATCTGTAGCTCCTCCTAACCAAAATCTTCAGATTTTTACTGATCCATTACCTTCTCATACTTCTCATACTTCTAATGTGATTGAGGCTAATGATTCCTCTTTCTCATCTGATGGTCTTTTGTCTATGACTCCGAATGTGATTAACTTTGTAGAGCAGCAAGAAAACCCTAAAGAACCTTCCATCACATTTGATTCTAGCGACACCATTAGGGCACCTGATGGTCCTTTATACATAGTTGCAAAAGTCAAGAATATGCCTTGCCGTGGAGTGCTTATTGATCCTTCATGCATGGTTAATGTTATTACTGAAGAATTTCTTTTTACTTTGCAATTGAATCAAGTGATCTATGACAAAACAAATGTGATTGTGAAATTATTTGATGCATTTTCTTCTCCTGCAATTGGTTCTATTACATTGCCTATTGAGGTCCATAACAAATCCCTTGATGAGAACTTTGCTATTATTCCTTCTTCCGAATAATTTCGTGTGAAGCTTGGCTATCCTTGGCTATCTTCCATGAAAGCTATTGCTTCTCCTATTCATAAGTGTTTGAAATTTCCCCATAATGGTGAAGTTGTTACTGTCAATCATAGTCTCTTTAAACTAGCTGAAAGAACCTCTAGTGTTCCTATTGATTACTTTTGGCCTAAACAATTCCAATCTCTTCCTCTGCGAAGTGATCATCTTTTCAAATCTTATCAAAAGTGGAAAACAGATATGATCCTATCTCTAAGTGAACCTAGAGCACCTAAACTTGACATTCCTATCATTCTTGAGAAGGAAATTCTTCCTTTGAAAGATAAAACTAATGTCTTTCCCCAAGAAGATTCCCAACCCGTCCCTATGGATGCGACTATGTCTACGCCTAATAAATCTTCTAAAAATAGACCTATACCTCCTCGTCATGATGGACTTGGTCTTCTTCCTAAACCAAAAACTCCTCCTTTATATGGAGCAGTTCCTCCTCCTGCCTTCTATAGAGAGAAGAGACCTTCTTCTTCTCCTATTATCCAACCTAAGAGACCACAACCTAAACACCCAAGTGATAAGGATGAGAACATTCCTCCTCCTCTATCTTCTACACTTCCTACTAAGACTAGACGTAATCGTTCTGCACGGGAACGCCGATGAAAGCGTCGTCTTAGGGCTCAAGCAGCTGCTTCTCAAACTTTACAATCTCCAAAAACACCTTCAACAAGCATTATTCCATTTTCTCCTCAGCCGGATATTGAGCCTAAATCTCCTAAACATAAGATGCATGATGGTCTTGATCCTGTGCGAGTTAAAGATCCTATTTTTATAAATCTTGATGATGATATAGATGAAAATGTTACTCCCTTTGCTTCTGATAGTGAATATGAACTTGTTGATGTTGATAACCATTTATCTAATGAATTTTCTAAAGCACTTATCCTAGCTCCTAGACAAGAACAATGTGGCTTGGAACATGAACATAGCCCTTGTTTGGATCTTGTGATAGCTCCATCTACTGTGTTGGATGTTCCTCCTCTAGCGTGTTCCCTGCCTTCCCGAAACATTGATCAGCAAGATCGGGGGGTAGATGACATGCTAGACTAGTTACATTAGCATAGCAGACTCTCTCCCCCTCTCTTTTGTTACTTCTTCTATATGTTATTCTCATTCTTCTATTTGTCGTCCTTAGTGTTGTCTACTTGAGGACAATGCAAAGCATTGAGATCTCTCGATCTCTCTCATGTTGACTCAAAAGACACATGTGTTCCCTTCTTCTAGGTGACCTTCCTTGATTGGGGAATGAAGAACAATTATGCATACATACATATGATATATATACATGACTTATCATACAGCATACTGACCCCAAGGAAAGCGAAGTCACCTCGTGCTTTGTGTTTTGTGTCTATTATCCTTGGGCTTATCTCACACTTGGGGGCTAAATCCTTGCGATAACGTGCTCCTTTCCTTTCTCATTTCTTATGTGTATCACTACGTTAAAACAATCACCCCCGTTGAGGCGTGTGCGATTGCTTTAACGTAGGGGGGCATACACCCTGTCTATCCTTTCAAAGATACTTGAAAATTTCTTGGCAAACTTAACTTTGTCTTGAAGATTTTTGGTATTTCTTTTGCATGACTCATAGTGAGGGAACCTTACTACTGACAGTCATGGTTCTTCCTCGTGATTTTCCCTTTTACTTTGTTAATCGAAGTTGTAAGATCCTTAGTCCACTGGGGGCTTGGTGTATCTTGCCTCCTTGACGTGGTGAAAGTCTTTCAACGTTGTTTCCTTGTACTTTACCGGAAGTATGAGCATACATACTCCCGCTAAAGTGGGGGCTAAATGTAGCGTCCTAAAATTGCGACACTTGCAATTTCGACTGCATTTCGGTCTTCACGATGGCGACGCAACACGCAACCTGAATGGAGACCCCAAAACTTGCTCGCGACACTGAAAACTGCATTTTTCAAGCACCCTGGCCTGAACCTCCTTGCACCCTGATGTCCCGGGAGGTGGGACCAGAGCGCCCAGTGCCCTGGTCCCTCAGGACCAGGGCGCCCAGCGCCCTGGTCCCTGGGTCCTATTTTGGGCCCGGTCTCCTAAGTGGTATCGGGTCTTTTTGATTGCAATTTGGAAATATACTTCCCTGGTCGGCCTAAGGTCGGGAAAATCAGTCTATCAGCCCTAATTGACAAGTATATAAACTACATTTTCCTCTCTCATTCGATATGATGGAAAAGGCGTGGAAACTATACTCAAGCATTCAAGCATTCAAGCAATTGATCATTTCAAGTCTCCATTCAAGGCTAAGTGTTGCATTCAAGTCAAGGATTCAACCATTGAAGAGGAGATCACTTATTACATGCTACATACTACAACATACAACATCTAAACCTTCGCACATAAGGATACAAACATCCTTAGAACAAGGTATTAGTACTTGTTTTACATTACAGTCATTTACATTTACAGCTCTTGCTCATTTCTTGGTTAATTCCAAAACCGGGGTTTGACCTAAAGGCAAACCCCTAATCCCTAACCCCCCATCGTCTTCGCTTTTCTGTGTGTAGGTTGCAGGTACGTGGCTGAAATTGAAGATCTGGAATCCTTGTGCAGAGACGAACAGATCCCCCTTCGTTTCGCGGATTTTTCGGAGGACCGTGGCGCCGGGCGCCATCGTCCTGACAACTTTTGCTCAAATTTGCAGGACAGCGCCGTATCGACATTTTACTGCTAATTCCAGGTCCGCAGCTTCATCCTATAACCCGAACTCAGTTTATAAGCGAATCTTTATGACTTTCTATGCATCCTTAGCTTAATTTCCTTAATCAACATTCTTTACAAAAGAGGGTAGCCTTGCTTTCCGAACCCTTGAAACTCATTTAGCATCCAATCTTGCATTGTGTGGGATTGGATCTTGTGGGTTTCAACCCCTCTTTTGAATGTAAAGTCTCTCCCCTAAGTGAAAACCATCGAATCCTAGCGAACCTCCCTTCTCTCTCCTCGGAGTTGGAAGAGGGGAGACCAACTAGGGTTCGACCGCGATTTTCCGCTTTACAGAACCTAAAAGGCTCGAGGAAATATTATTGAAGATAATATTGAATGTGGGTTCCAAACCCAAGATAGAGGTTCCCACTTATTTGGGAAGCCTCAATGGTGAAGATTTAATTGACTGGATGAATGGCTTAGACAAGTACTTCAATTATGAGGGAGTGGTCGATTAAAGAAGAGTAAAATTTGCCTACACCAGATTGAAGGGCCAAACCGCTATGTGGGGGGACTTTATCCAATCTGAGAAAAGAAAGAATAATAAAGAAAAGATTAACTTTGTGAGATCAAATGGTTGCAAAAATGAAGGTCAAATTCCTTCCTGGAGACTATCAAACAAATATTTTCAATAGATTGTAGAACTTCAAAACAAAAAGACATGGTAATCAAAGATTACACCAAAGAATTTTATAAATTGGTGATTCGGTCTGGCCATGGTGAGGAAAATATGGAGAAAATAGCCAGATACATGAATGGTTTGAAGTATAGTCTACAAGATGAATTAAATTGTGTGTCCCCTAGAATCCTTGAAGAGGCTTATCAATTTTCCTTAAAGGCAAAGGAGAAATTGCAGCTAAAGAAAAGTCAGCAAGAGAAGAAGAGGAGCAGAGGTTTTAGAGGAAGGGAACAACAATTTAGTAGAGGACAACAATATCATCAATGAGAAGAGGCTAGAAGTAGAAATGGAACAACCAATAATGATAGAGGAGGTTACCAAAACAAAACTGGAAGATCCTATGTCAGAGGTGGTTCACAAGATAGAGGTAGAGGGTTTGCTGGAAAATGTTTTAAGTGTAACCAGTATGGTCACAAGAGGGGAATTCTCTGAACCATGTCAAGGAAGACATTCAAAGTTTGAAATAAGTGACCAATTTGTTCATGCTGACCAAGAAAATGTGGGGTCACCTATTCACCACAAGGAGGAACCTGAATCTAGAGAATCTTTATTGCTTAAGAGGGTATTGTTGAAGCCCCAAAAAGAAAGTCAAGAACCAATCCAAAGGAGAGCCTTGTTCAAAACCAAATGTAAGTCAAAAGGTAAATATTGAAAATTAATAATTGATAGTGGTAGTACAGACAGTAGTGTTGCAATAGAGATGATAGATAATTTAGGCCTTACGAGGATCAAGCATTCATCTCCTTATAAGGTATCATGGTTACAAAAAGGACATCAATTGTTAGTAAATGAGTAGGCCTATGTTGATTTTCAGATTGGAAGTTATAAAGATAATGTATTATGTCATGTGATGCTCATGGATGTTTTTCATGTATTGCTTGGAAGACCATGACAATTTGACAGGAAAGCGGTGCATAATGGAAGGGAGAACACCTATACAATTGAGAAAGATGGGGTGAAATATAATTTGATACCTATGAAGGAAAAAGAAACAGACAACAATAGTAGTAGCAATAGTAAGGTAATGTTGGTAAGTGGTAAGGAATTCATACATGAAATGAAGAATGAAGAACTAGGATTTGCTTTGGTTCTTAAACCTAGGCATGTGTTTACTACTACAAAACTTGATGATTCGCCTCCTGAAATTCAAGGTATTTTGAATGAACATTTATATATTGTTGCATCTAATTTTCCTAGTGAGTTTCCACCTATGAGAAGCATTAGCCACCATATGGATATGATTCTAGGAGCTAGCCTTCCCAACAAGATAGCCTATAGGTTGACACCTATAGAAAATAAAGAGATAAGTAAGCAAGTGGAGGACCTTTTGAAGAAGGGATTGATAAGGGAAACCCTAAGTCCTTGTGTTGTTACCACATTACTTGTGCCAAAGAAAGGAAGGGAATGGCATATGTGCACTAATTTAAGGGATATAAATAAATTTACTATAAGATATAGGTTTCTCATTCCTAGAATTGACGATTTAATGGATTGTTTGAGTGGTTCTTGTTGGACACAAGATGTCACTGAGAGAGGGGTTGAATCAATGGTTTCCGATTTTTTACCCTTGCTAACACTAAGGATGATTACCGGTTAACAATCTAAAGCTAAGTTAACCTACATGTAGGATAAAGAGAGATTACACAATACAATCATACTCAAGGGTACATCACATAACACTAGTATATACGTGGAAAACCCAAGATGGGAAAAACCTCAGTGAGAAATATTGTTGGAGTCTACTGCTCCAATCCAGCCTCACAATGGAAATCTGATTATAATGTTTAGGGCACCACCCCAAGGAGCTACAACCCCTACACCGAGCACCAACTTAGTGACCACAATACATTTTATCATAATAAAAGTAATAGCCCAGTTACAAATGAGTTGTGCAATCACTTATGAAAAATCTCTCTACCAATTTAATCTTCTCTACCAGCTACCTTCTTCTCTACTTTTTGTTAGTTCTCACTTAGTCTGATTCACTACTTCTCTCTTGCCAACTCAGACTCTATTGGTTGTTCATCTGATAGACTCTGCACTTGACTACCCTTTGCTCAGCTTGCAAGTTTACCCATGCTCTATTCAAAGCTTCTTGAATCTTCTTTGCCACATTCACACATAATTGCTTCACTCTAAGTTGTCTTTGTGTTGGTTCTAACACTACCGGTTGTCTTCATTGATGCACTTTTGCAGTTTACTAGTTGCTCTGGCCTTACTGGTTAAGCCTTTGCTAAACCTTCCACCGGTTGGCTCACTCTTGTTGGTTGAATTCTTCAACCTGATTCTCTCACACACTCAGTCTCTTCTTTGATCGATGTTGAGCACTTGATTGAAAATGATTCTCTTTACTTATTCACTCTCTCATGCAGCAGCAACAACTTTCATTGATTTTGACTTGCATATTTATAAACAAGTCTTCCCACCAAAAACCAATTCAAACTTCAAGCGGTTAGGGTTTCTTCATCGACTTTGACGCAAACTAAATCCAATCAGATCTCATCAGATCTGATTGCCTTGATTGATGATCTACAACACATCAATCAACACTACCATTGTCGTGACTTCCAAAACATGCCTTCTATATTTAGCAATCTGCTTTTAATCTGTTGGCTGATCTCTTGGTCGATCACCATGAATGGTTTGGTGGTTTCCTTCACCTACTTCGATCTTCTCAATCAGTCTATCCTAGATCTTTGTTGTCAGTTTGACCTCGAACCACAAACCTCTGCTACACATCCCATGAATCACAGAGTCGACATATATGTCGACCTGCCACCATCTACCTCATCGACAAACACTTTATTGACACACCACATTGACCTGTGCATGCATGCTTGCCACTTCAATTCCATGTGGCCACTTTTTCGACAATTGCCTTTGCTAGGTCATCTGTGTCAATCTAGATAAGATCACTGACCAACCCCAAAACCGGGTTCATCTACCAGTTATACCCTAACCAATCTGTCATCAACCTTGCACCTTTCTTCTCCTTAGGTGGAACACCTTCACCATTCATCACTCTTGCCAAAACACCTCATGCACATCATCAACAGATGAGATCCTAACACCTCTGCACCTTGTCAGCTTTACCGGTGGACATACTTACTGTAAACACCTTGATGACATCATGTCATCAACCTTCAAAAAACTCCATCTTCAATCCGGCAATGTCCTCTATCTGCAGCTACACCAACTTTGCCTTCTTCATCATTTGATCGGTCCTCCTCTTAATCGGTTTGCTAGGATGGAAAAAATATCGCTTCTTCTCTGTACTAGCAACTCAACATGTCTTCCAGGCTGATCCGGTGCACATCCCTGATCTTATGCACCTAAAGAAATTTAGTGTTTCACTAGTTCATCCGGTGTGAACCTTCAATCACTTGTCTTTAACTCTGTTGTCTTATCTCCAATAACTATGATGCATTTTATGCTTAATAGGAGATAAGCTCCACTTACCGGTGGGAGTGGATCCTTGTCACCTGCATTTGTGAGTCTTTTCTTCATCCGGTGAGAGTCTTGTTGTTTCTCATCCACACAACATATCGATAACCTGCACATACTTCACCTCTGCTATTGATGTGATTTAGATAACATTCTCCTCTTCATCACAATCAATCGACCATTATATTGCTCTCTTATAGATGTCATCATTTCTCAGTTGTTATATCATATTGATCTCCTGTCCATATCTTCAACACAAGTCAAACACTAACTTGTGTATCGGTGACTCCAATGGCCATTGTGCTAGATGACATCAATGGCACTATTTTCGGTATTCATCAATGACAACACTACTTATCAATCTCCCATACCAGTTGCATCCTATACCGGTTGACATCAATGATAACACAATGCTAACAATCTCCCCCTTTGGCATTGATGTCAACACATGTAATATCCAACATACTACATATTCTTTCTCCCCCTTTGTGTGGTCAATGGATTCTTACACATGTAGTATGCAGCATACTACAAAATCTATCTCCCCCTTTGACAACAATGGCAAAGGGCACTGATAGGGTTTCTCTCCTCCTTGTGTCTATCAGGCACTGATACTTTTCTCTCCCCTTTTTCTCTACCAGATGCTCCTCCTCCTTCAACCATCATTTATTACATCTTCTCAAGTCACAACACTTGAGATGGAGGGCTCAACCAGAAACTAACACCAATTTCTCAACAACCAAGTGTATATGCAAACTGAAAACATATGCATATACAAGTCTGAAACCAATTGAAGGCCCATGTGTCAGTGAATACAACATACCTACCAGTCAAGCTGCATCATCTCCCCTTAATATGCAGAAGCCATTCTAACCCCAAAATTCTGATATCAAGTGTTGAGGCTAACATTGATACCAATTGTATCTCTTTCGATACCAAATGCATATTCTCTTGTGCATGTAACTTTTTGTCTTAGCAAGAAACACTCTCGGTGATCCAATTGTGATATCAATTGACTAGGCATTGAAATATCTCACAATCTCAAATACCTCCAAAGACACAAACATACCGGTACATCCATAGACACTTTTACACCTTCTGTGTCCAGCAAGTCTAAAAAAGTCAGAAAACATGGTTGTCAACTCCCCTTGAGTCATGCATCTCAGGGACATATTGTTGGTCAGGTCCAAAACCGGATCTCCAATATTCACCATATATTGGTTGAGTTGTGCATATGTGATCAATCTAACAATCTATCATCTCCACAATTTTCACCACAACATATGACATGATCCTAGATGTACCCAATGCCATAAAATATCATCATCATGCCATAAATCAAACCGGATAGCCCAAAAACATGCATGCCTTCATGATCAATAACTAGGCCAACATATGTCATTCAAGTCATCTTCAGTACCACCCGAGACATAAAATCCTCAATCCATACTACCAGAGTTAATGCAATGATCCTAGACCTCATTGTCTTACATAACCTACAAATACCGGTTAGTATACTTACCGGTAATATATTGCACATGTTGCACATACCAGTTACCTACATTGGTCCATCATCTCTTATCTGTAGGTGTGTAGCCAAGGCAACCACTACACACACTTATCTTACCTTTTCTTCTTTCTTACCAGTAGCATCTTGTTCTTCCATGTTCCCTTCACACTGAAGGGGTGATGATAAGGTCAATGTACTACTCCCCCTAAGGTCTTGTGTCTCCTTTAAGGGTTAGGAGATATTACCTATGCATTGAATGCACAGTGTTGTTCCAAGGTCCTACTCTCTTCTTTCTTCCTCCATACCTAATTGACTTCAAATTTCTTCCCATTTTTTAGTCTTGGGAGCAAGTCTTACCTTCCTTTGATGATGGGTCCTTGCATTGCCGGATTCTGCCACATAACCAAAAGTAGTGCTATAGTAGCACACAACATCCATGCCAATCTCATGATTGGGGAACCTTATAACATACCATTTTTCTCTTCCTTTTATGAACATGCCATTGTAATCAACTATCGGTCTCCACGGATTCCTTGCATGTGCAGGTACACTTCTCATCTTGCTCCATGCAGGTCTTTGTTGCTCATATCTTCTATAACTGCAACTATACAGAGCATGGTTGTTCCACTGGTTGTCATGGAATTATAATTTTTTCTTCTTGCACTCACTTCTATGGCCAAATCCATTGTAGTTATAACAAACACTATATGCATAATCAGGAGAGGGAATATGCATTCATCTACTCCTTGATACATTTTTCTCATATGCAAGATATCTATGAGATTCTAGATTGTTCCTTCTAGATCCCTTTCTACATTATGCTTTCCTATGGCCGTAACCATTACATGCAAAGAAATAACTAGAGAAGGAAGGTTTATAACTTATAAACTTATTCTTCCATGCACGTGGAGATCTTATAGGTTTGGCATCTCCATTTCTACTTTTTCGGGGATGGATCCTTGATTGTCCATTCTCTTCATCTCTTCCATCTGATCTCTTCTTTTCCCACTCTTGCTTTCTCTTGTGGGCGGTAGTATTTCCTTGTCTGCTACCAATAGGAGGTCTTCTTTGGTGTCTTCTCATGTTCTTTCTTCTGGCGAAGCTACCTTCTCCCATCTTCTCTTTTCCTTTGGGATCTGCATTGTTGCTCCTTCTTGCAGCACCAATCTTCATCCTTAGCTTCATGTCTTCACTGGTTGTGGTTAGATCTACCTACTTCTGGGGAGGATCTCTAACTATGAAGGTCTATCCCTTGTTATCTCTGTTTGAGGAGACAAACAAAATGTCATTGTGAGGGACATCATTTCTAGTGGAGCATTCATCGACACCACTTCCTAATCCTCTGGTATCCTTGGCATGCTTTTAATTTTTCAACATTTTATCCAAGGCATCACTATTGCCATCAAACCAGATTCTTACGTTGAGCTCATCCTGATATTTCTCAAGGTCATTTTAGAGAATCTCCATTTCTCCTACCAACTGTTGATATTCTTTATCTTTTACCTCTAGCTCAGAAGCTAGATCATTACACCAGCACACTTTTGTGCTTTCTGGTTGAGTCTTCAACTCTAAGATACACTTCTTAGATTCTTCAAGGCACTCGATCAACCGGTTCTGCTCCACAACTACAACATTCTTGAATAACTTGTACTCATTCCTTACTCTACTGAGTTCTTTGAGTGCACTTACAAGTTCTCCTTCAAGATCAACTTCTGCTTCTTCTTCTTCTTCACCTTCACTATCACTGCCAAACACATCTTGTCGGTGGGAATGATCTGCATGATCATTCTCAGATGTGTGTCTCTCATCTTCTAATTCTTGTGCCATGAAGAGGTGAATTTCTTCTTCATCATTGTTGCGGCTACTAACAAATCTGTCTTCATCATCTACAGATACATGAGATGCATTTCTCATTCTATCTTCACAAGCCGATTCTACAGTAGTAGGCTCATTTCCATAGAGATTCTTCAATCTATCCCATTAGTTTTTTTTTGATCTGCATCTGTCCACCTGTGAGGAGACATCATCTGATAACCCACAGAGTATAGCCTTCATTGTGGCATCATTACACTGATTTCTTCTTTCTTCATCTGAATCGGTGGGAGGACTGACTTTACTAGGGCAAGCATTTACAATAGACATCCAGACATCATACCCTAATGAGGACAAGTAGACTTCCATTTTGTAACACCAAAAGGAATAGTTAGACCCATTAAACACCGGAGCAAAGATTGACTCAAAACAACCTATTGTGTCCTTATACTAGAATCTACCCAAGCTGGAGAAAGCTTATCAACTAGGAACCTATTCTCTGATACCAATTGCTGGACATAAGATGCCACAAAGAGGGGGGGTGAATCAGTGGTTTCTAATTTTTTTATTTTTTCTAACACTAAGGATGATTACCAATTAATAGTCTAAAGCTAAGTTAACCTACAGGTAGGATAAATAGAGATTACACAATGCAATCATACACATGAGCACGTCACATAACACTAGTATATACGAGGAAAACCCAAGATGGGAAAAACCTCAGTGAGAAATGTTGCTAGAGTTTACTACTCCAATCCAATCTCACAATGGAAATTGGATTACAATTTTTAGGGAGCCAACCCCTGGTTTAGGGCACCAACCCAAGGAGCACCAACCCAAAGAGCTACAACCCCTACACCAAGCACCAACTCAATGACCACAATACATGATATCATAACAAAAGCAATAGTCCAATTACAAATGAATTCTGCAACCACTTATGAACAATCTCTATACTGGTTTACTCTGCTCTACCAGTTACCTTCTTCTCTACTTTCTATCAGTTCTCACTCAGTCTAATTCACTACTACCACCTTCTATCTCTGTTGCTCTCTTGCCAACTCAGACTCTATTGGTTGTTCATTTGATAGACTCTACACTTGACTACTGGTTACTCAGCTTACCGGTTTACCCCGACTCTATTTAACGCCTATTGAATCTTCTCTGCCACACTCGTACACAACTACTTCACTCTGAGTTGTCTTCATGTTGGTTCTAACACTATTGGTTGTCTTCACTGATGCACTTTTACAGTTTAACAATTGCTCTAGCCTTACCGGTTAAGCCTCTGCTAAACCCTTCCACCAGTTGCCTTACTCTTGTCGGTTGCACTCTTCAACCCGATTCTCTCACACACACAGTCTCTTCTCTTATCAAAATTGAGCACTTGACTAAAAATTATTCTCTTTACTTCTTCACTCTCTCATGCAGCAGCAACAACTTTCATCAATTTTGACTTGCATATTTATAAACAAGTCTTCCTACCAAAAACTAATTCAAACTTCAAGCAGTTAGGGTATCTTCATCGACCTCAAGGCAAACTAAATCCAATCAAATCTCATTAGATTTGATCACCTTGATTGATGATATATAACACATCAATCAACACCATCATTATCGTGCCTTCCAGAACACGCCTTCCATATTTAGCAATCTGCTTTTAATCTGTTGGTTGATCTCTTGGTCGATCACCAAGAATGGTTTGGCGGTTTCCTTTGCCTACTTCAATCTGCTCAATCATTCTATCCTAGATCTCTATTTTTAGTTTGACCATGAGCCACAAACCTCTGCTACACATCCCATGAATCACGCAGTTGACATAAATGTCAACCTGCCACCATCTGCCTTGCCGACAGATACTTCATTGATACACCACGCCAACCTATGCATGCATGCTTGCCACTTCAACTCCATGTGGCCACTTTGTTAGCATCCACCTTTATTAGGTCATCTGTGTCAATCTGGATAAGATCATCGACCAACCCCAAAATTGGGTTCATCTACCAATTCACAAAACTTGTCGGTTATACCCTATTCGGTCTGTCATCAACCTTGCACCTTTCTTCTCTTCAAGTGCAACACCTTCACCAATCATCACTCTTTCCAAATTACCTCATGCACATCTTTAACAGATGAGAGCCTAACACCTCTACACCTTGTCATCTTTACCAGTAGACATACTTACCGGTAAACACCTTGATGACATCATGTCATCAACCTTCAACAAACTCCATCTTCAATTGGGAAAGCCTTCCATCTACAGCTGCACCAACTTTGCCTTCTTCATCATTTGATCGGTCCTCCTCTTAACCAATTTACCAGCATGGAAAACTCATCCTTTGCTTCTCTGTACCAACAAGTCAACATGTTTTCCAAGCTAATCTAGTGCACATCCTTGATCTCATGCACCTAAAGCAACCTAGTGTTTCACTAGTTCATCCTGTGTGAGCCTTCAATCACTTGCCTTTAACTTTGTTGTCTTATCTCCAAGAACTATGATGCATTTTATGCATAATAGGGGATAAGCTCCACTTACCGGTGGGAGTGGATCCTTGTCATCTACATCTGTCAGTATTTTCTTCATCTAGTGGGAGTCATATTGTTTCTCATCCACATAGCATACCGGTGACCTACACATACTTCACCTCTGGTGTTGATGTGATTTAGATAACATTCCCCCTCTTCATCACAATCAACTAAACAACATCTTTCTCTCTTACAGATGTCATCATTTACCAAATATTATATCATACTAGCCTTCTATCCATATCTTCAACACAAGTCAAACACTAACTTGTGTATCAGTGACTCCAATGGTTATTCTGCTAAATGACATCAATGGCACCATTTCCGGTATTCATCAATGACAACAGTGCTCATCAATCTCCCATACCGGTTGCCATCCTATACTGGTTGACATCAATGACAACACAATGCCAACAGTTCTATGTATTTTTCTAACATAGACTTGAAAACTGGCTACCACCAAATAATAAGTAGTGATGATTTGTATGAATGGTTGGTTATGCATGTTGTATTTTCTAATGCACCCAACACTTTTATGAGATGAATGAATTAGGTTTTGAAACTATTCCTTGGTAAATTTGTAATTGTATATTTGGATGATATTTTGGTGTTTAGCAGGTCTAAAGAAGAGCATCTAGAGAATTTGAGATAGGTATTTAGGAGGCTACATGAGGAGAAGTTGCAGATAAATCTCAAGAAGTGTGTCTTTATGTAGACCAAACTGATCTACTTGGGCTTTGTGGTGTGTCCAAGGATAGACTAAAGATGGACAAGGAAAAATTTCAAGCCATACATGACTAGTCCACACCAAAAAGTGTAATGGAGGTAAGGAGTTTTCATGGGTTATCAAGTTTTTATAGAAAAATTATAAGGAATTTCAGTCATGTTGTTTCTCCTATTCTTGAAACCATTAAGGAGGGTAAGAGACATTTTGAATGGACTAGAAAGGCTGAAGAAAATTTTAGATTTCTCAAATAGAAGGTGAGTGAGCAGAGCCCATTATTTCTTTGCATGATTTTGGCAGTGTTTCAAGAGTGTGATGCTAGTGGGTTGGCTATTGGGGCAATCCTAAGTCAAGAAGGTAAACCAGTAGCATACTTTAGTGAGAAACTAAATGAGGCCAAAAGGAAGTATTCTTCTTATGATTTGGAGTTTTATGCTTTGGTTCAATCCTTAAAGAAATGGAGACATTGTTTGCTTTCAAAAGAATTTATTGTGTATATAAATAATCATGCTCTATAATTCATAAACAACCAACACAAGTTGAATCAAAGACATGCCAAGTTGGTTGAGTATCTCCAAATTTTTAATTTTGTTTTGAAACATAAAAGTGAGCAAATGAATAAAGTTGTTGATGCTTTGAGTAGGAAGAATTTGTTGCTTTTTGAAATACCAGCTACAAGTGTGGGTTTTAGAAGTTTGAAAGAATTGTATGCAAAGGATGTAGATTTTAAAGAGGCGTTCAAAACTTGCAATGATCCAATTGCCAAGAAGAGAGAGCCATGGGTGGAATTCATGATTCAAGATGGTTTTTTGTTCAAGGGGAATAAGTTATGTATTCCTAAAGGATCCATGAGAGATAATTTGTTGAAGGAAAAATATTGTGGTAGTCTTGTTGGTCACTTTGGAAAGGATAAGACTTATTTGCAATTGATAACTCATTATTATTGGCCAAAGATGCAAGCATATGTGAGAAGATATGTGGAAAGTTGTAGCGTTTGTCAACATGCCAAAGGGAGAAGCCAAAATGCTAGGCTATATCAACCACTTCATGTTCCAACTTGGCCTTGGGACTCGGTGAGTATGGACTTTGTGTTGGGTTTGCCTCATACACAAAGGGGCAATGACTCTATTTTTTTTGTGGTAGATAGATTTTCCAAAATGGTGCATTTCATACCTTGTAAGAAAAGTAGTGATGCAACTAACATTGCAAATTTGTTCTTCAAGGAAGTAGTGCGGTTACATGGAATTCCAAAAATTATTATCTTTGACAGGGATACTAAGTTTGTGGGTCATTTTTGGAGGAGCATATGGAAGAAGTTAGGCAAAAATATGAGTTTTATTTCTTCTTACCACCCCTGGACAGATGGTCAAACAAAGGTTGTTAATCAAAGTCTTGGTAACATATTGAGATGTATTATTGGAAAGACACCAGACACTTGGGATTTAGCTTTGGCTCAAGTTGAGTTTGCATTTAATGATTCTCCTAATGGGAGTAATGGATTTTGTCCCTTCTATGTTGTATATGGTATGCATCCAAGGGGGGTGTTTGAGTTGAGATATCTTGGTAGTATGGAAAGGCATAGTGCAATAGGTGAAGATTTTGCTAAACTCATACATGATCTATATGAAGAGGTCAAGATGAATATTAAATTTAGTAATCAGTAGTATAAACAACATGCTGACAAGAAATAAAGGGAAATTCATTTTTAGATTGGAGACCTTGTCTTGGCTCACCTTATAAAGGAGAGGTTTCCCTTTGGTGTTTACAACAAACTTCGGATGAAGAAAGTGGGTCCTTGTAAATTTCTCAGAAAATTCTCTGCCAATGCATATGAAATAGCCCTGCCTTTGGATCCTTATCCATGTGGTGGATCCTTATCCATATAGGGGTGAGGAGCAAGAAGGTGTAGTTGAGATAGAGATACCATTCAATCTAGAATAGCAAGGAACTTCTTCCACTCCATCAAAATTAGAATGCATTCTTTCTAAACAATTGTTGAAGAAGACTCAGAGAAAAGATTATTTTAAATATTTGGTTGAGTGGTAGCATCAACTAGAGGAGAACTCTTCTTGGCTCACTAAACCAAAGATTACTAAGTTGGGTCATATTGTGGCAAATCTCATGAGCAGGAGCTCATGATCTTTTCTCTACCTGGAGAGTTCGATTGGTGCAAGAGAACCTAAGTCAAAGTTGGTCAAAGAGTGCATATAGGGGTCTAGGGTCATGTTTAATTTTCATTTTATGTAATAAGGTCATATTAAGACCATTTTTGTATGTATTAGTTCATGTAGGGTTATTTAGTGTAAAATTGCTAAAGTTGTTGAAAAGTTGCAAAAGAGAGTAACTGTTGGAATGTGAACGGTCATATTGTTAAAAAATCATTTGTGTCAATTGGAATTCGGTCCAAATAGTTTAAATAGCCTCAAAATGGTCGAAGCATGGTTGTTGAACAATTGTGAGGAGGAAGCAATAAAGAACAGTTTTTTTTTTTTGTAATTTTGACTATCTTTCTGTACTTTTTGTAAGTTGTGTGGTTTTGTATAGGTAGATAGGACTGTGAGACCCAGTGCAAATGAAAGAGCTTTGAGTCTACTTAAATTTGTAATAAGTTTAGTTTGATTTCATAGAGAATTAAGCAAGTTACAATTATTTTTTTGCAGACCGCCTGCAATCCCTAGGTGACAAGGGTTTGTAACCAAAATGTGAACAAAACTCCATTCCACCATACAAATTTTTTTCCAAACTCAATGGAATGGAATAATTTGAGTTTTTTTCAATGTTTTTGTTCAAATATGTAGCAAAGGATGGAGTTAGGAGGGGTTTCCTCAAACCCTAAGCCTAACATCTTTATGTGTTAGGCTAGTTAGGAAGGTGAATTGTGAAGAAAACAAGGGTGAGACAAGATTCACTGAGAGTAATGGTGTATTGTGAGCATATGTGATGTACCAAGACCCTAAAAACTAGAGGGAGGAGTTGGGAAACTGATTTGTTGGTACTTGCTTTGTAAAAGTGACCTAATTAAGTCTAGTTGCAGCAAGAAATCTCATTTGTGGTGAGCATGTTCCAAAGGACCACATAGCTATTTGGAGATATGATTTAAAATTCTTTAATGGATTTCTAAAATTAGTCTTTGTTTGTCAAGAAAGGGGTCTGTGTAAAAAGTTATTTTCACCAGTCCTAAATTGAAGGGCTACTAGGCCTCTAGGAGAAAAGTAGGGAACGGACCTTAGAAGGTGTCCTCAAACCATTTGGGTGGAAAAATTAAGTAGAACACATCATATTCACTTGAAATAAGCCTTTGGAAAGGTTGTGGATATGTTGGCCATATGGTGTCTTTGGGAGGCCTAGTTGTGTATACACCATTGTTGCATAGGTGAGTTGGGAGAAAGATTTCCCTTGGTCACAAAGTGGTGACACATCAAAGTGGTGTTTGTGATTGGATTGAGTCACACTCCTCCTCTATTGCATCATTAATGCAGGGGAATTTACTCCCTTTTTTTTGCTTTATACTTTTGGTTTCGTTTTAGTTTGTCCAAATGCAAATCAATTTAGGCTTGTTAAGTCCTTGAAATTCCTGTCAAGGGGCTTTTTGAATAATCGGCAATAAGAAGACAATAGGTGCATGCTTTTTTTCCTTCTCTTTCTGACCACATTAGCAACAGGAAGGCAATTGGCAATGACTTGACAATTATAGGAAGTTAGTCATTATGGAACGACTACCCAATATTTTTGGGAACTGACTACAACCTATTTGAAGAGGGCTTGCCAATGTATTAGGGTTGGTCAAGTTAGGGGAAGACTTGGTTGAAGAGAAGAATAATTCCACAAGGAAAGAATGATTGTGAGATAATGGTGTAAATGATTTATCGGCTCTATAAGGAAATAGGCAATAGCAACCCGCAAAAGGATTTGTGATTGTAGTTGTTTGTCAAATCGATTCCTGTAGGAGTCATAATAATAAATTTAGAGCAGTTTTGTAGATGATTTATATGATTTTGTGCCAACCAAAGTTTGTTTCCTATCATATTTAGTGGACATAATGTTGTGTAAATGATTCACTGGTTTAAACATTGTGCAATGGATTCATTAGTTAATTTTTGAAGTTGCTATCATTATTGCCCTATCAATTACTTATAAGTTCTTGTGTGTTCCTTATTCATTTTGTGATCAGCAAGGCAGACCATCACACACACACACACCAAAATATAAAACTAATGCATGATCTAATCAATTTACCATGGTCAATCATCCCAAAACATAGCCATCTACCTATATTTATCTTAGTCATGGCTGACACTATCCCTTATTGATCTTGATGGCACATCAAAATATAAAACTAGTGCATGATCTAATCAATGTACCATGGTCAATCATCCCAAAACACATCCATCTACTCATCTTTGTCTTAGGCATGGCCAACACTATCCCTTATTGATCTTGATGGTGGTGATCATGTCCCTCTTATAAATGGACCCATTGTTATATATCTAGACTTGAAAACTCAACCTATCACCTGGAAACTAATTTTCTTTAAGTATAATGTTACCTTTTCTCTATCAATGCAACCTACACGTAAAAAATCCTATAGTATTGTGTCCTTTGCATCCCACTCATTGTACTCTAAGTATTTTTAAGGGCTCAATAAAACCACTATGGTCCCAATAAAGCTTTGGCAATGTTCCTCTCCTACTATAGTCTGTACATTTTTAACTACACTCTATGTAGTTTCAACTATAAGCCATCTCTCTCTACTTGCAACCCGTTCCCCTCACTTTATATTGTGCCTAGTTTTTCTAAGAAGACATTTATCTCCACAAGTAGACTATCTCACTCCACCTATTAGCAAGCACACTCTACTTGGAATGTATCCATATTGGACTTATGGTTGTATAATCTTGATATTCCTTATGGCTATCTCCTACCCATGGCTCTCTATGTCCCCCTATACCTAAGGGCCTTGTCATTAATGGTCATACTAATTTTGTATGTAAGGGCCTTTTACATGTGATCCATGTTGATAGTGTACCCCTTTCATTTCCCCCATCAATGTCCATTACATCACCTCCCCCCATCACCATCACCTCCCTCTCCTACCAATACTACTAGCCCTCCCTCTCTTTGATCACTATTTCTATTGTTGTTCCTCCTTATTTTTCTTCAATTGATAGTGTTGTTGGCTCTCTACCTCCTCTCCTCCTCTATGCATGGCATCATGATCATTTTCTCCTTAATTTTTATCCTCTTCCATAATTTCTATTTGTCAACATCATTATCCTCATCAACTTTAGTTGATCCCACCATGCCTCATATCCTAGCATCACCCTTACATTAACTACATCATCCATATACTACCGAAGTCCCAACTATAGTCCCTCCCAATTATTTAGTGTCACCCTCTTATACAATAATGGTATGTACTATTTGATATCCCTATATACATGAGAAAACATTCACGATCACTAACTGATCTTATCAGCATGCAAACTAGTTTAGGATCCTATTTGGCCAATATTTCTCTATTATATACTCATGTTACCCAATACTATATCACATCTAATCCATGTATTGTAGGTAGTTCTCTCCTCCTTTCATGCCTCCACACACATTTATGATATCTAGGTAATGTCTCATGGAGTTACCAAATCCAATTCTTGATTATGGTAGCACACCTCTCCAAGATGAGACTGTTGCCTCCCCCTCATAATTAACCACCCATACGCATATTACTTCCCCATCAGGAAAAAGTGTCACACATCCTTTAACTTCCCCATTCTAATGTGCTCCCAAGCTCTCACATGTAACAATATATGTCACAATTTTGTGTCCACCCCTACACACTACCATGTGAGAGTATCTATACAACTACATCAATATGTAGTTTTACCATGCAAAACACCTTACATCATCCAACATATCCACCACACTATCTACTAGGCACATATAAAAAAATTGGCATATCTTTATAGGTAGTAATATTCTTCTAACAATGGCAATCAAAACTAATAACAACTCTACCATATTTCTACAACCATCCAAATCTAAATCCAACCCTCATAGGGTATATCCTACCTCCCCAAAAATCTTTCCATCAATGGAAATGGTTGTGTATCATACCTATACACCATCTCCCACTAGATTAGGGTGGAAATAATCCTCCACACATCCTCTAACTTCATAGTCATCTTCATAATTAGAAGAGGGAATATACTCATCTTTGAGTGTCATGACCCTATCAACTTGACATCCATATCATTATTAGTAAAATAGTGTAGAGTGTGATACCCCCAGGTTGCATGGTCTGAGGGGTTTATCCCCCCAATGGGAGGTTCAAAGGTCATGTGCCCCGGTGGGGGTTTTGGGGCAACACACCCAAAAGACACACTTTATGTATATTTGATAATAATAAATCTTGATAGTTTATTATTAAGTCGATCAAATCTTATAAAAAAAAATTGTTGGCTTTGTTTTTCCTAGAAGGCGATCATAATTTATGAGGGTATCGTACTACAATTGGGTGTTGTGATGTATCATAATCTAGTCTAGTAGTTCTTGAGTTGTCTCTTGATTTCGAGTTGGTGATAGTCCTATGAGAAGCTTTCTTTCCAAGTATATTGTAATCATCATGATTTTTGAATCAATATATTGGGCAACTTTTGGAGTGTGGGGTTTTTCTCGTGAAAGGATTTTCCCCTTGTAAATCACTAAATTTTGTGGTATGCATGCTATTTATGTTTATTTATACTATGTTTTTTATTTTTGTAAATATTTGAATTTTTTTTGCATTGCACTCCTCTCAAGGTTAGTGTAGGAAGATTTTTCACTACCTTAGCTTCCTTTAAATCATATAATCTCACTACCTCCAACAACCCTAACTTAGCCTCTTTGAATATCTCCATCATCTTTGTCACCTCTAATCACATATCCTATGTCTTTAGTGTTTTTATTCACTCATGCAACCATCCACACACACGTGAAATTTCTTCTTCTTCCTACTAACCATGTAAACATTGTGCCTTAGGAAAAAAAAGTCTTTGCACAAATGCCACATAGTAGGGGAAAATACTTTAATATAGAAATATCTTTCTTAATTATACAATAGTTTCCCTCTTACATTCAAATGAATATATTAAGGTGAAAGGACTATCCCAAATGGTATAAATTCTTAATAGAGTCAAACAAGGACCACAAGATGAACTCATCCCAATTTTTTGTGCTTTGGCATAATTTACCTCCTCCTAAATATGTTTTTGAAAACCACAAAATTTTAAACTAATTGTCCAAGATCATCCTATCATCAATACTCCCTAATCAGTTGTCCCTAACTCACTCACTTTGATGCTTACATGTAGTAGTACATGATCCATGTTTCTTTTAAACCCTTCTTCATTCAAGCTCCCCACTCAATATTTGTAAATGTAAAATTTATTTTTGACCCCCAACCCCTACTTATACATGTTTCCTTCCATTTCCATCCTTTTTCTTAATTTTCTCCTCCCTTAGGGCTTTGTTCTCCTTTCAAGAGATTACCAGGTTATGTAAATGATGCAAAGCCCCAAGGACACAAAGGCTTCTCTCACAAACTCACTCTACAAGACCCTCAATTAAGGTATCAACATTCATAGATTCTTGGAGAACCCTGTCAACAACATGAAAGGACACATCTACACTTCCCTTTTCTCAATGGCCCTATTCAAACCATAAACAACTCATGGAGATATAACTTCTCACATCAGGTCTCTTCTTGACACCAACTCTCCTATAGCCACCTATGACTAACTTGGATTATAACTCACCCACCATTGAAGAGAAATTATGGAGCCTATAGAACCTCTTTTTAAACCCTAGAGAAATTTAATATAACCAAGACAACACCCTTTTGTTTGTACAAGCTCAATCAAGGTGACTGCCCTCTACAAGACACCTATTCCTAGCAGCCCTAGTTTGAGCCTTTAAGGGCAAAACTTGGAAATACTCCTAATGATACCATATACTCTTGACACTTTTTTATGTCTCCTTTGGTGACACAAAACACTTCCAAAACTCAAACCCCAACTCTTCCATTGATTGGGTCAAGTGTTGTTGCTACAAGAGGCCTAATAGGGCTTTTAGGCCACTTTTACAAAGCAACCACACACCAAAGACTTGATCCAATGACAAAAAAGAATGGTAAAGGTCTGCACACATCCCAAAACACCAAATCCACCATTATATAGGGTCCAACACTCTTTTTTATGATGTTGCACAATTTTTAACAGTCTAAACCGACTAGTCACATGAGGATGTCTGGCCTAGGGATTGTTCCCAAAATTCACCAGTTCAACGACCCACTTAGAAACCATAGAAATATTAAAATAAATTGTCTCCCCTACCATTCCCCATATTTTGAGACATTTTGGCCGGAGGAATGTGGAGTTAAGAAAGCATTTCCTCGGAAACCCTGGTTTCGGAGGGTTTTCAGACCACCTTTCACAAAAATGCAGTTATCTTGCTTATTTCTCATTATTTTCCTACCAAATAAAAACCAAATGAACATAAAAAGAGATTAATATTCAATTAAATGGTTTATCCTACACACGGGGTCCGTACAATGACCATACAAGGCACTGTTACAGTGATTTTATGTAAATTTCTAAGTGTTTAATTGAATTTGTCCACTGTTTACATACAAAGCTTCATCAAAACTTCATAAATCCTTTCTCCTCAACCTCCAAGGCCTTAGGAAAGGTCTCTCCAACCTCCTCAACCGAATCCAACTGAAATTTGAATTAGGTAGCCGGTGGAGGGATATTAGTTACAAGTTGACAACAAAAGTTGTCATCCAAACTTGACAACTTTGCACAAAACTCAACAACCTATGACATATGCCTATGTAACCTATTAGGACACATCATAAACCTTAAAAATATGCCACATAGGAGCCAAAATACAATGCTTTCCTCATTTAGGCATTTTGGATGTCATTTGACCATGGTTGACCAAATAGGTCCTAAGAAGTTCACACTACAAAATGGCATCAAGGTCTTACATGGCTAATCAAAACAAAATGAATGGTATTGAAAGAACTTATTACAACTTTAAAACATTCAAGGAACCTACAAACACCTCTAAGAGCCTTCATTGCTCAAATGGTCTTCAAAGCCTGCAAGGTGCTCCTACACCAATAAATCCTCTTGCTCTCTCAAAGGCATATCCTTAACCCATTTTAAAACCTCATTTCCTCTAATAAATTAGGGCATCATTATGATAATTTTTTTCTCATTGAGTGTATATAATTATTTTCTTTGAAGAAATGTCAATTCCCATTTTCTCAATGCCACTTCAAAGAGAGCAAAATATGTAGATGAAGAAATCTTATATGAGATCTTATTGGATTACGATCCATATTATTTTGAGCATCCTCAATAGAGTACCTAAAAGAACACACATGCAAAACTAAAAAGAAAGAAAATAAACATACACACATACATCTTATCAAGGATTTGCCTCCATTATTCTCCCACCAAATCAAGATCTTGTGTTTGAAATATGGGTGCTCTCAGAAGCATGTGCACAAGAAGCTATGATGGATGGATATGAAAGATATCAAACATAATGAAATTCCATAGAGATGATAAATCAAAGAGTTGATGAACTAAAGTGCAAAGAAAAGAGTTGGGAATGCAAGTAAACAAAATAACAGTATGACATCAAGATTTCAACAATTGAGAGAGGGCCAAATGGGTTTTGTAAGCATCCTCATGAAGAAAGTTTATTGTGGGAAGAATGTGGGATTAAAGAAGGTAGTTGGAGGTAAATATTATCCTACATTCGTTGAGTGAGTATGATGGATGGGAAAAGAAAGGTATAAGTAGGATAGTTTATGAAGTGGAGGTTGAGGATGAATACGCATGAATTTATGAAATGGTAGAAACTAATAGTAAAGAGATGAAAGAATAAAATTATTAAATGAATTAAAAAGAAGAAAATATTAATGGTCCATTTAATCACTATAATAGTTATGATAATGCATGAGGACATTGGATTGAAAATTTGTATGTGTCTACAAAATGTAAACACTTAAAATCCATTTCCACATTTTACCATCACCATACCATTTATTTCTACATCAAATCTTCATTAATTAACAAAATAAAGTAAATTAATTAAGTTTCCATTATTCTATTATTTAATTAAATATATGATATTTGTTTAATTAATTAGACTAACACTTTTTAAATTAATAAATCACATTTAATTAATTGACAGGACTAGCCTTCTTCTATCACTGATTAATTAAATAAATCTTAATTAATTGATTAAACTAATGTGTGTTCTTCCTCTCATTTAAAAAATAAATAAAAATTTATTTTTATCTCACCACAAAAACCTAAAAGACAATTTTTTTCATCATAAATGTTCATTCAAAGCAATCTTGACCATCCACTTACACTTCCCTTAAGTTTTGACTTGTGTGCATCCCATCTCCCCATTGGAAATTAAGAAAATATTCACCATCCATAACATAAATCAACCTCCCTCACACACTTGAACTCCCCTCAAGCCTCCATTTGTGTGCATTTCATCACTCCATGTAAATTAGATAATATCAGCCCTTCATGCTTCATTTCATCCCATCTCTTCCTCACATGTTAATTCATCCTAGCCATCCAAACTAAGATCTAATACTTCAACCATTTACATTCATCCTAAAAAATCTATATAAACCCACTCATCTCAAGGACATTATCCATAAGCAAAGATCCAAGTATATACTATAAAATAGGTAATCTCACTCTTGGGAATCTCTCTCTCTCTCTCTCTAAATAGCTCAGAATGGTTGTCATTGTGTTACAAAGATCCAAGTTCAAACCATAGGAATGTGCATAAGAGATCAAATTTGACATATCTTAGGCATGAAACTATAAATCCAAATTTACTTTAGATCATTAAATTAAAGTGTCTCCTTCCTTAATAAGTGGTACACAAATAATGTTTTAAAGAAGACAAGGAGATGTGAAATAAATTTAATTGAATACCTTTATATACTAGCACAAGCACCAAATCATGCAAACATGTACTTAATTTGCATAGAGTACAAACTAATGGGTGGCAATTGACCATAATTTAAATTTCATTTTTCAAAAAGGTAGAGGTAAAATCCATGACTATAGAAATAATCATGGATGGGAAAATGGTTAGATCTAATGAAATAATGGATATATTAAGATGTGTATAATAAATATGGTATGATTATATATCAATACATGAATATGAGTGTAACCTCATGATGACATAAGTGGCCTTAGATGAGTAAATGATTGGACCCAAGTGAGTAGTGGTTATATTAATCAAAAATTATGTTGAAAGTATGAAATTTATACTCAACTACTTTTCTTTCATGTTCAAACATGATTTGGATTAAAAGTCATGTTGAAAGTAGGAAATATATATTTTTGGATCACCAATTTTCTAGGAAGCAATGGATGTTGGGTTTCAAACCTTTTCTGCAATTTTTAATCATGATATAAATTGGAAAGTTGTCATTTTTGGTTTTGGTATACATAATACTGTAGTTGTTGATTCAATTAGACAAGTCATTTTAAAGTACAAATATGTATGTTGTGTTTTCTAACAACTATCACATGTTTCTTTAGGTGACTTTTCTTTTTTGTAGCTTTAGTAAATCGAGAAACAAATTTTGCAATTTCAACATGATAACTTAATCAATATAAACTATTATAGAACTCATATACTTAATTATATCTATGTCAAAACTGTATTCTTATAACAACTTTGTTCAGCATAAATAAATCATATTTATATTCTATCACTGACACATTAATTCATATTGAGTAACCTATCATGTAGTGTAGACATGATAGCCCATAATGAGAATACCTTGGTGTATGTCACCTATTTGATAACAAGTTTGAATGATATAAAAAGAAAAGATAGTTGTCATTTGTGTTAAAATGTACACACCTATTAGGCATGCAACAAAAAGAATAATCTATGGCATTCATTAAAGTTGCTCAATTTTTTTGTCAAAAATATTGTGCGTATGGGGTAATGAAAATGGCGTCACTCTCTAGATTGAGAATATCGTAATTTGACTTGTTGTGTTAAATACCCCCTACTTATGAAATGTCAATGTTGATATTTGTTCACACCTAAGAAAGAGGCTTTCAATTTCATACACTAAGTTTAATGCATGTATCTATTAACGAGTTAAATCTTATAATTTAAAACTGGTAAACAAATATTTTGTGGAGAACAAGTACTTTATTATATAAACTATACTAAATTGATGATATTTCTTGTTTGATGTCTTGACCTTTTATAGAGAAAACAATTTTTTGTTTAGTACTAGTAAACTTTAATTATAAATTGGAGACACTAACATTGTCTAGTAAAATATGCAATGACAAAACAAAATGAATTGATAAATTTTACATCACCAAAATCCCTTTGCCCTAGTCATTGTCTCTCTTTGTTTCCACAACCATCTCGAGTCTGAATACAATTCTCACAACCATATATGTAATCAATGAGTATCATACAAATTTGAATCTACCAAATCCTTTGCTTAACCAAACACTATTAGCAATATGAACAACATTCCAACAATATAATATAACATGTGTACACTTTATTATTTATATTACTAAGTTAAATAGCTATTGAGGTGAGCGCTCACCACTACGTGACTTTTGTTCTATACGAATGTTCTAATAATAAACTTAACAATTTTTTTTATTTTTTTTAAATTTATCAGATTTCAAATTTATCGAAGTACCCAACATATAGTGACATCCATACCAAATATGATGGCATTCTAAAAAATAGCAATTTAAGCAATTTATTTGAGGAAACAAAGTTGGACAAAACAACAAACCTACTGATCAAAATTCACTGTCAATGTAAATCTAAAGAAGAGCCTACAAATTGTTTAAAGCTTTGATGCTCTGTTTCTAGGATTGTATACTATTCTTGAGTCCCATAAACTGCTTCAGCTCATGAATGTTATTAAATATTTATTTCATTAATTCATCCCTGACAACTAAGGGAAAGGGCTCAATGGTGGTGTGGGCTTGTATAGTTGGGATAGTGGTTGACAGCTTGGGGCCCACTACATGCCAACTAAAACATTAATAGTTGGCATAAAATTTCCCACATTTTTTCAAACTAGATTTTAAATTTGAAAAAATAATTAATCATGTGATGCCACATCAACACACCAATAAACATGACTTAGTGTACAACTATAGGTCTTAACTTTTTTTTGGGGCTATTTTGGACACCTTGACAAAAAAGGCATGTGATATTGACATTATATTTAACCATATGAACTAACACACCAATAAACATGACTTAGTGTACCAGTATGCATTAACACACTATCATTCTCAACCATACAATTATAAGATTAGTATGCATTAACACACTATCATTCTCAACCATACAATTATAAAATCTTATAATCGCAAGTAGTTGGCACATGTGACCTCCTTGCCTTGTCTTGCAATAAAAAATAAGTTCATATTTCCACCCACCTTGTCCTAAATACTCACTTGTCTCAACACATTATCTAGAGCTAATGGATAATACAAATCCTATGTAGGATATAATACATAATGACAAATAGAGTTTCTTTTGTAGCCATTATTTGTTCTAAATTATCACAAATATTAAACTAATATATTTTTGCAAGCTTTAGAGGTTCACTCATCTCTCTTACAGACAACTCTAAATATAGTGTCTTCCATGAAGATATATTCCCATGATATCTAAGCATAACTTGAACTTATAATTCTCCCTTGACACAAGGTACCACTCTACATTAAACACCACATACCTTGACATTTTATCAAATAGTTTGCATGTAAATACTATATAGCCATGTTTTATCTATGATTATTTTTTATATTACATTATCCATGAACATCATGTTTCCTTCCTTTCATTCTAGTTTAAGATTATAGCTCAAATATTCAAGGTCAATTTTGAAAAATAGAAATATTATTAGTCATGCACTTTCCATTAATGGTGGGTAGATCTCTTAGGAATTTTGTGAGGTGATATTTATTTGAGTAAGAGATAGAGAATTATATTATGAAGGAGCAAATGATGCACTGCATGAGTGCACAAAGAAATGCCATCTTACTAATTATCCTTGAAGTACTAAGGATAAGTTGCAATGGAAATAACATTATTTATTAAAAAATTCCTCAATTTCTAATATAGTTTCTTCTCTAATGAACCACAACCATGCCTCTCTTCTTTACTACCTAGTTTATTTATCCTTGTCTTCTCAAATGTGTCTTTATCTATGTTTCTTGAAAGAAGAATTTTCACTAACCTTTTTTATGAACCAAAATAAGTAAATCTTGTTATAAGAAATTATTTCTAAGTGTAAAGGCTATTAATGCCTTTTTGTTTATTTTTAAGTAGCAAGGATAAGTTAAGACTTCAACAAAACTCTCCTCCATTTCTAATATAGTTTCTTCATTAATGGACCACAACCATACCCCTCTTCTTTACTATCTAATTTACTCATCCCTATTTGTGCTTTTATCCATTCTTGAATGAATAAATTTTCATTAATTTTTTATGATAAAAAGCATGCAATTGTATTACAAGAAATTGTTTTTGAGTGTAAGGGGTGTCCTCTATTTTTGATTTTGTTGTTGTCCATTTCATTGCCATACCTTTAGCGTAATGTATATTCTAGCTAGAAGATAAAAGTGATAGAAGTGTCAATTTTTTAACATATACAACAACTATTTATTGTTGTTGGCAACAATGCAGCAAATTGAGAGGGTGGGAGGTGAATCAGTTTGCACAAAAACTTACTACAACTTAAACCACAATCAGATCTGATAATTAACAGTTAAAGCATGAAACAAAACCACATCAATAACACACATAACATAAAGATTTTTAACATGGAAAACTTGGTTAAGGGAAAAACCACGGTGGGAACCTACCCACAATGAGAAATACCAGGTTAGGAGTAAATGTAAATATTAAAATGGGAATGCACATGCATTCAAGCACATTGCTTAGAGCTCGCTGCTCAAAATAAGAAACCCAAAAAGGCTACAACCTTTAGGGAAGGCTCACTGCCTTACAGGAAGTGTCACTTACTTACAAAAACATTCGGACAACAATATAGATTACATGAACTGTGAAAATAACATCTCCATATGCCTAGGTACAGTTCCGGTTAAGCTCACTGTCAAATCTTCTCTGCAACACATTTCTTCGCACAGTTCACACAACTCCCCTAGTACTAAATGATTGATACAATATTCACACATAGCATGATATCTCTCTATGATTATTACATTCATTTATACAAGTCATCAACCTATATTTCAAGGTCGGCCAAACCCTTAATACAAATTACAAAATAATAACCTCACACGCTACAACAATGCATGCAGACCAAAATAATGTTAGTTAAGACATAGTCTGGACCTAAACAACCATTGCAAATACACAACACCTCCAACAATTATGCCTTGATCATCTGCAACATGCTACAACATCAAGAATGTTCCATAACACAAAGAACGCCACTGGACAAAGAAAGTCTTTAATAACACACACAATAATCAATGGGGGCCACCAATACACATAGAACATGATCTAGAGATATTCACAAGCAACGTGAATTGTACCTCAACAACTGCAACAACTCGGATTACCAGAATCATCATCATCTCTCTATCGGAGTTCAAGAACACCATCATAACTGATTGTCAACCCGAAAGATTTGTTTGTTGATTTTCAAATCATGAACCAATTGAACTGAGGACACTCATCAATGTCTAGAAGCACAACCCCCTCCTCTGGTTTTGCTAAGCCGACAAGCCAGCCTAAACCATCAGTGAAGTCATCCAGTGGAGGAGAGAAGAAAAGAAAGCAAGTCAGATTCATGGTTGTAGATGAAGAAGAAAATGAATCAGATGAAGTTGCCAAGGAGGTTAAGGCAAAAGGAGTCAAAGCCACCAAAGTCACTAAGGGCAAACCATCCGGTGGTGTGAAAACTGGTAAGAAATCTAAGTCATCCGAACTTGATGAAGCCTTAAAGAAAGTAAAAATAGAAGTTAAAGCTCTTGTATCTTTGAGTGAGATTTCCAATGAGACTATGAAGAATGGCAACTTAAAGCCATTATCTAAATGGTATAAAAAATTTCATGAATCTAGCAAGAGAACCCTAGAGGAAGTAGTTGCAGAATATATGAATGTATATAACAAAGCTCTAATTGAACTAATGTCAGTCATACCCAAGACCTTGAAGGGTAAATATGAGAACCTGAAGATGATTGAAGATGAGAACATTACTTCTTTTTATGCAGAAAGTGAATGAGCTTGTGTGTGGAATCAGTGTATCTGACAGAGTGTATAGTATTTTGGTTGGTGGATTATTTTGATTGAGTATTTTGCTTTGCAGATATAGGAGATGTATTGTGGATATTCAATTTACCTTATTCCAAGTTTATGTCCTCTGGTGTTAAATTTTGTGTTGATTGGTAAGATCCGGTAGATTGGTTTTTGGTAAAGACAATGGTTATCAGTGGTAACGTGTGGAAACGCATTATGTGGATCTTGCGGATAAATTTTGGTGAGTATTTATGTGTTTGACATTAATGAGATGACATGTGGAAAGAGTGCGGACATTTTGTTTTGGTTTGCATGGTTGTTTTGGATCGGATTGAACCGACTTATGTACACGTTTCATCTTTTGTGACATGTTCTTAAAGCCGACATGGTGGCAACCTAAATTGGTGATGCAAATATATAAGATAGATTTATTTGATCATTTTGGATATCAATGGTTATGTGCAAATTGTGTATGAGTGATTATGCATATTTTCACGTGTGCATGGTGAAGATTTGAGCTCCGGTATGATGCATAATATCAAAACAAAGCAGTGTTACAGAGTAGATGTTCATTGATCCAACAATTGTATCATACAATAGCATAAAATACATTAGAAAACTACCAAGACAATCAAATTTGTAATATCAAAATTATTGGTGAGGCAAAGAAAGGAAGCACTTTTACACAATTAAGATAGAACAATTCTATTCTTTGATTTACTACGGAGATGACTATAATTCCTTTTTATTTGGGGATAATTTATGAATTCCACTTATGAATTAGAAGATATTATCAAATGATATGGATGATAAAGGTGGAGAACCAGATTTAACTTTTAATACTAACTATAACTAATGTTTTTCTCTTCCAATTTAGTATGTTCTAGTTGTAATGTAAAAAATTATGTATTCATGCAATTTCACATTATGTTTTGGACTCATTTTACTTCTTACACTTAAAGAGCACAATATATTCTATCACATCAATGAAAGGAAATGTGCATCCTCATAATGACAATTTCCACATAATCCAAAAGAGAAATCTATGCAAACAAGTATTCAAAATCCATATGCAAGAGAGTAGAAAACATACCCATCGAAATATGACACAACATATACCCTAGGAAAACCCTCAAGAGGGAAAAACCCAGCCTCCAAAAGCATCCACACTCCATGTATTACAATACATCCATGAACACTTTTGAATCTTTAAGCCTCTCCAATGAATCATCCATGTGTCCAACCATGAATCCACACATCCCATGCCATGCTTCACATATTCACTTCTCATAAAGACTCGATAATGATAGCCCACTCAACCAGCCAACCTAAACCACTAATGTGTGCTTTCTTTTATAGAATCAAGCTCACACAAAATACAACTAGTGGTAGAGTAAAACCATGTGCCACAAAACCATGCGAATACAATACCATTGACTCCTCATTTAATATTGGGTACTAATTTTTCACTTTATTAAATTAATTTCCCCAATATTAAAAAAATATGCAACTTATGTCCCAATGTTACATACAACACATAAAGTGGCTCCAAGAATGTTGACTCCTAGTGATGCATGTCCATCTAAGTTCACCTAGGTGCACTACACACAATAATAAATAATATGTAATAACCCACCTTAATTAACCCAACAAAATTGACCATTCTTTTTTTTTGCTTAATTTAATCATTGTGTTTGATTCAATTGCATACTTTGGGCATCCATCCATTTGGATTATGCATTCATCCATCTAGGATGAGCATCTAACCATACAAGTTAGGCATCGGTCCATACGGGACATAAGATTTCATCTATCCAATACAGGATAGGCATCTACCCATACGGGGTAGGCATCTATCCAATCGGGATAGGAGGTGCTCTGGCCAGAGACTTAGACTCATCGGGACCATTCGGGTCCTGAGCCACTGACTAAGTACTACACTCTTCTAACAAAAGTGCACCGAGGTCACCATCCTTAAGAGTAATTAAATAACATAATACAAGCTTGAATTCCACCTTGGAATTTAGCTTAAAGCCTCGAGAAGTCAAGCGAATCCATATGGGATTCCTTCTGAGTATGCATTGAATTACTTTTCCCATTTTAATTATCTTTCAAATTAGGGTTCTACTCAATCCTTCCTTACCAAGCCTAGACCCCACCCACGAACGCCTGAGTACGAGGGACAACTTCGTCCCAAGACTGCCTACATACCCGCTTTGGCATGGGGTCAAGGCGTAAAGTATGTAGTTCTATTTTCTACTCTATGGTTTGATGTAAACTGATGAGTGGGTATGCAACCCTTTCTAGGGTCAATGTCCCAGACAATTTCTCTGCGGTTGCTACTCACAGTGGTAGCACTTAAACAAAGGCTCAAGATGGCCTATTGTTTGTGGCCTAAAACAACTACATCCTAACATCTATCATAAGCATCACCCTTGACCAAATTGGCAATCACCAATATCTCTTCAAGATTAAATCAATTTCATAAAAGCATTTTACTTAATCAACCCTAAAGAGGTTTACTATAGTTTAACTCAGTGGATGAAAGATCGTTTTAGAATTATCTTATTAAATTATCAATCCAAGGGGGATTACCCGCCCCTTGGATTTTAACTTCCAAGTGTCCCTTATTACTCCCCGATGATTTATAGGGACGATGCCATAGACGTCATTGATGCAACTTTATTAGGCGTTAAGTGTAGTAGTTCAACACAACGACATTACCCGTAAGCATGACCCAGAGGCACTGTATATACCGAACGCTGCTAGGTTTTGGTTTTCCAACTTCCTTTATTTAATTTTCTAACTTATGATAAACATCATGCTTGGGAAATAATTATGAATTGAACATGTATGCAAAGCTCAATTAATTGAAATAACTACTTGATGAATTACACGAAATAAAAACCATAACTAACATTATTTATTATTCAAAACTTGAAATAACACTTGCATAAAAATGATAATCATGAAACTTGCATATTAATAACTAAAAGTGTAACTTGCATGGAGATGAAAACATCAATAAGTGAAATTAATATGTAAGTAATTTGCATGATACGAGAATAGTGTAACTTGCGTGCAAGATTTAAGCAATGCATCATTCCTATCACGAAATAATTAATTATGGTCATAGGTTCCAAAAATAGTGATTAGTTTAGACATTTGATTCAAATTAACATACGACAGTTGCTTTTAATGAGTCCAAATACCAACTAAGTAACCCAACGAATTTTAAGTGGTTTTTATAAAATTCCAATTATAAAATTTAATACAATTTTAATTTACAATTTGAAAATTGCAAAAAGGAATTTAATTATTATAAATTTTTCTAAGGGCAATTATTTAACTTACAATTGGAAAATTGCTAAAAATAAATGCTTTTCGAAATTTGCCTAAATTTTTTTTTTTATTAAACTAAAAAGTTTAACAATGTCCGAATTTATAGTGGCATTTATTGAAAGTAAAGAAAGGGGAGTAAGTGGGAGTGGGACCCACAGGTCCCATCACCACTACCCTGCGGCCACTGCCGTGATAGTGACCGCAGGGGGAGTAGAGGGTACCACTTCCCCGGCGGTTACGATAACCGCCTCCACTACCCTGCACGCCACCCGATACCCCAATTAAATTTCAAAGGACATAACTTGCATATTAACATTACTTTCAATATTGAATATATTCATTTTGTATGAAATAAATTTTAATATATATATTATATACATATATATATATATATATATATTATATACATATATATATATATATATATATATATATATATATATATATATATATATATATATATATATATATATATATATATATATATATATATATGGTTTACATTTATTTAAAGGTATATAATAAAAGATTATTTATGAGAATAGGAACAAGAATAGAATAGAAATCAAGATATCACAGAGGTAGATAATTGCTTTAAAATTGATTTTACAGTAAACAGGAGATCAATATTTACAGAGAGAGAAAGAGAGTTTATTCCAACATTCACAGGGAAAGAATTTATTTCCAGCATTCACAGGGAGAGAGAGAGTTTATTTCCAGTATTCATAGGGAGATAGTTTATTCAACTAATATTCATAGAGAGATCTTATTCAACTAATATCCACAGAGAGATTTTATTCAACTAATATTCACAGAGAGATCTCAACTAATATCCAAAGAGAGATTTTATTCAACTAATATTCATAGAGAGATCTTATTCAACTAATATCCACAAAGAGATTTTATTCAACTAATATTCATAGAGAGATCTTATTCAACTAATATCCATAGAGAGATTTATTTAACTAATATTCACAATGAGATTCATTTTAAGAATGAGATTCAGATTTCCATTCGAAGAACCAAAGAAATGAATTAGAGGGAAGAAATAAAGATTAAGATTCAAATCACACAGGGAAGAGTTTTAATCTCAGAAAAAGAGATTTAAAAAATAATAATAATAAAGGAAATATGATTTTTGCATAGATCTAAGATTTTTGGAAAAACAAAAAGCAAGATTATGTGTATATTTTCTAGGAAAAATAAAATAAATAATAATGCTAGCCTTTACATGCATTATGAGAAAGTATTTTATCAATATATATTCCTAAATAAGAAGAAAAGATTTAAAATAAGGGAGAATCTAGAAACTATCTTTGGATAATATCATTTCTCATATGTGAATGTGAAATAACAAGAAGAGAACCTGGCTTATCGAAGCTTGATGTTGAATCCTCTAACTATCCTTTGATCCTCCTTTGCAACTTGAGAGAAATCTTTCAACCAACAACTTAAAAATCCTGCTACGAAAAATGAGACTACCAAAGAAAAAAACTTGGAAAATTTTCTTCAAAACATAATCAACTCCCCTCTTTGAAACTTGCATATCATTTTATAAGAAAAATCCCTCCATTCCACTATCTAGAACATTTAATTAAAAAGGAGATTCTTTTCCAATATTGGATTCATGCAAATTGATTAAACTTAGTGGGGAAGTTACATGCAAGGTGGTGGAGATTCATCTAGAAGCTTCTTATTCTTCCTACAACATGTGCCAAAATTGGGAGTGGAAAATAAATAAATAAAAATAATGCCTTTTGAATTATATTCTCCAAGTGTGTGTGTATATTCATTTTATTCTTTTATAACATTTATTCAATCATTTAAATAGCTTAACCAAAAATATAATAGAATTGTATTTAAATCAAAAAGTGATAAAGGAGGGTTGTGACATAATACATTATAAACATTTATGAAAGGTGTTCAATGCCTGATTCCCAACATTCTCCCACTTGTTGTATACATTTCATAAGGGTCAATCAATGAAATACATCATCATAGCCATGCATGAAACCACATGAATCTTGAACATTCTCTCATGCTCCATCAAGATACCTGCAATAAAACCAAGTGACCACCATCTCAAGCAAGAACTCCTCTCATCCTCCAACATGCCACCTCTGGAAGAAAAGGAACAAGCCAAGGTGAAGATGTACCAATCCAAGAACACAAGCTTAAAAACCAATGTTATAACAAAGGCTTCAATTTGCTATCATAAAGGAAAAAACCCACATGATCAAAAGTGAAATCCACAACACATTCCAATACATCCAACTATCCATACCTCCTAGGTATAAAGAACATCAATAAATGCATGCCAACGTCATATCAACCCATACATCACAATCAAGCTCCCTATATCAAAACCTATCAATAAAGAACATGTATATGTAGGAACTCCCACCACATGGGTAATACCAAATTTTAAATGAAGCTCAAATCATATCGAGTATACCAACCAATGCTCATATCAAGGCGTGATATGTAAATCAAAACTTGAAGTACCAAGAATAATTACAATGATCTACACATGCAACCCAAATATTTGCATACTCTCACAATATGTCACCATCCTCTCGAATCATATATGCATGAACCTCATAGAGAAGAAACCATAGAATGAAGAGAGAAAACCTATACACCACAACTTGTCTTTCTACCAACACCTTAAAGAAATAACCTTACGTCAAGTATGATCTCCTCACACCCCAAATGGAAAGCCATAACAACACCCAAACCTATTTAATCTCTTAGACCGAACTAAAATATGTATCATGTAATACCAACATGGATGTAAACCTTTCATAACTAAGAAAATCAAACTCATCATAACCATTCTCAATTAAAAAAATCAGCCCAATAAACCATCTCCTAATATACTCATAATGATATCATAATATCAACTCAAATTCACAAGGAGATAACCAATGCCAAACATGTCTCCAATTGAATCCTCCAGAAGTAAACATTTTCATGGCCCAAGATCCATATCTATGAAAGATAAGCATAAACATAATGCACCTAAAAGGAGCAAAGGGCAATATCTCTCAAGTAGTAATTTTCCAAGTAGAATAAGAGTGGGGAATGATAATGCTCATCAAGATATCCAAGTTATCATGACTCACTATAATAACAATCTCCTCTCATGTCCATACAGGGTGAAAGCTCCTTGGTCTTCCTATTGAAATAATCAACTGCCTTAGCATATGTCTCTAATCACAAGAGAACTCTAGCCTCACCTATGTTTCCATGTATCCATCAGAACCTTTAACCAATCAATCCATGCCAAACTCCAAATGCAACATAGCACTACCATTAAGTAATCAAGCAAATGATCATGTACTCAATACAAAGAGAACCACCCAATATCAATGTCAAAGCTCCAACCATAGAATCAAGAACATAAACATGACATCATGATCTAACCAACTTCTCCTAGGAGATTGAATTCTCCATATGAATATATAAAATAGATATAACATATCAAAACTCTAAACTATTAATTAAGAGTACACTATGACATAATTGCAATCCATCTTATCAAACAAGGATAACATGCCAAATGATAAAGAATAAACCACACCTCAACCAAAGACTCCAAGAGTCCTTCATGGATCCAAGATATCAACATCTCTAGTTATCATGAAGATAATCATCTCCTACTAGTGAACATGCAAATGTAAAAGAACCTTTTGCAGCAATAGGATATAAGGACTCCTCCAAAAATCTACAACACTAAAGAAGATCATCCACCATCCAATGGTGAATCCACATCACTACCAACAACTCCCATTGAATCGTGATACTAAGTCACACATGACATTATGATAACCATCTCCTTAATGAAGATAATCTAGGTCTATACACACAACTAAAATGTCCGTAACATTAAGTGAAACCAAGATCTTTGGGCTAAGGATATACAACCACCAACAAACTGTTAAGAATCAATCCTACTATTAATCCATCACTGTCAAAATCTCCCACTAAAAAGTATAACCAAGGAAATGAAATCAAGCTATATGACATCATGATAAAACCACCATGCTACAAGTACCAAAACCATTTATCTAAGTACTATAACATCATCAATCCTCTCATCCCAAAGAAAACATACCAATGCACTAATGAACACAAACAAGGCCAAATAAAAAAGTCTGCATCAACACTAAATCAATCATGTGGATATAGGCAGTCCGCAATAAGTCATCCCACTGCAAGTGAATGGGTAGATAATCTATAACCTGCATAACTCAAAGATCTAAGCAATGAAACATGCAAACTTGTCATCACATCAATAACCTACAAATCAAGATATCAAAGAGAATAATCCTATAGACCAAATGACTCAAACACCAAATCAATCTCAGATTTGATTCGCCAAACATGTCCACAACCAAGTACCATAGCCAAGGAACCAAATAATCATCAAGGAGATAAGAAATCAAGCCAATGAACCTACAAGAAAACTCCACCATTTCTTAAATATGAAGTTTAATTTTATTTGAATTTTGGTTTTTTCCTTAAAATAATATAATACTTTGAATTTTGTGTGTTGCAAGGTATTCATGTTGTAGCTAATGTATGAAAAATAGTGAAACATAGGCCTTAGAAAATACTAGAGAGTTTGAGAATAAGTTGAAGAGGATACTCAAAAGGAATAATGATGCCATTTACATGTTAACTTTTAGCTCAATCGTAATACATAATTATAAAGAGGAATTACAAAAGGAAATATGATGTACATTTGCAGGCCAAATTTTAGCTCAACAATAACTCAATGAATTATAAATAGGACTTGTAAAAGGAAGAATGTTATGCATTTTCATTTCAAATTATAGAACAATAGTAGGGAAAATTATAATGGATGGTGTGAATTTTCATGTTAAATTTTAGTTCAATAAAAATAAAATATTATGATTTTAAAAGTGAAGTTATAAGACTCTTCATATTCTCTTGTACATTTTTTTGATATGGTGTATTGGAGTGAAAAACAATATTCCCTGTTAATGGAAGCTACAAATATGTAAAGATATCACATTTGTAAATATTGAAATCCTTTTGTAAGCTGCTATGACTAGATAAGCTTATTTTTTTCTTTTTCTATGTTTTTAGTCTTGAGCTTATGGTATTATTATTTGTACTATTGAAATTTTATATTTAATGGACCCAAAATATGCGTCACATCATTGGTATCTTGTTAAATAGTGAAATACTTTGCACAATCAACCTAGCCATATTTGCACAATTCAAAATTGAACATTCACCATGCACTTATGTTTGTGGGATTTGTAAAAGAAATGTGTGTTTGCAACATGATAGTTGTGAACTATAAGTTTTCATAATTATCTTTTATTAGATGATTGTATCCTCATTTGTGTTGTTTGTAAGTGATTACACAAGTGAATGTGGAGTTTCAATTAGGTTTGTCTACTTATGTAGGGTGCTATTAGATAATAAGATTTCCCAAGCTCATTCCAACCCTTCTCTCACATTTTTTTATCGCATTAGTTAGAATAGGATTACTTGAGGGGTTTAATATTAGATTTTAACATATGTTTTGTATAAATTTATGAATCAGTATGATTTGTAAACTTGAAACTTTGTGTTGTACATCACAATTAATGATATTTTGTTAAAGTACATGTTTTTTTTTACATGCAAAAGTTTGTTTACTTAATATTGCATGTACAATTGGGTAGTATAATAGAAAATAATAATGGTTCTCCATTGAAATTATATTAAATCCCCTTGAATAGGACAACCAAACTAATAACCTCCTGAGTTATTTAAGCATCTTTTAACCCACAAACATATATAGAAGGCTCTTGAGGAAAACACATTTCAAGTAGGGGAATATTTTTGTTCCAATGTGTCAACATGTTAACAAGTACATCAACAATATCTATCTAGCCTAGAGATTTTAGCTTATTAGATCACATGAAGATGGATTTGGAGGTTGGTGCATATTTATTGCTCCTAGATTGCACTCTACAATTACTTTATGGGGGGGAGGATACCAAGCATCATGTTGTATTAAAAACCTTTGAAATTAATGGGAGAATGTTGGAGATTGTAAATACACATGCACGTAATGATATCCCTAGAATAATGACATTTTAACATCAAGGCTTGGTGGCAAATTTTTACTTTCCAACTAGCTCATTTGTGATAATTTTAATTAGGTGGAGTCTCATGAGGGTAAAGTTTGCTTGTCAATGCGTTGTTAAATCGAAAAACATGAATCATGTTTTAATTTTGAAATATGTTAAAGTCTAAAGGACTTAGACTTTGATAATTATATTAATTAAATTAGATATTTGGTTTAAATTGACCCACTTGTAGGCTGATGAGCACAAAGTTCTTAAATGATTTGATCATGTTCTATATTTTGAATATCACATATTCAACCTTTCCTCTCACAATAAATGACGTATGACATTTCATCTAAAGATGATATTGTGTTAAACAAAATACCATCACTTTTAAGGTTAATTAGGCTTTTGCACCAATAAAAAATAATTACATAGAATTCTTCCAAAACTAAACATCTAATTCATCTTGATACTATTCATCTCGGCCTTTATAGACAATAAGAAAATCAGAATTTTTTACCTTTTTTTTTCCTAACTAGTTACAAGCAAATATTGAAGGGTGATGGGCATACATTTTGTGAGTCTGGTCTAGGGGAAACCCTAGCCATGCTCCTCTTTGTTCTCTAGTGTGTGCTTGCAAACGGTGACGGTTCGTTTTGGTTTGGGGTTGTGTGAGGGGTTGTTGCTTACGTTGTGGGTGCAAAGCAGTTTGGGGGTAGCGGGGGGCTACCTTTCCCCCTCTCTTTTTTCCTCTTTTTCTTTGTTTTATGTGTCAGGAGTTTTGTTGTTGGGTGTCGGGGGAGTTTGGAGTTGGGTTTTTGTAGCAGTTTTTTCTCTTCATGGAGGAGCCTCAGGTTTCCAATTGCTTAGTGGTTGTTGGCTCCAAGCCATATCTTGAGTCTTCTTTTGGAATGCATGCACAACAATCAGAGTCATTTTTTACAGAGAGCTCTAAATTAAAAAAGGTGAATGCTTTCCATCCACACAACCATGATCATTTGGTTATGGTAATTCCTCCTGAGTCGGTTATGGAGTATGTTGATTATTGGAGTCGGCATGCATTAATCTGTAAATTCCTTAGTATTTCCATTTATTTGTTGGTGCTTGAGGCATGGATTCGTCACACATGGAAAGTTGAAGGTGATTTGGAGATCATGCTAGTCGCAAATAGCCACTTCCTGGTTGTCTTTACAAACATGGTAGACATGAATTGAGTTTTTGAGGGAGACTCATATTTTTATAACTTTGTAGGATTGTTTGTCAAACCTTGGCATGTGGGGTTTAATTGAGAGGAAGAGTTGCCTTCAAAGGTGCTTGTGTGGGTGTGTCCGCCAAGGCTCCCTCTTGAGTTTTGGAGTGAGGATATTTTGAAATAGTCGTTGCTTTTTTTGGTAAGCCTGCTACAATTGCCCAACAAACCCAGGATAAAAAAAGTAATTTCTTTTTCTCGCATTTGTGTTGAGAATGACTTAAATAATCCATTGTCATATTCTTTATAAATTTGTTTGGGCTCTTCTTCATGGATCCAATAGCATGATTACGAGTCTCTCCCTTTTCGTTGTTGGGTATGTCATGAGTATGGTCATCTTCAATGCCAATGTCCTCGAGTTAGCAAGAATGTTGGTATTTCTGTTGGGGGCTCCCCTCTTCCTTTAGTCCCAAAGGCCCCTACATAGACAAATGGCCTAGATATGGATAAATTTGATTCCCCTATGCAGGGGAATGTCCTAGATAAGGATGGTTTCTTATCTGTTAAACCTTGTGCTAAGGGGAGAGGCCAAAAGAGATCCTTTAAGGATAGGCAACCCAATGACAACTTTAATCATTTTGAGGTCTTAGACACTACGGCCTTGGAGGAAGGGATTCCAATTATTGTTTCTTCTAGGGCAGCTACAGTTGGTATGGACATTGTATCAGAGCAGAAGCTCCTTGTTTTGGGTCACCATGTTGGTCCGCAGCAGGATGGTTCTTTTATTATCCCTGCGTTAGGGGTTCCCTGTGCTCCCAGTGACTTACATGATGACATTGTTCTAGAAAATTTGGCTAAGGAGGTGTTGTTGTCTAGCAAGGGGAAAGACTCATCTCTAGGTCTAGGTTTGTAGCAACACCCTCTTAAGAAAGTATCTTATGTTAACTCCTCTAAAGGTGGTCGTAAGAAAGATCAAGAGAAGATTAAATCTTGTAGGGATTTTGTTAGTGGAATATGGGCCTGTCAAGACCATTGATGTTCACTTCTCCCTATCTTCTCAATGGTTGTCATTTCTTGGAATGTTAGGGGGTTGAATAAAATCCCTCAACAAAAGGCTATTCATGATTTGGTTGTAGCTCATTCTTCAGACATCTTTTGTGTTCAGGAGACTAAAGTTCTATTGATGACATGCTTCTTATATTTGATATTTTGGTCAATGTCAGTGCATCAATTCTCATGGTAGTTCTAGAGGTTTGGAACTTTTTTGGGATCCACGCAAGATTGGTCCCCTTTGGACGATTTCTAGTCATTCTTTTATTTCTATGGTTGCTACTTCTCTGGATTCTAGTGAGACAATTATGATTTCTAATGTTTATGCTCCAATTGACATATGTGGTAAAATTCAGCTTTGCGCTCACGTAACATATATCAGTTCATGTGCTCCTTATCTTCCTTGGGTCTTAGGTGGTGATTTTGATGTTGTGTTGAGTTTGGATGAGAAAAGAGGAGGGTTACCTAGGTTAGGTCCAGCCTTTGATCTTTTTTGAGCTCAGGTGGATTCTCTTGCTTTAGTGGATGTCAAGCCTTCTAATGGGACTTTCACATGGAACAATAATCAAAGTGGGTAGGAGGTGATCTTTGAATGACTAGATGGGTTTCTTGTCTCATGTTTTTGGGTTGGTGGTGTCTTGGTTACTAGTTTTGAAATTCTTGACAAGAGAGGCTTTGATGACTGGCCTATTAAGTTCTCTACTTCTTCTTTTGTTGGTCCAAAGAATCCTCATTTTAAATTTCAGCTTATGTGGCTTCAGGACTCTTCGGTACATGATTTAGTGGTTAAGTGGTGGAGAGAAGGTAGTTTTGCTTATGGCACAACTATGCCTGTCTTTGTGAAGAAACTTCAATATGTCAAATATCACCTTAAGAGATGGAATACATCATGTTTTGGTAACCTTCATTCCAGGAAGAGGATTTCTCTTGACTGTCTTGCAGTGATTACTCAACAAATTAGGGATTCTGGATTCTTAGATGCTCTCAGAAAAGATGAATCCCAGGCCTTGCGTGATGTAGAGGAATGGAAACTTTAGGAGCAAATTTATTGGAAACAAAAGGCTTAGATTGATTGGCTGCAAGAAGGGGATAGGAATACTGCTTTCTTTCATCATTTTCTTCAGGATCATCATAATAAGGGGTATATTGGATCTCTCTTGTTACCTCTAAAGGGATTCAGATCTCTTCTCTGTCGGCAATTATTCATGAGGCTCGTCAGTTTTATTCTGATCTTTTTGTTGAATATTCCCCTCCTGTTGTCATTGAGGAAAATTTGATCATTTCCAGCATTCCCTCTCTTGTCCCCAATGCGATGAATGACTCTCTCATTCATCTAATTCTGATACTTGAGTTAGAAGAGGTTGTTTTTGGGATGAACAAAGGTAAATCTTAGGGCCCGAATGGCTTCCCCATTGAATTTTTTTAGGAGTTTTGGGATATTATTAATATGGATCTTTTGGAGGTTTTTAGGGAATCTCTTTGTAATAAGAAGATGCTTTGAGCCTTGAATTCTATCTTCTTGATTCTCATTCCCAAAAAGGAAGGTGCAGACAAACTTGAATTTTTTAGGCCTATTGCTCTTTGTAATGTGGTGTATAAGATTATCACTAAATTGATTGTAGAGAGGCTCAAATATTGTCTTCCTAAGGTGATCTCTAAGGAACAAGGGGGTTTTGTGGCTAGTAAACAGATTCTGGATGGGGTGGTGGTAGCTTTTGAGGTTATTCACTTTATGGAAACTTCAAAGGAGAGATCTATGTTCATTAAATTGGACATGGAAAAGGCTTATGATAGAGTCAAATGGATTTTTCTTCAAAATATTCTCTTAACCTTTGGTTTCAGTGTAGAATGGGTGAGTTGGACTATGAGTTGCGTTACTTCTACTTCTTTTTCGGTTATTGTGAATGGATCTCCTTCAGAGCCTTTTGGTGCTTCTAGAGGCCTTCACCAAGGGGATCCTCTTCCCACTTACCTATTTATTACTTTGGTTGAGGGTCTGGTCCATTTTCTAAAATTTTGCGCTTCTCAGGGCTTGATTCATGGGTGCCAATGGGGTAATGGCTTGCCACTTCTTTCACATCTTTAGTTTGTTGATGACGCATCTCTTATGGGATTGGCTTGTCTTCGAGAAGATAATTCTTTTAAGCAAGCCTTGGATGTTTACCTTGCAGCTTCAAATCAGAAATTTAATGAGCATAAATCCTTTATTTTCTTCTTCAATACCCTTAGGCCATTCAAAGGCATATTGCTGACATTATGTGGTTTTAGATTGGGTCTCTTCCCTTTGTTTATTTGGGAATTCCTCTTACTGTTGGTAGACATCTCAGGTCTTCTTGACAAATTTTGCTTGACAAGATGCATCAGAAGGTTAATCATTGGACTCACTGTTGGTTATCCACTACTACGTGTTTGACTCTTTTAAAGTTGGTTATTCAATCTCTTCCTATATACAGGTGTTTTTTTCAAGCTACTCACATGTATTTTCTTTGGGAATTTGATGCCCTCTCTCATCAATTTCTTTTGAGTGGGAATTTATCAACTACTAAATGGAGCCTTGTTAAGTGGGAAACTGTGTGCAGACCTAAGAATGAGGGTAGCCTTGGCTTACGTTCTGCTATCTTAAATGGGAAAGCTCTTGCTGCTAAGTTATATTGGTGTTGGTGTACTAGCCAAAATCAACTTTGGGCCTGGATACTTACCCTTAAGTATCTTCCAGGTGTTAATGTGTTTGATGTTCCCTTCTTTCCTTTGGTGGGAAGAGGTTCTATAATTTGGAACACTTTGGAGCTTGGGGCTCAGCTTGGGGACATTTAGGTTCCCTGGTGGAAACAAGTTTTGTACAAATTTTCATGGCCCAAGTGTAATTTTTTCTTGTCGTTGGTGGTCCACAATCGGTGTCTTACTTGGGATAATTTATGTAAGCATGGCTTTCAGGGCCCCTTAATGTGTGTGTTGTATCGTAACAGTGAATAAATTGTCTCTCATCTCTTTTTCTATTGCTCCTTCACTAGACATATTTGACACTTTTGGTGGGATGTGTGGAATCAAGCATGTTGGCATATCTCTTCTTTGGTTGAGTTCTTTGTTTGATGGGGCAAAGCTCTTGTCAAGACTTTTTTTTCTTTAGATTTCTTGGACTCTTGGCCCTTAATTTATTATTTGGCATATTTTGTTGGAGAGGAATCATCAAATCTTTCAAGATGTCTTGTTGGGGGCTTACCACTTGTGGTGGAAAATTCTCCATTCTTTGGGAGAAATTGTTTCGACTAAGTGTGACTTGTTAGAGACTGTGGATCCTGGTGATGTTATTTGCTATAACCATCTCCATTTTCCTCCTCCACAAGGCCAAATCGTGAGAAATAGATGTAGACGCCCTCTTCGGAAAATAAACAGGGTGGGGAGGTGGAGTCCTCCTTTGCAGGGCATTCTAAAAATCAACACAGATGGGTCTTCATGAGGCAACCTAGGCCTTGCGAGTATTGGTGGAGTTGGTAAAGATAGCTTGGGGATTGTTCAATTTATGTTGTTTTGTTTATAAAGGTTATCATACTAACAATTTATGGAGGATACCGCTATTCTATTTGTTGTGGAGTGTGATTGTGCTATTGGATGGAGCAAGCTTATTTGTGAATCTAACTTGTAGGTGGTGGTGCATCTACTGAATCGACAACATTATGAGGATGTTAGTGGGTAGCTAGCTTTGGTTGTTAATCAAATTCTTAATTTGTGTGCTTCTTTGGATTCGATTACTTTCAATCATATCCCTAGGGAGTAGAATAGTGTAGCAAATTGTTTGGCCAAATGGGCTTTTGAGCACATGCATAATTGGAATATTATGGATAAGGGACAATTACCTCTGGGTTTGTCACAACAAATTGATCATTTAGTGCATTTTGATAAGGATTTTTGATGCCCATGCTTTGTATTTATTTTTGTTTGAATAAATTTTAACCCCTCTTTTATGTTGATATTATTCATCTCATTATTGAACTTTATAATTTGGAGCCACGTCTTCACTACTTTATTAATAAAATTGATTAATGGAATTTTGTGATTGCTCATACTGTCATTTTCTTGCATAAGTTTGATAAGAGAGTTCCCCATGTCAACAAGCACATAGAACCTTTTGTGTTTAATGTATTGCAAGATTCAAGTAGATCTTTTTATTTCTCAATTCTATAAATTTGGGCTACAATAATATATCATTAAATCAATATAGATAATTTGCATTAAGCCAAATGAGCTCAATTATAGTGGCCCAAGGTGAGAAACAAAGCCTTCATGGAATTTTTTAAATCCTTGTGTCAAGTATCCATGCTCAATATTGCTAATTTTATTGATCCAAATGAGATCAAGTTTCATGTCACTTATAGTGGTTCAAGGTGGAAAACAAAGACTTAATAGAATTTTTCAAAACCCTATGTTAAGCAATGATGCTCACAAATATTTGTGCTCAAAAAACTAGATTTGGGAGAGTTTTCTCTTTATAGGAGATTTCTTGTGCTTTCTTAGTTGGTTACAAGTCAGTGTTTCAAACCTAGTAGGACTCCTTAGAGAGTTCTTTTCTACCTCTAGGAATGTCTTAATGTTGTTCTTATATGTCTTAGCTATTCAATTGGTATTTCTTGTGATGATTCACTCACTTTGGAGGAGCTTTATAACATGCTTATGTTCATGTCACATGACACTTCATACGATCAAAATTACTTTAAATGTATCAAGAGGCTCTCTATATAGGTTTCCTAGGGTTCCTAATCAAACCTGCATTATCAAATCTATTCATAAACATATAGATTTAAAGCTTATCTCTAGCCAGTGGCCTATCACAAATCTTAGTGCATCTTATAAAATTATTTATAGTATTATTGTCACCAAGGAAGGCATATGTGTACTTTGAGCCTCTAGGTGATGCGTTATTTTTTCTAAATCTTGACCTTGAGAAAGTTTATGATCATGATGAGTGACCTTTCATTCTTGCAGTTTTTAACACTATTTGTTTTGGAAAAAAATTTCTGAGCCATTCGATTTTTTTTTGCAAATGCTTCAACTTGCATCTCTACTAATAGGGGAGTTTCTAAGATCTATGGACTTTTCTACTCTATCTATCAAGGGTGTATGTTGGTTCCAAATTTGTATATTTTATTAGTTGAATATTTTGGCTATTTATTTACAAGAAAATCCTGGCTTGGATTTATCAAGAGAATTTCCCTCCCTTCTTCCACCTAATATCTTTTCAATGGGAACTTCACATAAAATTTATTTCTTAAGCTATAATAGTTGTGTAACCTAGAAAAATCAAGGAGAAACTTGAAAGACTATTAAAGCTACCATAATACTAAAATCCTACAACAAATCCTAGATTACCAATGAACCAAAGTACAAGAGAAATATTAGGAACTATATGAACCAAGGGAAACTTCAAGCAAGGTTAGCAGGTTAGTTCAAATCTAAATGATATGTAAAACAAATAAAAAGCATAAAATTAACACTATTACCTTGCAAGAGAAGATCTCTCTTGATGAAGTAGAGGCACCCTTGTGCTCCACTTGTTTGTATGTGCTCTTCTTGATGGATGTGGAATGCTCTCCAAATGCATAACAAGATTGGTGGATGTATTGGATTTGGATTATGATGAGTGAGGAATGGATAGATTTGGATGAAAAATGATTTGTCTTGGATGAGGGATTATTTGGATATCATGAGGACTTTATGTGGATATGATAGAAGAAGATGGAGGAAGAAAGGGACAACATAAGATTAGAAGAAGATTGCATGTAGTGATTTGTGAGGAAATGAGACTCCAATTTATAGATTGGAGGAGGTCAATGGAGGGCCAAGATTGATTTTGGTATGAAGGGTTGAAATTGATTTGGGATGGAAGACATGGATCAAGGTGTATTGGGAGAATAAAAAGGAATATAAAATTCCTTGGGGAAAGGAGAGAGGAATTAAAAATTCCAAAATAAAGGATGTGTGGGAAAACCCAAGGCGTGGACTAACTCTCAGACAAATAGGTATGCCTTGCACACAATCATGCAAGTGTTGATAATCACTAATGCAGGGTTCTCGGTATGTACAAGGGAAACCTTCAAACACAATATACCACAAAAACATGCCTCAGTATGCACCAACCCATAACGCACCAAGATATAGAATGATTCTAGTGGTTGTAAGTAGTAGTAGTTGTAGGACACAAAGATGAAAATAAAAGCAAAAAGATCAAATCACGCAAACAATAGGCACATGGCCAGCTAACATCTCTTGCCAAGAGTAGGACATAGATCTAGATAGACTACCGAACATGGGAAGGATACATCCCAATGGACAGGCGATGGATTTGGATAAACTACCAGATATGGGAAGGATGCATCCCAATGGGCAGGGTGTGGATAGATTGATGGATGACAAAAGACAAGTTGCTTTTGCAGAGTCTGTAGATGAGAGGATTGCTTCTTGAATTTTATTAGCACACTATGGATGGGTGTTTAGATTATGTGCAAGTCAATATAAGCTCAGATAGATGGGAAAAGCTAAATTTTGATTGGGAAAAGCTCAGTGTGATGGGGATTATAAATGGATTGGATAATATGGGAGGGAGATTAATGATTGAATAGGATTGGATAGGATGGGGAATATGATTGGATTGTATTGGATGGGATGGGGAATACAATTGAATATGGATTGGAACCAATGACAAGGGAGAACCAAGGTTTGGTAAAAGGATGGATGAATGGAGGGAGATATTGTTTGGATATGAGACAGATGGATTGAGTGGATGGATATGGATAGGATATGAAGGAATAAAGGATAGAGGGAAGGATGATGGAGACCCAAGGACTATGTTGCAAAGGAGTGCAATTCCCCACACTAGAGGTGGTGGAATTAAGGATGGAAGGATTGTGGATAAAGATGTATGAGATGGAAGGATAATGTGTAATGGATATGGATGGTAGAGGAATTAAGGCTTGTGTGTTCCAAAGCATGCATATACATTATTTTTCCTCTAATATGATCAAGACCAATGGTAAGAATGGAGGATGCATTTGGATAGGGTGAGGGATATGAGATGGAGGATATGGGTAGGATAGTCAAAATCAGAGATAGGAAAGGAGGATGGACTTAGATAGGATATGGATAGGGGATAAGGAGGATGTGGATGGTAGTATGGCATGGATGAAGATTGCCCCCAAGTGTAGAGTGAAAGAGGATGAGGGTATTACACATGACTCTTGTTTACCAAGTTTTCATCATGGTACTTACCCAAGGCACCACAAGAAGTGGTTTTCACCATTAGATGGATATTTTTATTCTTGTTATTTTTTTTTTTCAATTTTTTTGGGAATAGTCTAGATGGATAGGGATGAGGATGAGTGGATTTAGATAAGTGGATGTGTGATAGGATAGAGGAAGGACTCAAGCATCTAGTTCCATGGATAGTATCCCTTAAAGATGTGCTTCATTGAACCAAAATAACTAGAGGTATGCCCATAGATGTTGGTAGAAATAGATGGGAAGATGGAATGGATGAAAGATGGAAGGGGATAATTATTTATGCAAAATTTTGAATTAAAGGAACAAGATTATGTAAAATGGATGTTGGATAACGGATGGGGTTATGAAAAACATAGATAAATGGATGGGGATGTTGGGAAGATCCACATTAGCACACATCTTGGAGAGTGGTGGAGCAGTGGAGGAGGGGGTTTTAAATTAGATGGAGGATAAAATGTGGATTTTGGGAAATGTGGACCCAAAACAGATGGAGGGGGTGATGCACTTAAGATAGTCGATTTTGAGACATAAGGACCCAAAATGGATTTTGAAAATGGGGGATTGGAGGACTTATGAGTGGATGGAGATTTTAGATTAACAGATTGGATACCAATTTGGATTTTACTTTGAGAAGCATTTCTTCTATGAATAGTTTGGGATTCCACATAGTTTTTGAGTTTTCTTTTGGGGCCTTTTGGATTTTTCTTTCTTTTGGATCATATTTTTCTTTTCTTGAGCATGTCTTTTTGAGGGGACATGTTGATCCTTGGATTTTTATGGATTTTTGGCTTTATGCATTTCAGATTTGGGATCCAAATTGTTTCCAATAGCAAAGGTATGGGTGCATGAGGATGGATGACTTGGAGGTTTTATGGATGGGAGGATGGAAGGAGAATGTTGGGAGGAAATAAAGAATGTGTACCTTTGTTGATCTTTCTTAGGGATCATTTGAGGTAATGGAGTGGTGGATGGAGGTAGGTAAGGACCCAAGATAGATGGAAGGGATGAAGGATGTAGCTTTGGAACATAAGGACCCAAAAGGGGTTTGAAAGATGGGCGATGGACATGTTTGGATTTAGATGGAGGGATGGAAGGTATACCAACATCTTGAGCATGAGCTTTGTATCCAAGGCCATATGAAGTATTTTCTTTGACTTGAAGGGGTTCCAATATGCCTTGTTCATGGAGGCCTAACCCTTTGCCTTGATAATTCATTTTTTCACACACTTTTTCCAATAGGATACTTATTATTTCAGAAACAAGATGCGAGTCCATGGGGATGGGATGTAGAAGGGATTGTAAGCTCTTGGAGGAAACCAGAATGGATGAAGGTGGAAGAGCCAAGTTGATAGATATGGGATTTGTAGATAGATTGGATAGAGGTGATGGGATTTTGTGGAGGATTCGGATCTTGTAGGGGATGAGGAGGAATATTAGGATTGTGAGATGGATTGGGATCATGACATGGAGATGAAGGAATACTTTGATCTTGACTTGGGATAGGATCATGTGATGGAGTGGAAGGGATGATTGGATCTTGAGATGGAAGGGGATCATTGGATGGAGGGATTATTTTTTCTTGAGATGGAGTGGAATCTATGCTTGCATGCTCTGGAACAAGCTCTTGGCATGTTTGGAGTTGTAAGGATTGCATGATGGAGGGGGATATGAAAGCTTCGACGTGGGTAGATGGAGGGATGGTGTTATCATGAAGCTAGGGGGATTGAGGTTCGTCTTGATTTGGAGGTGATGGAGGTGGATGGAGGACTTGAGCAGATTTGGCAGCTTTATTTCGAGGTGGGGATTTTGTGTCCTTTTATAACATGCCTTGGATAAGATTATGAATTAAGGACTTGGAGGATGGGGATGCTATGGATTTCAGAGGATTATGATTATGTGGATATTTCAAATTAGATGGGGGATTGGGGGATTAGGATTAAGTCTTGGAGGACTATGGAGTAAAGGATTTGGATGGGGAGTAGAGGTAATGAAGGTGTTATAAAAATATGGTGATTGGGATGTGGATGGGAGGGTAGGTAGAGGTATACATATTGGATTAGAGGGGTATGTGGATGAGGGATAATATGGAGATATAGATGGGGAATAAGATGAATTTCCCTTGTCAAAGGTAGAGGAAGGATAAGAGATATGATATAAATTGGGATTGGATATAGTGTGTTGAGATAAAATGGAATGGGATATGATAGATGGATGGGAGGTTATGGGATTGACCTAGTAGGAAGGTTGAGGTGGTTCGTGAACTTCCATGAGCATCTGCTCATACCAAGCCTTGAAGTTTGGATGTGAAATTTGGGTAGACATGTGAGAAAGGTGGTGATGTTGGATGAATATGAGGACTAGGACTTAGCCAATTTGGATTGGATTGAGGATTCATTGGATTCAATTTGATTTTCTTAGATTGGATTGGGCTTGATTTGATTGGATTGGATTTTATTTTATTGGATTGGATTGGATTTGATTGGATTGGTCCTTGGATTAGGACAAGATTGATTTGGATTGGGATGACACCTTAGCCCCTAGATTAGGACTTAGATGGGAATCGATGATGTGAACCACAAGCAAGGTGACAACCAAGTTAGGTAAAATTTAGACCTTTTCAATTGATCAAACCTTCTTCTACTTAGGGTAGCCTTACATTCCTAAGAAAAGGAGGGTAAAAGGATTAGGGTTTTTATCAACCCAAAATGATTAAGCAAAGGTACTTGGGGGAGATTCCTTCCCAAGCACAAGAGACAATTGATAATCAATTATTGATTGAAGATAAAGGTCTAAATCAAACTTTCACAAAGTATTAACCTTAGGATGAGGTTGATTGATTGATTGGATTGATTATGATTGATTGGGATTGATTAGATTGATGTGATAAGTCCTCAAGGGTGGAAGGATAATGATTATGAGAGAATTAATTGATGAAAGGCAAAAGAAGGGGAAGGTTACCCGAGATTGGATTGATGATCATTTGGATGGAGACAAGGGGATAGGGACTTGATAGTGTCAAGGTGGAATTTGAAGGGTTTGATTAGATATGGGAATGTTGGACTTGTTTGACTTGGCATGAGATGTCAAGCAATGGATACATATTGGCCAAGATAACGCTTTATGATAAGCGTGAGAGGAATTGGGGGCCTAGATTAGCCCAAATAGATTTTACAGGTATAGCACAAATGAAGAAACTTGAAGACAACACAACTCAGGCTAGAAAGTGGAAACCACTTGATAGGCCCCTTGCATAAGAAATACCTCACTCAGGTAGACAAATAGAGATTCTGGTAGCACTGGCTCCCCTCCACAACACTTATTTCTCAGGCATACCAGATTTTCTCACCCCAAATATCCAAGGATCTATTAGATGGGTAATTTATGTCTCATCCTAAGTGGATACATGAGGAGTAACTTTGGGGTATGATTTGCATCCCTTGCACTATCAAATGTAGGATTTTGTCTACTAAAACTAGTGTCTAACGTAATTTTTGAGGGATCATCTATCTGACGATGGATTCTCGAAGCAAGCCACTTAAGACTCTAACTAATCTTATCGATACAGGGAAGGCCCCCACATATGTCAAATTCACTCAGCACTCCAGCCACCTGACCAACTTATTTATATAGCGGCTCAAAAAACCCGCTCAAGATCACGTCAGGAGAGTCGATATCCCCGATGTGTCCCAATTCGAGATACCCTTGTGGGGTGATGAAATCCCCAATCAAGAATACCCCTCAACTACAAAAATGGAAAAGAGAGTTTTGTTGATCACTCGTTCTCTTACACCCAAGATCCGCAAAGGCAAGGGGAGAGGATACTAGAGTACAATGGTGGGTCCACCTGACACTAAATGTGCAAGTGCACCAAACACAAAAGACAATGGTTCATTTTAGTCCCACATGTTCATAATTTTCTAACTAGACATGCAATAAGAAAACTATTCTAGTGGGAAAAATATGTCTTGGACTAACGTGTTGCAGCAAAACAATTAGTAGTTTTAGTTTTTGGTCTTAGACAAATAGTGCAGACCTGCAAAACTCAAAATTTGATCAAAATACACGCTAATATGCAGGCAGATGGGTCAAATCGCCTGCATAGGCGCTGAAACGTCTGTGTACACGCCGAAGCAGTGTCTGCCTCCTTAAAAAAAATATAGAAAAATGAGATTTAAAACAGTTAATAAAAATTATACCTAAGCAAGCACGTTGAAATAGAAGCACCTGCGTCGAACCCCGAGCCTACGCATTGTAACAGAAATGATTAGCAGGAAACAAAAAAATCAAAAATTCAAATTTTAAATTTGACAGAAGGAGGGAAATGGGTACAACAAACGCGCTGAACCAAATCACAGGCACCAAAATGCCTGCGCACGCACCAACTTCGCAAAAATTGTAAACCAAACATAATTACAATTTTTTTAATTTTTTTTTTTAAATTGATCTTCAGATTTATTTTATTTTATTTTGAGTTTTGATTTAGATTTTAAGTGCTTAGAACATAAAGTATAATAAATTACAATCTAACAATCAAGAAAAACTTTTTACTAAGGCGAATGTGCTAAAACCGTATCAGACACGCCAAAATATAGCCTGTAGAAAATGGTAGGTTAGCAAATTTGAAATTCAAAACACATGAGCTGAAGCGTCCACCTGTACCAAACCAGAGGTGCATGTGTTGAATTTGCAGTGCATGCACTGATTTGCAAACTCTCACGCTGATTTGGAACCCACGACTAAAAATTATGAAAAACCTACAAAAAATGTTAGATTTTTGGAATGTGGGTCCCACCAGGCATGCCAAAATGAAGCAAGGGAAACTTCAAGCAAGGTTAGCAGGTTAGTTCAAATCCAAATGATATGGAAACCAAATAAAAAGCATAAAACTAACACTATTACCTTTCAAGAGAAGATCTCTCTTGTTCCTCCGATTGACCTTGATGAAGTAGAGGCGCCCTTGTGCTCCACTTGTTTGGATGTGCTTTTCTTGATGGATGTGGAATGATCTCCAAATGCATAATAAGATTGGTGGATTAGTATTAGATTTGGATTATGATGGGTGAGGAATGGATAGATTTGAATGAAAAGGGATTTGTCTTGGATGAGGGATTATTTGGATATCATGAGGACTTTATGTGGATATGATAGAAGAAGATGGAGGAAGAAAGGGACAACATAAGATTAGAAGAAGATTGCATGTAGTGATTTGTGAGGAAATGAGAATCCAATTTATAGATTAGAGAAGGCCAATGGAGGGCCAAGATTGATTTTGGTATGAAGGGTTGAGATTGATTTGGGATGGAGACATGGATCAAGGTGTATTGGGAGAAATAAAAGGAATATAAATTTCTTGGGGAAAGGAGAGAGGAATTTAAAATTCGAAAATAAAGGATGTGTGGGAAGACTAAATGGATAAAGGAATTAAAAATTCCTTGGCAAGAGGATGCATGGGGAGATTCAAGGAATTCAAATTTCCTTGAAATGATCAAAGGTGATGTGACATGAGTGGAGGAATGAAATTGGAGAATAATGATAAGTATGATTAAGGAAGAATTAATTAGGCTAAGTGGGGATTATGAAAAGTGATTTGTAGGAATCACATGACTTAAGTTAATTAATTAGAGTTAATTAACTAAGAGGAATTTAGAAGACTTAATGATTTGGTTGACTTTAGAAGAATAGGGAAATAATTAATTATTGGACTATACTGACAAGATTGATTAAATTTGATTTAATTAACCTTAAGAAGAAGGGAATTAACACAATTAAATTGGTTAATTATAATGACAGGCTTAAATTAATTAAACAATAATTTAATTAATTTTAGGTGTCTACACAATAAACCTCCAATTGTTATTTCATTGTGTCCTATCACCTTTGATCTTGTTTACTGATATTTCTCTCAGACTACATTGATTTTTTATGCTGCAAATGCTCTAAAGATAACTGGAGTGCAAGATGATGATTAGATTCAAATTGTTGAAGAAATGATCTTTTTATAGATTTTCATGAGCAAAATCCCATGTGGCAAAGATCAATGGTTGTGAGTAAATCTTTATAATTCAATGGCTATGAATAATTGGTTGGAATGTGAGAGAAAAAGGTGGAGGATGTTCCTCCTACACACACAAGATAGAGCAAAAGGAAGGAGAAAAATCAAAGTGGCAGCTTGCTAGAGTTAACCATAGTTAGGAACTCCAAGAATATAAGATAGTTGGAGATGATTTAGGAAATGCAGGACAAGTGGAGTTTGACCAGGATGAGGTGGACACAACCTCCTCCATAGATGTAGGAGTGGTGGAGGGAATATAGGAAGTGAGAGTTGAGGATAATGTAGCTAATTTAAAAATTAGGAAAAAATAATATTTATCCACATGAAGAGTGAGTTGGTAGGATAAGATGATGTGTAAGAGAATGAAGTGGAAAAGGTGAATAATTAAATTTTTTAATTATTTAACCAAGAAGACTTTTAGAAGAATAATGAAAGATTAATTAATTAAATAATGAATATTTAATTAATTAATAGAAAAATAGAAGAAAAGGATAATGAATTAAATAAATAAACTTTTCAGTCTATTTATTATAGAAGAATAATTATTAAATAAATAATAAATATTTATCTAATACAGCATAGCCATTTTTGAGTGTATACATTTTGCCCCTCTTTGAGACAATGTTGTAACAACAATGTTTAAAAAAAAATTAGAATTAAAATCAAGTCTCAGTTTTGCCCCTGATGTTGATAAACTTTTTGATGGTATATGCCCCCTCGAGAGGTTGATTTGCAAAAAAAGTCGTTAAATTGGTATGAGCAATCAATCTCATGAAATCCATAAAAGTGCTCAATTAATTTGTGAGAATTTAAAATTAAAATGCCCCTTGCTTTAGGAAAAATTAATTTTCCTCCATTAGGTCAAAATTAGGCTATAAAAGGTAACTTGGGCCCATCTCCACCTCATTTGTACACTTGGAGCTTTCTAAAACTTGGAGAGTGAAAGAGGAGAGTCCAGTTGAGTGCTACCAACTATCAGAATGGTGCTCCCACTTCACAGCCACCAATTTGAGCATGTTAGGAGATTTCAGAAACCCCCTGATTATGGCCCACCTTTAGGTATCCAAAAACTTTGCTTTGTGAATTTTTTGATAAATTTTAGATGAATTTTTCGTTGAAATCGTAAATTTCTTTTGAATTTTTCATTTTTTTGATTTTGGTTTAGCGCTTTTATCTATTTTTTTCACACTTTTGTGTTTTTTTTAACGCATTTGGATTTTGTCGTGCTTTTGTTAAAAGTTTTTATGCTTTTGTGAAAAGATTTTACGCTTTTATTTCTTTTAGTGCAAATGTGAATTCTTTTATTGTTTTTGCTTATTGAAATAGCACTTTTGATAGTTATTACGCATATGTCAAGTGTTATCTCGCATTTATAAATTAAAATAGCGCATTCATGTTTTTTGGTGCATTTGTTAATTGTTATAGCATTTTTATTGATTCTTGTAGTGCTTTTATGTTTTTTAGCACCTTCATTGATAGCTTTAACACTTTTGTTATCAAGATAGTTGAATGATTGGATTTGATTAAAAATTGATTGGAATTGATTAACAAAAATCATGATGAATGATTTGTTTGTTTCCTCAAAGAGACCGATATAATCTCTGATGAAGAGTTGATAGAGTAGGCAGATGTTTGTCATTGATAGTTTGATTGATTAATTAGATAATTGAATTTGATAACATTGTTTGATGATCCAGGAGGATTTAGATGTCCTCTAGTGTTGGGAGAGATTCCCTTCCATGACACATTTGATACCCGATTTAGACCCTACAATGATTAGGCACATAGATGCTTGTGGATTAAGACACCTCTTGTATATGCCTAAGATTGGGACAAACAGGGGTTTATTGACAGCACTCACAGAGAGGTGGCATAGTGACCACAACTCTTTTCACCTTCCTACTGGAGAGATTAGTGTAACCTTAAAGGATGTATATAGGATTCTTTGCATCCCTATTGCTGGTGAGATTGTCCAGTATGATCATCGTGAGATGGGTGGGACAACAGTTTTGAGGACCATTTTTGGTGATGAGAGCATTGATGGTTCTAAGGTTCGATGGGAGGACATGTTGATGTACTATGAGCCTTTGTCTTCCATATTGGTTGGTTTGATTAGAGGATTTATATATCCTAACAGGAGATCCCGTGGTCTTTTAGTTGGCTGGGGTCACATTCTACTACAGATGATACAACACATGACACAATATGATTGGGGGTTTTGTATGTTAGCAAATTTATATCATGATCTACATCAGGTGGTCTATGATAGCACTGCTAGCTTGGCTTCAAGAGTTACATTGTTACAGATATGGTGCTGGGAGCACATAGCTATCACACGACCTATTCATGATCGAGTTTGAGGAGATGGATAACCTTTTATATACCTGTATTGAGGTGTCAGTGCCCAACCCAAGCTGGGTAAGCTTGAGTATAGGAGATATATGTTGGATACTATGGACACTGTTGTGTGGCAACCATATGTCACTTGTGAGTCATGGCTGGATGATGCCAGAGTACTTCTATTTATTTATTATAGTTGATACCTCATTGGTAGGACCCCTTACATCATTGAGTGGCAGTTGATTGGTCGTGTTTACAGATAGTTTAGGAGGATTCAGGGTATGCCACAGGGAGTTGTCTTGTATGCTCGAACATACAAGGACAGATCAGAGTGGGGATCATCATTTTATTTTGATGCTACCTGTATAGAGTTTATTTTCATGACTCATACTACATATGATCTACGACCACACATATTGGATGTTGGTATGACAGAGGAGTATGCTCAGTATTTCATAGAGCATCATTTTCCTAGATTGATTGATCCTACAGAGCCACCACCTGGTTCAAGTGATTCAGATGATGATGAGGATGGAGACAGATGGCCAAGGAGGAGGAGACATCAGGGTGGTCATGGTGGAGATAGAGAGGGAGGAGATGATGGGAGAGGAGGTAGGAGAGGAAGTCCTAGGGGAGGCAAAGCTCGAGTACAGAGTGGACCTTTTGGAGCTGGAGTTAGGGGACTTCATATGGCTCATGGTAGAGGTGGGAGAGATGGGGGCATAGATGCAGGTGATATAGGGGGTTGAGGTAGAGGTAGAGATACAAGTGTTGTGGAGGGCCAAGGGAGGGGTGATGATGCAGGCCAAGGTAGAGGTAGAGATATAGGATGAGGTGTACCACTCTATATTGTACAGGATGTTAGAGGTATTGGTGGATATGGAGGTTATAATTCATATGATGGTCCCTTTTATTAGGAGGAGGATTGTTAGAGGAGGAGAGACACAACAACCATGGGTAGAGCATGCAGAGGCACAACAACCATGGGATGATAGGGATACTCTGAGAGCTCAAGTTGGTCAGTTACAGGCACAAGTTGATCAACTAAATATTTAGATGCAAGCCTTGACGCTTGAGAGAGACAGTGCCATTGAGAGATATAGGAGTGCTAAGAGCATGTTAGAGGTTGTAGAGAAGGTTGGGTTAGAGGGGGTGCATGGGGACACGATTAGAGAGATGGTTCACACTGGAAAGGAGATAGCTCAATGAAGTTCTTTATATGAGAGTGTAGTTCCTCCTAGTCAGAGAGAATGTAGTTATGTATCAACTTCTCAGCGGCCATCTAGATGAGCTCAGATAGAGAGTGGTGGTGTCATGGGGCCACCTCACAAAGATTCAAATCTAGGGGTAGGACCATCTAGTGGAGTAGGCATAGGAGCTCAAAGATCCACAACCTCTGGTGGTAGTGCCACTTGATGTATTGAGACTTGATTTTATACTTTCTTATTTCATTTGGGACTTGTACACTTTTTAGATTCGCAAATCATTTTATATTTGAATATTTTATGATTCATGATATGCAGACTGACTTTTATCAACTCCATATGTGGTTTCTATTTGACTTACATGCTAATTATGATGATGATCTTTGATGACCTATATGCTTTTACTTCTTATGATATATATTTATCATGTTGATGATATTATGATATTCCATATGATTATGATTCCTATATGAAAAATTATGATATATATCTATCATGATGTTTTATGCAGTGATTTAGAAATGTTGCCTATCATGCACACTTATGGTGGCTATATCATTCTTATATGTTTATTTCTATATTTAATTTGATGAAATATTTATAATAGTAATGATGCATAAGTGATTTAATTTACTATATGATGATGGTGTATTATGAGATTCAAATATATACATATGTGATGTAATATGGTTTTATGATGATATATTTATGGAATGCTTATAATGATGTAATAAATGAACCTAAAAGACTCTAAGTGATAAATGTAATGAATTTTAAAATGAATCCAAATACACTAAAATGAATAAGTCAATCATTATGCATCCAATTTTTATTTGTTCAAGTATACTCAATCATACCTCTAAATAACCATTGATCTTTATGCTTGACTAAATAAGATGAAATGCAACACCTATATGAATAAGTTAAAATGAAAAACCTACTTGATTGATTTTGTCATCTTTTCAACACATTGTAGCAGTGCTTTATTTCATCATTGAGCTTTTGAAATGTTGCATGATAATACAAGCACCTAGGTATCATTACACCAGGATGACTTGAGTATTTATTACATGGATTTTGATTTAGCAAGTTAATACAAGCATCTAGGTATTATGAGACCAAGATGACCTGAATATTTCTTGCATAAACAGACAAGGATTATCCTCTTTCGTGCATAACTCAAAATGTCCTCAATGATCTTTTTCCAATAATGTCCTTAGACAAGTACACACATACTAAAGCATAATCCATAAGCAGGAAACATAGAAAAATAACCATGCCCCATCATAGCCCCTCTAGTCTTAGACATCCCGAAGTAGCATAGGAAGCATGATCAACAAAAATAAAGATAAAAACATTGAATCATTTATGAAAAAAGCATGTTTTCATGTCAAAACATGTAAAACCATCTCATTCAATAGTTTGTTGTGATTTTTAGATTGTCAATGTTATGTTTGATCATTGTAGTTGAGGTTTCATGATTTTTTGACACTCATCATCCAATGATTCATATCTTGATAATGTTTAAAACGCATGTTGTCTTGCGACTTGTTATTCATTCACCAAAGTCCAAATTGTTATCCTCTGACATGTGACACTCAAAGATCCCATTCTATAACTAAATCGAGGATTTGCCCCCAGTATAAGAATGAACTATTTTATTACGAATAGAAGAAAAAAGGATAGGTGCATAATGGATAGGGGTTGAAAATTTTATTATGAATGAAGTGATTATGATATAGGCATATGAAAGCACAAGCTCACAAGACATGATAGGATGTAGGTGTGATATGCGATGGATAAAGTGTAGCTAAAGGTATTTATTATGGCTATATACAATGGTTCTGATTATGTAAATCAAAATAGATGGAAAGAATAGCTTGTCACAAGTAGCACCTGTTGCCAGTTTTTCACTACTTACTTTTATTGCACTTTTTATAATTATTTTTTTTGTTTTTTTTTGCATTTTTGATGATTTGTTTTTTATTTTTTTTGTATTTTTGCCCCTTGCATTAGTGTCTTTGAAATGCTTAAGTATAAAACTTATGAAGATGTATACTGTTGATTTTGATTGGATCATCCAACAGTTCACCTTCAGGTGTGGAGAGCTAACAAGGTCCTGATCCATATATCGCTACCACAACAAAGGGACCCAACAAATTGGGTTCGAAATTTCCTTTCTTTTCTCTATCTTGCTAATTACGAGTATTCTCTTTAAGAAAATGATTACCCACTTGGAAAAGATGAGGCTTAACTTTATGGTTATAACTTCTTGACATTCGTTGTTGGTAAGCCTTCAAATGATTAAATGCTTCTTGTCTCCTTTCTGTTAGACACAATGCAACACTAAGAAGGGGGTGAATCAATGGTTCTCAAATTTTCCCTTTAGCTATCCTATGTGAGCATATTGGTTAATAGATCCAACCCAATGCATACTTACCGATTAGTAGGGAGACCAACACAAATAAAATCACACAAAGGACATTACATAACACCAATATATACGAGGAAAACCCAAGATGGGAAAAACCTTGGTGAGCAATGTTGTTGGAGTCTACTGCTCCAATCCAACCTCACAATGAAAACTCTGTTACAATGTTTAGGGCACCAACCCAAGGAGCTACAACCCCTAACTTATTTATGGGCTTCAACCCAAAGGAGCTACAACCTTTGCACTGAGCTACAACTCAATGTTCACAATGAAAACATCAATTACAAAAGTAGTTATCCTGTTACAAGTAAATCTTGCAACCATTTCTTATACCTTACTCTGTCAATGAGATACCTTCTCTGCTACACCGACTCACTCTTCTGCTACTCTCATATGCTGCTTTGCTTTCCAGTAAACTCTACTGATTCACCTTTCTTATGTTCTTCTCTTACTGAATCTCTTCCTCACTGCTCTACTCTTCACCAGTACTACACTATGTCGGATCAATGTCTGCCTACTCTACAAATTTCCTTCACCTCTTCTCTTCCGGTATGGACACTACCAGTTATGCTCTTTTACCAGTTGAACACTTCAACCAGGTTCTCCCTCGCTCTTACTCTCTTCTCAGATACTCGTTGAGCACTTGGCTGATTTTATCTCACATGTAGAAGCAATACACTTCACAGTAGCACAATATATTTCTATTCAATAGCACTAACTATGTCTTTGGCCTGCATATTTATAGTCTAGTTTTCTTGCCAAAAACCAATTCAAAATCTAGGTGATTAGGGTTTCCTCATCACCCTCGAGGCAAACCAAAACCAATCAGATCTTCCCTAATCTAATCTCTCTGACAGCCAATTGTACACCTCCATCATTAGCATGCCTTCTTGATCATGCCTTCTATCTTTGGCGATCTATTTTTTTCCCTTATCGGTAGACCTCTTGGTCAAGTGCTGAGATCGGTCTTATTGTTTCCTTTATTTGCCTTGATCTTCTCAATCACTCTTAGTTGGCTCTAAGTTGTCCTCCAGACCTCGAGCCACAAACCTCTACAATAGCTCTGCAAAACATCCCGTGATTTGTGGGATCTTCCATTAATGTTGACCAACTCTGCAACTACCCCATCAATGTACATTCCTTCTTCACCTGAATGGAGGTCCTCCACCTTGACTCCATGTGGCATCCATACCGACCAGCTGCCAACTTGAATCTTCATGTCAGTCCAGATAGGTTCACCAACCAAACACTCTACTAGTTCCTCTTTCGTGTCGGTTTTCTAGCCCTACCAGTATCTCAAATTCTACTGGTTAACTCCTCATGTCTGCACTTGTTGAACTGCCACTGAAACACCTAAACCAATCTTTATACATGTCTATCCCAAGCATTCACATTCCCACAAGGTGGGGGGGACATCTGCATCTGCACCTTGCTCATATTTCCAGTTGACTTACATACTGACAAGCACTCTTCATCTATACTCGCATCTCAACATGCCTTCTCAATCGATCTAGTGCATATCCTTGATTTCATGCACTTAATGCACACCTATTCTTCCTTATCTCACAAAACTATGATGCACATAATGCATGATAGGAGAGAAGTTCCACTTACCAATGGATTGGCACCTTATATTCTGCATCCTGCAATGTACTCATGTGACTTCCATGTTTGTGTAGCATATCTTCAGATAGGCACATGTGATCCAGTGTGGGCACATTCATTGTCAGTCATTGCTTCTCATGATGACTGCATCTTCATCAGGTGGGAGTCTTTTTGTCTTGAAACCTTACAACATACCTATGCTTTGTTCATTCTTCTCCTCGAGTGTTGATGTGATTTAGGTAACATTCATCCTCTTTATCACAAACAACATCCAAGCACCTTACTCATCCTTCTTGTACACTGGTCATGACCTTTGTAGGCTGACAACCACTCACTTGGTTGATCTGACTTCCCCATGTCAACACATCACTTACCAGTTGACATCCTTTCCTTACCGGTGATGCATTGTACTGGTATTGATCACCTTACCATTCCATCCACAAAAGTTAGGCACCAACTTGTATATCGGTGACTCTTGGGGTCATCTTCCTTACCTTACCGGTGTTTTGCAACACATGGTGATATCAAAGATATCTCAACCTGTACTCCTCCTTGACAATGTTGCACATACATCTCTCATACCAGTAGTCATCCCATACCGATTGACATCAATGACAACCCAATGCCAACAATCTCCCCCTTTGGCATTGATGTCAACTCATGTAGTATTTGACATACTCCATTATCCTTCTCCCCCTTTCACTGATCTATGTATTCTTAGCACATGTAGTATGCAATATACTATAGAATCTTTCTCCCCCTTTGATAACAATGGCAAAGGGTACTGCTAGGGTATCATTCATGCTTGTACTTACCAGGCACTTGACACAATTATTTCTCCCCTTTGTCTTTACCGGATGTCTCCACTTTTTTGATACCAATTGCTATATTTTGTTGCATTTTCTCAAGTCACAACACTTGAGATGAAGGACTCTACTATCAACTGACACCAATTGAGCATGCAAATGTTATACCATCTGTTACACTACTTAATTTTAGAGGGATGTGCCAGTAAACACTACTCACCTGTCGGTCAACCTGCATCACTTCCTGTTTGATCCCACAAAACTTTAGAAATCAAATGTGATTGTACTACCAATACAACCAGCCTACTGACAAGTAGGAATCAAATGTGATTGTACTATGAATACAACCAACCACATGACATGTAGATACCCCTTGCAATGAAATTCTCCTGGGTATTCCTACTGTGACTTTTCATCATCTGCAGTTTTGGATAGTCAGTGCACTTGCTCTTCTAAGTTCAATCATCCCGGATTTGCATCATAGCCACTTGAACTCTCCCTGAGTCATACATCTTAGGTCCTTATCTCCAATCAAGTCCAACATCAAGGCTTCAATCATCTTCCATGTACCGGCTGAGTTGTGCATATGTGATCATCTGGTGATCTTTTAGCTCCATCATATTCACCATAGCCTATGACATGATCCTGAGACATAAAATTCACCTTCCATGCTATCACGGCTATTGCAATGATTTCCAACCTCATTTCCTCACATAACCTGCAAGTATCTGCTAGCATTCATGATGATAACATCTTGTACATACCGGTTTCATGTATTGATCTACTATCACTACCAGAGAACCTTTCTATGACTCCAGACATTCTGTGTCACTCTATATCTGATTCCAATTGTTATTTTGTCATACATTAATACAGCAGTGGTGATTCAACTTTAATATGATGGTGTGTAGCCAAGTTAACCTCTACACACACTTATCTTCTCATTTTCTTCCTTCATTCTAGCAACAACATGTTCTCACTTGTTGCTTTCATCACTGAGGGGGTGAATGATAGGTTCAGTGCATTACTCCCCTAAGATCTTACATCTCCTTTAGGCATTAGGAGATATCACCAGTGCATTGGATACACAATGTTGGTTCATGGTCTTCTTCCTCCATACCTGCTCGGTCTCATTCTTCTTCCCATTTTCAGGCTTGGGAGCAGGTCTTTCCTTCTTCTTCTGATGGGTCCTTCCATTTCCTAATTCTCCATCACAGCCAAAAGTAGTGCTATAGTAGCACATAGCATCCATCCCAACTTCATGTTTGGGGAATCTCTTGATGTACCAGTTTGACCATCTCCTTCTGGTCATGTTGTTGTGACTAGCAACTGAAACTATTGGACCTCTTTCTCCTGTAGGGACATTCCTCCTTTGGTTCCATGCAGGTCTTTGACTTCCAAATGCTTTGAATTCACCTTTCTGCAGAGCATAGTTATACCGGCCTCCATGTGACTGCAGATTCCTCTTCCTCCTTCAAAATCTCTATGGCCAAATCCATTGCAATTATGACAGACAATATTTGCATAACCAGGAGAGGGGACATGCATGTATCTACTCCTAGATACATTTTTCTCATATGCATGATGTCCATGAGATCCTAGATTATTCATTCTAGATCTCATTTTACATTCATCTACCCTATGAACATAAGCATTACATGCAAAGCAGTAACCAGTAAAGGATGACATATGACACAAATTTATTTTTCCATGCATGAGGAGATCTTACCAGTTTAGACTCTCCATTTATTCTTCTTTGAGAATGGATCCTTGGTTGTCCATTCTGTGCGGCTCTTCCATCTGGTCTCTTCTTCTCCCACACTTGCTTTTCCCTGTGGGTGGTAGAATTTATTTGTCCTCTGTCGGTAGGAGGTCTTCTTTGTTGACTTCTCATGTTATTGATTCCAGTGAAGTTGTCTTCTCCCATCTTCCCTTTACCTTTGGGATTCACATTGTTCCTCCTTCTTGCAGCACTAGTCTTCATTCCTATCTACAAATCTTCACCGGTTGTACTTAGATCAACATTCTTTCAAGGATAATTTCTCACTGTGAAGGTTTGGCCTTTGATTTCTCCATTAGAGGAGACAAACAGAATATCATTGTGGGGGACATTCTTGTTGTGTTGGTGGAGCATTCACTGACACCACTTCCTAAACCTTCAGTGTCCTTGGCATGCTTTTTCTTTTTCCGCATTTTGTCCAAGACATCACTACTGCCATCAAACCGGATTCTTACCTTGAGCTCATCCTGATATTTCTCAAGGTCATTTTGTAGAGTCTCCATTTCTCCAAGCAACTTCTGATATTATTTATCTTTAATTTCTAGCCTGGATGCTAGAACTTCACACCATCACACCTTGGTGTTCTTTTCCTGAGACTTCAACTCTAAGATGCATTTCTTAGATTCCTCAAGGCATTTTGTCAGCCGATTCTTCTCTATTATAGCAACATTATTGAATATCTTGTATTCATTTCTCAAGTTCTCCCCGTCACTTTCCTTGGAGTCCAAGACTGATTCATTTCTCAAGTTCTCCTTTTCACTTTCCTTGGAGTCCAAGACTGATTTCAAATCATCAGTCAATATTTTTGCCTCTTCTAGTTGAGAGATCAATAGGCCAACCTTTTGGTTTGACACATCAAGGCAGGTTCTAAACTGACTGCAATCCTCATGACCTGATATTTTATAGATTTTAAAATCATTTCTAAAATTTTGAAGCTCTTCTAAAGAACTTACCAGTTAACACTCAAGATCTACTTTTGCATCTTCTTCTTCTTCTCCTTCACTATCAATTAGATCTTGATGGCTAGATCTAGTTGTCTTGTCTCCTTCTTCCTCAGCATCACTACCAAACACATCTTGTCAGTGGGATCTATTTGCCTTATCACTTTCAGATGTGTGATCCTTATCTTCAAATCCTTGAGCCATGAGGAAGTGGGTTCCTTCTCCATGAATGTTGTGACTGCTAGTGGATCTGCCTTCATCATCTTCCCATGTATCTACTGCATTGTTCTTCTCACTTCCACACACAGATCCAGTGGTGCAGGGTTCATTTCCATAGAGATTCCTTAGTCTATCCCATATATTCTTTGTTGATTTACACTTATCCACCTATGAGGAGACATTACTGGTGAGCCCACTGAATATAGCCTTCATGGCTTCTTCATTGCACATGCAACTTCTTTCTTCTTTAGATCTGGTGGGAGGACTAACATTCTTAGGGAGACCATTGATAATCAACATCCATACATCAAACCCTAGAGAGAATAGGAAGATTTCCATTCTACAACTCCAAATAGAATAGTTTGAACCATCAAACACAGGCGCAGGGATTGACACTAAACAAACCATTGTGTCCTTAAGTTGGAATCTATCCAAGTTGTAAAAACCTTGTCTAGCTGGAAACCTAGGCTCTGATAACAATTGTTAGACATAATGCACCACTGAGATGGGGTTGAATTAGTGGTTCTCAAAATTTTCCCTTTAGCTATCCTATGTGAGCATATCGGTTAATAGATCTAACCCAATGTAGACTTACCGGTTAGTAGGGAGACCAACACAAATTCAATCACACCAAGGACATCACATAACACCAATATATACGAGGAAAACCCAAGATGGGAAAAACCTCAGTGAGCAATGTTGTCAGAGTCTACTGCTCCAATCCAGCCTCACAATGAAAACTTTGTTAGAATGTTTAGGGCACCAACCCAAGGAGCTACAACCCCTAATTTAGGGAACCAACCCAAGGCGTACCAACCCCTGATTTAGGGCACAAACCCAAGGAGCACCAACCCCTAACTTGTTTATGGGCTTCAACCCAAAGGAGCTACAACCCTTGCACCGAGATACAACTTGGTGTTCACAATGAAAACATCAATTACAAAAGTAGTTATCTTGTTATAAGTGAATCTTGCAACCATTTCTTATACCTTACTCTACTGGTGAGATACCTTCTCTACTACACCGACTCACTCTTCTACTGCTATCATCCGCTATTTTGCTTGCCGGTAAACTCTACCAATTCACCTCTCTTCTGTTCTACTCTTATTGGATCTCCTCCTCACTTCTCTATTCTTCACTGGTACTACACTCTATCAGATCAATGTATGCCTATTCTGCAGCTTCCTTTGCCTCTGCTCTTCCGGTATGGACACTATCGGTTTTGCTCTTCTACCGATTGAACACTTCAACCAGGTTCTCCCTCACTCTTACTCTCTTCTCAGATACTCATTGAGCACTTGGCTGATTTTCTCTCACATGTATAAGTAATACACTTCACAGCAGCATAATATATTTCTATAAAATATAACTAACTATGTCTTTGGCCTGCATATTTATAGTCTAGTTTTCTTGCCAAAAACCAATTCAAAATCTAGGCGGTTAAGGTTTCCTCATCACCCTTGAGGAAAACCAAAACCAATCAGATCTTCCCCAATCTGATCTCTCTGACAGCCAACTGTACACCTCCATCATTAGCGCGCCTTCTTGATCACACATTCTATCTTTGGCAATTTGCTTTATTTTCCCTTATTGATTGATCTCTTTGTCAAGCACTGAGATCGGTCTTGATGTTTCCTTCATCCGCATCGATCTCCTCAATCACTCTTAAATAGCTCTAAGTTGTCCTCTAGACCTTGAGCCACAAACCTCTGCAACACGTCCTGTGATTTGTGGGATCTTCCATTAATGTCGACCAACTCTGCAACTACCCTATTGGTGTACATTCCTTCTTCATCTGAATGTAGGTCCACCAGCTTGAATCCATGTGACATCCATGTCGACTAGCTGCCAGCTTGACTCTTCACGTCTGTCTAGATAGGATCACCGACCAAACATTCTACCGGTTCCTCTTTCATGTTGGTTTTCTAACCCTGCTGGTATCTCACATTCTACCGATTAACTCCTTATGTATGCACTTGTTTAACTATCAGTGGAACACCTAAACTGGTCTTTAGACATGTCTATACCAATCATGCACATTCCCACAAGGTGGGGGGGACATCTGCATCTCCACCTTGCTCATATTTATATTGGACTTACATACTGACAAGAACTCTTAATCTGCACTGGCATCTCAACATGCCTTCTCAATCGATCCAGTGCATATCCCTAATTTCATGCACTTAATGCACACCTCTTCTTCCTTATCTCACAAAACTATGATGCACACAATGCATGATAGGAGATAAGTTCCACTTACTAGTGGAGTGGCACCTTGTCTTTTGCATCTTGCAGTGTACTCATGTGACTTCCCTGTTTGTGCAACATATCTTCAGACAGGCACATGTGATCTAGTGTGGGCATATTAATTGTCAGTCATTGCTTCTCATGATGACTGCACCTTCATCAGGTGGGAGTCCTGTTGTCTTGCAACCTTGCAGCATACCTATGATCTATTCATTCTTCTCCTCTGGTGTTGATGTGATTTAGGTAACATTCTGCCTCTTCATCACAAGCAACATCCAAGCACCTTTCTCATCCTTCTTGTACACTGGTTATGACCTTTGCAGGCTGATAACCACTCACTTGGTTGATCTGACTTCCCCATGTCAACACATCACTTACCAGTTGACATCCTTTCCTTACCGTTAATGCATAGTACCATGTCAATCACCTTACCGTTCCATCCACACAAGTCAGACACTAACTTTGATACCAATGACTTTGGGGTCATCTTCCTTACCTTACCAGTGTTCTGCAACACAAGGTGATATTACAGATATCTCAACCTGTACTCCTCCTTGATAGTGTTGCACATACATCTCTCCTACCAGTAGTCATCCCATACTGGTTGATATTAATGACAACCCAATGCCAACACTCTCATCTAACAATTCTAATTCTTGTAGTCTGGAAACACGGTAATCATCATCTGGTATCAACCCCTTCAATGAAACTCATTGTGATGGCAACTCAACCTTAATGGGTAAGAGGGCTTTGGATCCATAAACTAAGGAATAAGGTGTTGCGTCAGTAGGTGTGTGAATACTGATTCTATAGGCCCATAAAGCAGGCCTTAATTGTATATGCCAGTAACAACCAGCTTCATTGACCGTTTTCTTTAAAATTTTCAAAATGGTTTTGTTTGATGCCTCAGCCTGACCATTGCCCTGTGGGTAGTAAGATGTTGAGAAATGGTGTTGGATATGAAATTTTCTATAGAGCTCTTCAACATCTTGGTTTTTAAAAGGTCTACCATTATCAGTGATAATGGTTTGAGGAATACCATAATGACAGATAATATAATTCAAAATGAATGAAGCAATTCATTTACCACTGATATTAGTGAGGGGCACAACTTTGATACTTTTGGTAAATTATTATGTAGTAGTGATGATAAAATTATGGCCATTAGAGGATGGTGGATGGATCGTACCCATGAGGTCAAGTCCCCACTAACAAAAGGGTAATTGAGTTGCCAAAGGTTGCAATTCTTGTGTCGGCACATGTATTAGATTACTATGTATTCTAAATTTCTTTTATTTTCTCACAAACTGGTATGAATCTATCTCCATTGTTGGCCAATAATATCCCACCCAAATGAGTTTCTTAGTTAAAGTCAAACCACTAAAGTGAGCCACAAATACCTTCATGAACTTCTCGCAAGGCAACTTGATATTCGTCATGCTGCAAACACCTAATAAGATTACCTCAAGACCTTGTCGATATAGGGTGTCAGATATGATGGTGTAATGAGAGGTTTTGTGGATAAAGGTCCATTTTTTGTTATTGGATAGGTTAGGTGGTATGGTATTGGATTTTAAATAAGTATATATTTCACCATATATGGGAGAATCAGGTCCAACCAAATGGAATGTAACTTGTGATTGCAAATCTTCATATGTAGGAGTATATAATTGTTCAACTAAAATCTCATATCACTCATGCTTTTCAGGTATCTCCAACAAAGAAGCAATGGTTTCCATAGCATCAGCTACTTTGTTTTCTAACCGAGGCACTTGTTCAAAGTGAATAGAGACAAAATACTTTTTAAAGTCATCTACATACGTTTATAAGGTATTAATTTTTCATTCTTTGTTTGATAGTCATCATTCACTTGATTGACAACCAACTGAGAATCTCTATAAATATTGCTCGGTTTGTTATCTTCCATTCCACTTGCATCTTTATTCAAGTCACTAATGCTTCATACTTAGCCATATTGTTTGTACAAGGAAACATTAGTCGATATTATTTCGGTATGGTATCTCCCTGTAGTGTAACAAACAATATCCCAACTCCTAATCCATGCTAAGTGTATGATCCATCAAAATATAATGTTCATGTATTTTTCAATGAGTTAAAATTGAAGCATTTAGAAATTCTGAACATACTCGCTGAAAATTTGATAAAGTGCCTCTGTTAACTGATCTGTGATCACTTGTCCTTTGATAGCTTTTCGATCTACATATTATATGTCAAACTCACTAAGAACGAGCACCCATTTTGGTAATCTCCTTGTCAAGTTTGCCTTACTGAGAAAATACTTTAAAGGATCTATCTTGGTTACTAACTTTATAGTATGAGTTAACATAATATGTGGCACAATTTTTGGGATGCAAAAACTATGGCCAAACATGCACACTCAATTACACTGTAGTTTATTTCATAGCCAACAAGAACCCAACTGATATAATAAATTACTCTTTCCTTCTCCTCATGATCTTCCTGAGCTAAAAGAGCACCAAGAGATGCTTGAGTAGTTGATATGTAAAGTAAGAGGGGTTTCCCTTTAATAGGAGGCATAAAAATGGGCGGATTCATCAAATATTCTTTCAGCATCAGAAAAGCTTCTTCACACTTGTCATCACGCTTGAAAGGTATATTTTTATGCAAGAGATGTGGGAAAGGATGACATTTATCAGCTAGCTATGAAATAAATCTTCAAATGGATTGCAATTTTCCTTTTAAAGAACGCAACTTATTGATATTATTGGGAGGTAGAATCTCCATAATAGTTTTCACTTTCTGAGGATCTACCTCTATTCCATTTGCTGACACTATGTATCTAAGGATTCTACCAGACACCACTCCAAAATCACTTTTTAGGATTCAAGTGTACATTAAACTTCTCCATGTGACTAATGATTTTGCGTAGGATATCAAGATGTCATTCTCTGGTGTATGAGTTTCCCAAAATGTCATCTAGATAATCTTCCATAAAGGTGTGCATCATATCATGAAAGATTGTATTCATTACCCTTTGGTATGTAGCTCCTAGATTTTTTTAATCCAAATGGCATGACATTCCAACAATAGGCTCCCCAGGGACAGGTAAATGTTATTTTGTCTTGATCTTTTGGGGCTATCCTTATCTGATTATAACCAAAAAAGTCATCCATTAAAGATAAGATAACATGTTCTATAGTTAAGTTTACAATGATGTCTATTTTAGGCAAAGGAAAATCATCCTTTGGACATGCTTTGTTCAAGTCTCAAAAAATCTATGCAGACTCTAATGCTCTTATCTAGTTTTAAAATAGTTGCTATTTTTTAAATCCATTTAGCATAATCAATAGATCTGATAAATCCTACATCTAGCAGCTTCTTCAACTCAGCTTTGACCAATAAAGCTATATGCGGGTGCATTTTTCTCAATTTTTACTTTACAGGCTTAACCCCAGGAGCTATGGATAAATGATGCATGATTAAATCAAGATCTAAACTAGGCATATCCACATATGACCATGCAAAATTAATTTGGTTTTCTCTAAAAATTTTGATATCTCCTTCTCTTCTTGTGATAATGATGTTGCTAAATGAAGATTCTTAAGATTATCCTTTGTTCCAATGTTGAAAAATCAAGGAGAAACCTGCAAGACTGTTAAGGCTACCACAATACTAAAATCCTACAACAAATCCTAGATTACCAATGAAACAAAGTACAAGAGAAATATTAAGAACAATAAACCTCCAATTGTTGTTGTGCTGTGTCCTATCACCTTTGATCTTGTTTACTGATATTTCTCTCAGACTACACTAATTTTTGCTTTCAATATGACAATAAATGAATGAACTTGTGGTATCTAAGAGTTAGATGCAAGCTAAAATGATTATGCAAACCATATGAAAATAGCTAAAACTTAAGCCAAAAACACACTGTGAAATGCTATAAATGCTCTAAAGATAACTAGAGTGCAAGATGATGATTCCTATATCTAAAACTATGATATGTATCTGTCATGATGTTATATGCGGTGATTTAGAAATGTTTCCTATCATGCACACTTATGGTGGATGTATCATTCTTATATGTTTATTTTCATATTTAATTGATGAAATGCTTATAATGGTAGTGATCATGTGTGATTTAATTTAGTATTATACATATGTGATGTAATATGGTTTTATGATGATATATTTTTGGAACGCTTACAATGGTGTAATAAATGAACCTAAAAGACTCTAAGTGATAAATGTAATAAATTCTAAAATGAATCTAAATACACTAAAATGAATGCAAATGTTTAGTTTTTTATTTGTCAAAGTATACTCAATCATACCTCTAAACAACCATTGATCTCTATGCATGACTAAATAAGATTACATGCAACACCTATATGAATAATGCAAAATGAAAAAACTACTTGATTGATTTTGTCATCTTTTCAACACATTGTAGCAGTGCTTTATTTCATCATTGAGATTTTAAAATGTTCTAAGATAATACTAGCACCTAGGTATAATTTGTTGGTCATTTGGTGGAATTGATTATGTATTGCATTGATGTTTTTCCATTGATGCCAACATTAGTTGTTTGGATGCTTTACCGGTACCCTTCTGGTCCCAATAGGTTGAGTCATTTCTGGTTGATTTGGATCCAGCATGATCTGATAGGCTCCAATATAGTTTGGTTATGGAATTGGCTTAATCATGATACTCATGTTCATATTCAGTAAGTTGGTTTTGGTCTGGTCATCGAATGCTATCCTGTTTGCTTAGAAGCTTGGTTTCTGGTTCCGACGAGGGTTTCACCAATAGAACTTTTGATGAAAATCTTTGATGAATTACATAAGTGGTGTTGGTGTAGCTTTTGGTGGAGTTTCAGGATGCTGGTGGTGATCATGTTCGAGACTTCGCAAATCTAGATCATTGATGTAGCGTGTTGACCTATACTGGGTTCCAATTGATCTAGGTTATGGACTGACTTTAATGTAACCTGTGGATTGGACCTCTCAATGTGTTTTTGGGATGTCTTATGTGTTGGATATTATTTGTTTGGTCTAAAGCTGACATAGTTTGTAATTATGTAATTGGTTTATTATCTGGTGGCCGACCAAATTGTTTATGATCGAGGGTTTGTATATATAGATGTAATATCTCATTGTAGATCATATATGGTAGAGATCATAGGAATGGGAAATGGATATGTAATGTACGAATAATGTAATATCATTCAGGCAGAGTATTTGGTCGATCATTGGAGATCGAATTGGGTTTATATAAGAAGATTTAGTCCTCTAGTATTGAGCTTATCCGAAACTGTACTCAGGCATAGGAGATGCTATCTTTTGCAGTTCAACACTTCTCCGGATTGTAGTCTAGATTTCTATGTAGTCAGTGAGACTCCTTTTATGATGAGCAGTGCGCTCTAGGTTGTTGGTCTTCCTACAAGTGCAGGACCCTCAATTGTAATTCACATACTTACTACAGAAGTATTATCTGACTGTGGGTAGGCTTCCCACCGTGGATTTTCCCTTTACCGGGTTTTCCATGTATAAATCTTTGTGTCATGTGGATGGTATTTATTTTGTGATTATTGTTTATGCTTAATTGGTTTAACTACTATTCTGATATTAATGTTTTGGGTTTTGGTATTAAAGTGTTAATTGCTAATGGTTCTAGTAATCTATGACAATTGATTCAACCCCCCCCCCCCTCTCAGTTGTCTTTCAATTATTTGAACTGTCTAACATAATTACGCCAGGATGACCTGAGTATTTCTTACATGGATTTTGATTTAGAAAGTTAATACAAGCATCTAGATATAATGAGACCAAGATGACCTGAGTATTTCTTGCATAAATAGACAAGGATTATCCTCTTTCATGCATAACTTGAAACTTCCTCAATGATCCTTTTCCAATCATGTCCATAGACGAGTACACACATTACTAAAGAATAATCCATAAGTAAGAAACAAAGAAAAATTAACCATGCCCCATCATAGGCCCTCTAGTCTCAGGCATCCCAGAGTAGAATAGGAAGCATGATCAACAAAAATCAAGATAAAAACATTGAATCATTTATGTCAAAAGCATGTTTTCATGTCAAAACAGATATAACCATCCCATTCAATAGTTTGTTGTGATTTGTAGATTGTCAATGTTATGTTTGATCATTGTAGTTGAGGTTTCATGATTTTCTGGCACTCATCATCCAGTGATTCATATCTTGATAATGTTTAAAACGCATGTTGTCTTGCGACTTGTTATTCATTCACCAAAGTCCAAATTGTTATCCTCTGGCATGTGGCACTCAAAGATCCCATTCCATAACCAAATCGAGGATTTTCCCCCAGTATAAGAATGAACTGCCTTATTAGGAGTAGAAGAAAAATAGATAGGTGCATAATGGATAGGGGTTGAAAAGTTTATTATGAATGAAGTGATTATGATATAGGCATATGAAAGCACAAGCTCACAAGCCATGATAGGATGTAGGTGTAATATGCGATGGATAAATTGTAGCTAAAGGCATTTATTATGACTATGGTTATGCGAATCAAAATAGATGGAAAGGCTTGCTTGTCACAAGTAGTGCCTATTGCCTAGTTTTCACTACTTACTTTTATTGCACTTTTTTATATTTTTTTGTTTTCCATTTTTCGTATTTTTGATATTTTTATTTTTTTTTGTATTTTTCCCCTTGCTTTAGGGTTTTCAAAATGATTAAGTATAAAAATTTCGAAGATGTATATTGTTGATTGGATCATCCAACAGTTCACCTTCAGGTGTGGAGAGCTAATAAGATCCTGATCCGTATATTGCTACAACAACAAAGGGACCCAACCAATTGGGTTCAAACTTTCCTTTCTTTTCTTTGTCTTGTTGATTATGATGATTCTCCTTAAGAACAAGATCACCCACTTGGAAAACACAAGGCTTAATTTTATGGTTATAACTTCTTGACATTAGCTGTTGGTAAGCCTTCAAATGATTAAATGATTTATGTCTCCTCTCATCTAACAATTCTAATTCTTATAGTATGGAAACACGGTAATCATCATCTAGTATCAACCCCTTCAATGAAACTCGCAGTGATGGAAACTCAACCTCAATGGGTAAGAAGGTTTTGAATCCATAAACTAAGGAATAAGGTGTTGCACCAGTAGGTGTGCGAATACTGGTTCTATAGGCCCATAAAGCAGGATTTAATTGTATATGCCAGCACGACCAACTTCATTGACCATTTTCTTTAAAATTTTCAAAATGGTTTTGTTTTAGGCTCAGCCTGGCCATTTCCCTACAGGTAATAAGATGGTGAGAAATGGTGTTGGATATGAAATTTTCTACAGAGCTCTTCAACATCTTGGTTTTTAAAAGGTCTACCATTATCAGTGATAATGGTTTGAGGAATACCATAATGACAAATAATATAATTCAAAATGAATGAAGCAATTCGTTTACCATTGATATTAGTGAAGGGCACAACTTCGATCCATTTGGTGAAGTATTCTATAGCAACGATGATAAAATTATGGCCATTGGAGGATGGTAGATGGATCTTACCCACAAGGTCAAGTCCCCACTGATAAAAGGGTAGTGGAGTTGCCAAAGGTCACAATTATTGTGTCGGCGCATGTAATAGATTACCATGTATTTGAAATTTCTTGCATTTTCTCACAAACTGATATGAATATGTCTGCATTGTCGACCAATAATATCCCGCCCAAATGAGTTTCTTAGCTAAAGTCGGACCACTAGAGTGAGTCCCAAAAATTACTTCATAAAATTCTCGCAAGGCGGTTTGATATTTGTCATGCTCCAAACACCTAAGAATAGTACCATCAAGACCTCGTCGATATAGGGTGTTGACTATGATGGTGTAATGGGAGGCTGCTTGGATAAAGGTTTGTTTTGGGTTATTGGATAGGTTAGGTGGCATGGTATTGGATTTTAAATAAGTATGTATGTCACCATATATGGGAGAATCAGGTCCAACCAAATGGCATATAACTTGTGATTGTAGATCTTCATATGTAGGAGTATATAATTGTTCAACTAAAAACTCATCGCTCATGCTTTTCAGGTATCTCTAGCAAGGAAGCAATGGTTGCCATAGTGTCAACTGGTTTGTTTTCTAACTGAGGCACTTGTTCAAAGTGAATAGAGACAAAATACTTTTTAAAATCTTCTACCGTACGTTTATATGGAATTAACTTTTCATCCTTTGTTTGATAGTCATCATTCACTTGATTGATAACCAACTGAGAATCTCTGTAAACATTGAGATTTGTTATCTTCCATTCTGTTGCCATCTTTATTATCGGTCACTGATGCTTCATACTCAGCCATATTGTTTGTATAAAGAAATATTAATCGGTATGATTTAGGTATGGTATCTCCCTGTGGTGTAACAAATAATATCCTAGCTCCTGATCCATGCTAAGTGTATGATCCAACAAAATATAATTTCCATGTATTTTTAGTGATAGTTAAAATTGAAGCATATGGAAAATCTAAACATACTAGTTGAAAATTTGATAAAGGTGCCTCTGTTAACTAATTCGTGATGACTTGTCCTTTGAGTAGCTTTTTGATCTACATACTATATGTCAAACTCACTAAGAATGAGTACCCATTTTTCTAATCTCACTGTCAGTCCTCCTTACTGAGTAAATACTTTAAAGGATCTATCTTGGCTACTAACTTTATAGTATGATTTAACATATAGTGGCACAATTTTTGGGATGCAAAAACTATGGACAAACATGCATGCTCAATTGCACAGTAGTTTATTTCATAGCCAACAAGGATATGGATGATATAATAAATTGTTCTTTCCTTCTCCTCATGATCTTGTTAAGCTAGAAGAGCACCAAGAGATGCTTCAGTAGCTAATATGTAAAGAGTGGTTTCCCTTCAATAGGAGGTATAGGAATGGGTGGATTCATCAAATATTCTTTCAACATCTGAAAAGATTCTTAACACTTGTCATCCCACTTGAAATGTACATTTTTATGCAAGAGATGTGATAAAGGATGACATTTATTAGCTAGTTATGAAATAAATCTTCAGATGGATTGCAATTTTCCTTGTAAACAACAAAATTGACTTATATTCTTATGAGGTAGCATCTCCATAATAGATTTCACTTTTTGAGGATCTACCTCTACTCCATTTGTTGACACTATGTATCCAAGGAGTCTACCAGATGTCACTCCACAACACACTTTTTAGGATTCAAGCGTACATTAAACTTCTCCATGCGATTGAAGATTTTTTGTAGGATATCAAGATGCCCTTCTTTGGTGTATGACTTTCCCAAAATTTCATCTACATAATCTTCCATAAAGGTGTGCATCATATCATGAAATATTGTAGTAATTGCCCTTTGGTATGTAGCTCTTGCATTTTTCAATCCAAATGGCATGACATTCCAACAATAGGTTCCCCAGGGATAGGTAAATGTTGTTCTGTCTTGATCTTCTAGGGCTATCCTTATCTGATTATAACCAGAAAATCCCTCCATCAAAGATAACATAGCATGTCATGTAGTTACGTCCACAATGATGTCTATATTAGGCAAAGGAAAATCATCCTTTGGACATGCTTTGTTCAAGTCTCGAAAATATGTGGAGACTCTGATGCTCTTATCTAGTTTTGAAACATGTACTATGTTTGAAATCTATTCATTATAATCAATATATCTGATAAATCCTACATCTAGTAGCTTCTTCAACTCATCTTTGACCAATAAAGCTATATGCGAGTGCATTTTTCTTAGTTTTTGCTTTACAGGCTTAACCCCAGGAGCTACGAATAAATGATGCATGATTAAATTAGGATCTAAACCAAGCATATCCACATATGACCAAGAAAAATTAATTTGGTTTTCTCTAAAAAACTTGAAAATTATCCTTCTCTTTTGGTGTTAATGATGCTGCCAAATGAAGATTCTTAGGATTATCCTTTGTTCCAATGTTGGCAGGTATTGTTGGTTCTATGATGATTGAAGATCTTTCTTGATATTATGGTTGGGGAATAATGTCAAGCCTCTCATCCTTTGGTGCCTCAAAGAGGTTTTCACCATTGGATACGTATTTTATTTTTAATTTTTCAAGATTTGATACTATCGCATTACGGTTTTCACTATCAGTTTTATTATCCATTTTTGCATTTTTATGACTAAAAGGCTTGGCATTTTCTCCAGATGTGGTTGTCGTATTAAGTTTCTCAAAAAATTGAATTTGTATCACCGACTTCTGCATATAAAAGACCCGTGGGATTCAAAAAGTTTATGATAGCATGGTCATCCAAAAAAGTTTGGAGTTTAGGTGGGTCTTTTTGTCCCCAATATATAAGTTCAAGGTGCACAAGGGGAAGATCATTAGGCTCATTGGTATATGTAGCCACCTATTTATGTCCACTTGATTAAATAAATTTTATATTTGTTTAATTATTATTTATCCAACTATTAATTAAATTCACATTTAATTAATCGTTTCCCCTTTTTCAACTATTAATTAAATTAATATTTAATTCACTACAACCCTCTTCTCCTATTAATTAAATAAATTTTCAATTTATTTGATTTAATTCACTTAACCAAATTCATACCATTAATTAAATAAATAAATTAAATTTGTTTAATTAAATCTTCTTTGACATTTAAATAAATAGACATTCATTTAAATCCCCTTTATCTTTCACCCACTTGCATTTTCCTACAAATGCAAGTTACACCATACTTTTAAATAAATAAATAATTTATTTAAAACCCTATTTATCCTCACCTACTTGAAACCTTGAATGGCTTCCCTTAAAGTCTTCAAGCCTTTAATGGCTTCTTTCTAGAGTCTTCTCAAGCATTTAATGGTTTTTCTTAAAGTCTTTAAGCCTTTAAAGACTTCCTTCTAGAGTTTTCTTAAACCTTTAATCGTTTCTCTCAAAGTATTTAAGCATTTAATGCTTTGTCCCCTTTTTTTCTCATTTAAATAAATTAAGATTTATTTAAATAAAATCTAAAATTCACATTCACATTTAAATGAATTAATATTTATTTAAATATCTATCCAAATGCAAGTTGCATCATTTAATTGAAATAAATAATTTTATTTTAATTGAAAATCTCAATATTCCTCCCACTTGCATTCTCCTACAAAATCCACTTGCACACTAATAATTCTTCTAGAATCTCCTAATCCTTCTTAATTAACCAAATCCTATCCTAATCATTGTCACATTTCTAAATAAAAGGAAGTCACTTCTCAAAAGCCTCTAAAGTCTTTAATAACCATTAAAGGCTTTATGTCTTGAAATGGTTAGCCTCTAAAGTCTTCCAAAACAATAAAGGCTCTTACAAACATTAAAAGCCTTTTTACCCCAAAGTCTTCCCAAGCCTTTAAGGCTTAAATCTAACTAACCCACCTTTGACCTTTGGCTAGAGACTTTCCTCTAACTTAACCATCCTTTTAACTCATGGGTCTCTTCAAAGAATTTAGTGTTTTAACTAAGGTAACCATTTAACCCTTGCACATTCATTTATCCCTTGGATAAAAGGAATATCCATTAACCTAACCTTAACCCAACTCCCTAGGGCAACCCTCATGTCTCCTCAAGCATTTAATGCTCCTTATCTCTCCTCTCAAGCCTCCTCATGGTGACACTTGTCAACATGGAATTGGGTTGAAAGTCTCACATGGATTGAAAATCATTCAACCTTAACCATTCATAAGCCAATTAAATCTTGGCCATCCAATTACCCATTTCTTCTATAAATAGGCCTCATTTTTTTATTATCGTCATCTTAGATTTTTGCATCTAGGTTATGCTATTTTCTTGTGTGTAGGTTATCAAGGAGTCTCATTTTCCATCTCTAAGCATTTTAGATCATTTTTAGTAGCATCATAACATAGATTTTATCATGTTTAGCATATCATGTTAGTAATAGATACATTTTAGTTCATGCTAGTTTAATATCATCTTCATATCATTCTCATGCTAGCTTAATATCATACTAATATTATCATTTTGCACCATATCATAGATTCATATCAATATAATTCACTAATATCTTAGTTGCATAGCATTTAGATCTTAGATCATATATCCCTCATTCTTCAGGTAGTCATCCTAGAGATCAAGTGCTCTTCCAAGCTGAGAGCCACCTTGATTTGAAGGATCCTTGGAGATAGAGAACAATGAGATGCTTTTAGATATTTTGTTTCATTAACTTATGTTTTATGTTTCATTTGAATCCTCTAATATAATGTTTCATTGGTGTGCTTGAGTTGTTTGTGTCTTATTTTGTAGATTCCACACTTTTCAAGCATACATTTTTTGCACCCACCGTGGGGCCAACCCACACATTTCTAACATTTTTTCCACAAGTTCACGCCCAGATATTCCAATGCATATGTGGACCTTTATAATATAATATGTCTTGCTTTCTCTTAGTGCATGGAATCATCAAAATAAAGCATACCTGCTCTAGAGTAGCACTTTTGTAACAGGAAGAGAGCTATTTTTTGTAACACAAAGGAAATTCTAGGCTTGTGAGCCCACCATATGAACTAACTTTTTGAAGGGATTTTGCAGGTATTAACATTTGTTGTAGGATCCAAGGAGGTAGTCTAAAATCTTAGATTTATTTCTTTTAAGTTTTCTTTTAAAAAGAGGCTTAAAAAGAATTCTTTTTTTAAAAAAAAAATTTAAAGTTTAAAATAGAACCCTACTTGTCATTTGGTGCTTAAAAGGAATCTAATTTATTCTTTAGTGCTTAAAAAGAATCACACTTTATTTCTTGCAAAAGAGGTAAAAAGAACCACAATCCAAACTTTCAATTTTGCAAAAGGGTAAAAAGAATTCACCTCTTTTTTTGCAAAGGTAAAAGTGCTTAAAAAGAATTACACTTCTCTTTTTGGTGCTTAAAAAGAATCACATTTTATTTCTTGCAAAGAGGTAAAAAGAACAACAAATCAAACTTTCATTTTGTAAGTTAGGTCCACACTTCTTTTTGGGCTATTAAAAATAACAAAGACAATCTTTCATTTTTGCAAGGGATAAAAGGAACAATCAACATCTCTTATTGCAATTTAGAACAAACCACATTGTCATTAGAAAAGCGATTTTATTTTGTTGACCAATTTTGCTTTCAAAGTCAAAACCAATTGCTATGTTGGATTAAAAAGAACACCGTGTTTGTTGGAGCAACATCTCCAAATAGAAATTAGAGAACCATTGCAATGAGGGTTTAAAAAGAACAAGCTTGTATTCCTTGTTTCAAAAGTGATAGGTATATGCTCTCCCCTTAATTGGGTGATCCAAAAAGCCAAACTCACTATTTCAAGATTTATTTCATTTCATGCAAGCAAGATAAATCCTTTAGCGAGCCTGCCCTCCCGAGGTGCCTATAAGCCCAATGAGAGGGGAACGACCTAAGTGGGAAATGACTTTTAGCCAAGTATTCCAACCCACTATAATCAAATGTGGAGGCTAATGAAAATCCCCTCCAACGGTTTTTCTCAGTGATTAGCCTTCCCCTAGTATCCTTGGGATATGTAAAGCCTGTGTTCTAAAGGTTGGGAAGCCTCCCAAGGGAGTTTGTCACTGAAGATCGAGCAGGAAGTCTGATTACAAACTTTAGAAATAGAAACATCGCCGTGTCAGTATCCAAACATTAATAATGTCATAGTGCAAGGGTGGGGAAGAATTTGCCCCCAAGACACTCACCATACATCTCCCAGGATAATGATTCAATTGAGGAGCAATCCTTTTTGAGTTAATTTCTAGACAAAGGCAAAAAAATAGGTGCCCTCTAGGGGGCGACAAGGTTGTTTGAGTTGAAGGGATATCGAGCATGGGCTATGAAATTATTAATGACCCTTGAATAAAGAGTGTACTTGGTGTGTTTTTCTTGTATCTGAACCAGTGAAAACATCAGGGATTTGAACACATCCACAACAGAACATACACTCAATGTGTAGATTTTAGAGAAAAATGACCATTCTCTTCATGTTTGTTTGCTATGTATTCTATCAAAATTCCTAAAAACATCTTGCAAGAAAAATCAATCAACAAAATCACTTGTCAATTTATCAAACTCAGAAAATCCACAGAATAGTGCATCTGATTATTCATGTGGCAGATTTGATCAATATTGTGGCACATTTGATCAATCCTGTAGCGCATATGCTAAATTATGAAGCACATACATTCACTCTTGTAACGCATATGATCAAAACAAAGGCACATATGATTACTTAAGTAGCATATACAACAAATAATTTAGCACATTTGATCATTTCTTTATCTCATTCAAGTATCATATCTAAGATAGAGCCGTATCCGAGAAAGTTTTCAAAAAAACAACTGATCCAAGTACCCATTTAGGAGGTCTTTTAGTTTCAACTATCTCAGACAAATTTCTTCCAGCAGACTGGAGAGGTATCAACTATTGGTCCAAGTTACATATTTTCAACCCGCATCAACATCAAAAATACCAATTTAGTCAAATTCGTCTAGTTTCCAATATCAGGGAACTTTTATTATATCATTTGACACACTTAGTCATATCAATAGGGGCATATCGAACCCTCTATTCGGCTGAGTAGACTTGAAAATCAAAACAAATTATTCATCAACCAAATCCAACAACTGAAATTGTGATCACATGACCATCCTTCAACATGTCAAGAATAAGCATCCTTGTCTAAAAACTGATCTAAAAAGGAATCCAACCAGCCATGCGAGTGATCACAATTTTGATTGTTGGAGTCCTTTTTAGATCAGTTTTCAAACAAGGATGTTGATTCTTGATGTGTTGAAGGATGGTCATGCGAGTGAACACAATTTTGATTGTTGGAGTCCTTTTTAGATTATTTTTTAGACAAGGATGTTGATTCTTGATGTGTTAAAGGATGGTCATGTGAGTGATCACAATTTTGATTGTTGGATTTGGTTGATGAATACTTTATTTTGATTTTCAAGTCTACCCAGTCGAATAGATGGTTTGATATGCCCCTATTGATATGACTAAGTGCATCAAATGATATGATAAAAGTTCCTCGATATTGAAAACTAGATGAATTTGACTAACTTGGAAAGCTAACTTGGTATTTTTGATGTTGATGCGGGTTGAAATTGTGTAACTTGGACCAATAGTTGATACCTCTCCAATCTACTGGAAGAAATCTATCTAAGATAGTTGAAAGTAAAAGACCTCCTAAATGGGTACTTGGATCAGTTATTGGCTTTTTGAAAACTTTCTCGAATAGGGCTCTATCTCAAATATGCTACATGAATGCGCCAAAGAAATGATCAAATGCGCTAAATTATTTGGTGTATGTGTTACTTAAGTAATCATATGTGCTACAGGAATGAATGTGTGTGCCTCATAATTTAGCATATGCGCTATAGGATTAATCAAATGCTCCACAAGATTGATCAAATGCACCACAAGAATAATCAGATGCGCTATTCTATGGATTTTCTAAGTTTGATAAATTGACAAGTGATTTTGTTGATTGATTTGCTTGCAAGATGTTTTTTAGGAATTCAGACAGAATACATAGCAAACAAACATGAAGAGAATGGTCATTTTACTCTAAAATATACACATTGAGTGTATGTTATGTTGAGGTTGTGTTCAAATCCCGAATGTTTTCACTGGTTAGGATACAAAAAAAACACATAGCCCACGCTCGATACCCCTTCAGCTCAAACAACATTGTCACCCCCTAGAGTGTGCCTATTTTTTTTGCCTTTGTCCGAAAATTAACTCAAAGAGGATTGCTCCTCAATTGAATCTTTATCCTGGTATATATATGGTGAGTGTCTTGGGGGCGGATTATTCCCCACCCTTGCACTATGATATTATTAATGTTTGGATAGTGACTCGGCGAGATTTCTATTTCTAAAGTTCGTAATCAGGCTTCTTGTTCGGTCTTCAGTGTTAAAATCCCTCGGGAGAATTCGAAACTTTTAGAATAAAGGCTTTATGTATCTCAAGGATACTGGGGGAAGGCTAATCACTGAGCAAAATTGTTGGATGAGATTTTCATCAACCTCCACATTTGATTATAGTGGGTTGGAATACTTGGCTAAATTCCTTTCCCACTTAGGTCATTCCCCTCTCACTAGCCTTATAGGCATCTCGGGAGCGCAAGCCTACTAAAAAATTTATCTTACTTGCATGAAATGAAAGAAAGATTGAAATAGTGACTTTGGCTTTTTGGATCACCCAATTAAGGGGAGAGCATATACCTATCACTTTTGAAACATGGAATACAAGCTTGTTCTTTTTAAACCCTCATTGCAATGGTTCTCTAATTTCTACTTGGAGATGTTGCTCCAACAAACATGGTGTTCTTTTAAATCCAACATAGCAATTATTTTTGACTTTGAAAGAAAACTTGGTCAATGAAATAAAATCGCTTTGCTAATGACAATGTGGTTTGTTCTTTTGCAATAAGAGATGTTGATTGTTCCTTTTATCCCTTGCAAAAATGAAAGATTATCTTTGTTCTTTTTAATAGCCCAAAAAGAAGTGTGAACCTAACTTGCAAAATGGAAGTTTGATTTATTGTTATTTTTGTAAGGAAAGCACGGTGCAAAAAATGCTCTCCTAACACCAATTCTAAGGGGAATCAAGCAAGTATGTCTTTAAATTCTTTTGTAGGACATTAAGATATACATAGACTAATGAAAAACTAATCACACAGAAAACAAAATAGAGAGTTAACACCATATTTATGTGGGAAGACCCTTACGGGTAAAAAACCCACCACCAAACAGAATTCACTTTATTCCCAGTTAACAGAAGGTTACAATAAAGTTACAGATCCTCTTCTCAGGCATTTGCTCTCAGAATCTATGTTCGGATCATAGACATCAACTATGCAAAACACTCAGGCTTCCAATAGGACTCCACACCATACATCACACAGTAACCTCTCTCACCCTTTCGGTTACATCTATGGAAACATATATATCAGCCATCAATTACAACGTATTGGTTAAGCATAACTGTTATGGAGTCCAATGGTCTGTCATTCAGTAGCATCCATCCACCTAGCCAATATTGCATTTCAGTTTCCTCTAGCTACTCTGATTACATCTGTCGAATGCAGTTCACACAACAGTTAGTTGCTCCAATCGCCAGGAAGTCTGACCGTCGACCGTCCTGTATTCATGACTCGTCCATTATCCCACATTCATCAGTAAGTCTGGTCAGTTCATATTCATATATACCGACAAAACCATCTTTAGTGTCCAAGTATTTCACCTTTTGAAATTTGGTTCGAATGCACACCCGTAGTCGGTCTCTACTCCATCGGCCATCAGAAAGACCACAAATGTGTTGCTCTGATCTCCCAATGAAATAGTAGATGACTCCACTAATGCGGCTCCAAACAAGTCAGCTCCATCAGCTCATCGAAATATCCTTTAATCAGGCAGACCCAATCTCTCGATGACACCACAGCGAATCGATCGGGCCATAGGCATAACCCAACAATGTCACCTCGATCACCGATATCAACCCGATCGCCGAAGGTGACCTCATTAGGTCATTAGAAAGACAACCAAATAGCTATCCCGATCATCTGATCTCCTTGATCTCTTTCTGCACTCCACCACGTGGCACCCCCTGATTGGCTCTGGGATCCCTATCTTGCCACCTTAGCACAACCTCACTAACCACCCAGAATGAAGCTCTTCTTTGTCGCTGGATCACGATGGATATTCTAACAAGAAGTTTCCCATCGCGACCTAGTGACCACCATTGGATCAACCTTGATTTGCTCAGTCGTTATTTCACTTGAGTTGCTCTCTTGTTGAGCCCCACCTTGGTTGCCAAGTCATGGAGGATAACCATCATACATCTCGCCATAGTGGTATAGTGACAATCGTCTGATCATCCTGAACTTGTTCACTCATTAACTCGCCTGAGGTTCTATCTTGTCAGGCCCAACCACTTGGTTGCCAAGCCGTGGAAAATAACTTTCAATCATCTTCCCACCGTGTTATAGTGATAGCCGTTGGATCATTTCGAACTTGATCACCTATTAAAATGATCATAGGAAGAAGATTCCATCAGCCCATCGACAAGAGTCACACAAACAGTTGTTCCATCAGGGTAAGTTACACCGATCAACCTAAACACTAGTCAGGAGAATTCGAGGCATATTTCCAACAATCTCCCACTTGCTGAGGAATTCACTAGACCTGTCTACCATGTCGAACACTTACAGATTTTACTAAGAACCATGGACTCTAAAGCCCATCAATGCTGATATACCACTCGATCAGAAACATCAAGAAAATAAATTAACATGTGCACCTATGCAAAACAGTCTCATCTCATTCATGAACACTTCCACCTTCTACCATGCCACTTCCATTAGACATACATAGAAGCTATCCACTGAGAAAACTACAACTTTGTCTCCCAAGTACACAAAACTCATGATCCAAAAACTAAGTGAATGTACAAACATTTGTTACAGACGTAGCTAGAATAGCACCCACAGCAAGTGCTAGCACATCCAACTACACATACCCTTAAGATATACCAAAATGAATTTTAGAACATTAACATGTACAACCTGTTACTCACAGTCTCAAGATTCACATGCAATACACACCAAGGAGCTCCCACTGCACAAGTAATGTCAAAGTTGAAAATAACCATTTACAAAATCACATAGAAGTGAATAAATCTTTGTACCAAGAGCTTTCCCAATACTGACTGGAAACAAAGAACCTGCAAGAAATTCTTCACAACACCCTGTATCATGCCCTTCTACACCCACCTCTTAAATGTCAATTGTGTTATAACAAATGAATGCATCTCAGTTGGATCTATTAATCATTCCAACACATACATCTCTGGCCACAAGAGAAAAATAACACCATCTATGTTTCCATGTATCCATGAGCACCTGTAACTGATCAACACATGCCAACCTTCAAATGCATAACCACATTATCATGAAGTATCAGACAATATGATCAATGTACTCAAAATACATAAACAAAAAAAAAACTAGATCATTGTCAAACTTCCAACTACAGAGTCAGGAATATAAACATGACAAACATGATCTAAAACATCTCTTCCAAAGAGATTACATGCTCTGTATGAACATAACCATATTATGTCAAAACTATAAATGCATCTCAAGAGTGTACAGACATAATATAACACATCCTAACAGAGGAAAACATGTCAAAATATGACATAAACAACATCTCTACCAAGGACTTATGAATTCTCAAGATGTTAGCATCTTCAGAAACATGAAGATCATCCACCATCAAATGATGAATATACATGACTGCCAAATGTGGTACCAAGTCTTACATGGCATCGTGACAAACATCTTCTTCATGAAGATTGAACCAGACATCAAAAGATGTCTGACTTGCCAAAGCAGCTCAGAAGGCATCTCCATCATCATTCTGTGAGGACCCGGAATATGAAGAACTCTTATTTTCTTTCTTCTTCACTTTGCAATTCTTCCGAATGTGACCAACCTGTCCACAGTTCCAACACTTTGCTTTAGACTTCTTTCTAGGAGACTTAGAACTTTCCTCTAACTTGGATTTATACTTCTTGTCCTCTTGCTTGCCTCTAACGATGAGAGCCTCCTTGACCATCTCAGAAGATTTTCTTCGTTTTTCTTCTGACAGTAACGAAACAACCACACCTTCCATTATGAGTGTGGTTGTTGTACTCCCAATGGCCATTACCAGATGATCCCATGTGTTAGGTAGAGAACATAACAGAAGCATACATCGATCCTCGACAGCAATCTTGACTCCTACGGAGGTTAACTGTGCAACAACCATGTTGAAAACATTTAGATGATCTGCTAAAGATGTATCCTCATCCATCTTCAAGGAACACAACTTCTTCCTCAAGAACAACTTATTTACCAGAGACTTTCCTTGATAAATATCACCAAGTTTCTTCCATAGAAGAATAGCAGTCTTCTCCTCATGAACATTTAACATGACAGAGTCTGCCAAATAGAATCTGATCAACCATTTGGCTTTTCTATCTGCAAGGTCCCAGTCCTCTTGTTTCATGCCTGCAGGTTTAGTTCTAGCCACTGCAATCTAGAGATCTCTATCAACTAGCAAATCTTCAACTTTAAGTCTCCACAACTCAAAGTTGGAGCCATTGAACTTCTCAATGTCCATTCACCTAGAGGTGTTCGCCATCTTAAACCACAAACAAGACAAATAAACACTCTGCTAGACTCCCACTGAAACCAGAATTGACACAAAGAACCAACCCTACCCAACAAGGAACAAGCCAAGCTCTAATACCACTTGTAAGGAAAGCATAGTGTGGAAAATTCTCTCCTAACACCAATTCTAAGGGGAATCAAGAAAGTATGTCTTTAAATTCTTTTGCAGAACAATAAGATATACACAAACTAATGAAAAACTAATCACACAGAAAACACAATAGAGAGTTAACACTAGATTTACGTGGGAAAACCCTTACGGGTAAAAAAACCCACCACCAAAGAGAAATCACTTTACTCACAGTTAATAGAAGGTTACAATAAAGTTACAGATCCTCTTCTCAAGCATTTTCTCTCAAAATCTATGTTCGGATCACAGTCATCACCTATGCAGAACACTCAGGCTTCCAACAGGACTCCACACCATACATCACACAATAACCTCTCTCACCCTTTCGGTTACATCTCTGGCAACATATATATCAGCCATTGATTACAACATATCATTTAAGCATAACTGTTATGGAGTCCAATGGTCTATCATTCAGTAACATCCATCCACCTAACCAACATTGCATTTTGTTTTCCTTTGGCTACTCTGATTACATCTGTCAAATGCAGTTCACACAACAGTTAGTCGCTCCAACCACCAGGAAGTCTAACAGTCGACCGTCTTGTATTCATGACTCATCCATTATCAAATGTCAGCAAATTGTATAATACTTTTACCAATGAAGAAAAATAAAGCAATTGGAAACAACTCTTGCGGATATATGATGCAGAAAAGTTGAAGAATATCAAACTTGAAGATGATCTAAAAGCTGCACAGGAAATCATTCAAGGACTTCAGGAGAATCTTACTATTGCTAGAAGCAAAAGAAGAGAAATTCATGAGAAGATATAGAATGATGATGATGAAAATGAAACTCTTAATGATCTTGCAAGCAAGATGAAGCAAGAAAAAAATGACCTTGAGGAATGAGATGCAAGATATGACTATGAGATTTTGTAAAGACATTGAAGACAGAAAGAAGAATGAAGATGACTTGGCTAGGAGAATCAATGATGTTGGAAATGAAGACTCAGTCATGAAAATGATATGTTAAAGACAAATTTGATTCACTTGGAACATGATAAAACTAAACTCATGAGATAGAAGGATTTCTTGGAAAATGAGTTGGCTACTGCAAATCAACATAAAGAGAAATTCAAGAAAAGTTCAGAAGAACTTGATGATATGCTGAAAAATCAGAAACCTAATGGATATACTAATGGACTTGGCTTTGAAGTTAGTGAAAGCTCTGGTACTACAAACAATCATGATCACAGTAAATCGGTAAGACAACCTAATGCCTACAAATTTAATGGGAAACGCTTTAACTATAACAAGTATTGTCATAGAGAAAATCAGTGTAGATCTAGAAACTATCAAAACACTAATGCACCCAACGATCAATGTTCTAAATGCAACAAAATTGGTCATAATTCAGAAAACTGCAGAATGAATGTAAGATGTTATGTTTGTGGAAGATTTGGACACTTATCTAATCAATGCAGAACACATATTGGCATAGAATATGGAAAAGCTATTCAGAAAAATAATGTGACTTGTTATGCTTGTAACAAGATTGGACATATTGCAAAATTTTGTAGAAGGCATCACCGACAAATATCATAGGACCCAGTTTGAAAGGTAAAGAAAAGGTTGATGAGGTAAAGCAAGAATTTTCAAAACAATGGAATTTAAAGAGTTGTACAGGGATACATGCAGGATTGATATTTTGATAGTGGATATAGACAAGAAAATCAGTAAACTGTAGAAAGAAATAAATGATATAGCCAATAATCTCATCGGTTCATCAAAACCCATATCGGTTATAGAGCAAGAAATAGCAAGCTTTCAAGAGAAAATTGAAAAAATTGAAAAAGAGAAGGAAAGAATAAAGTTCAAGGCTAAGGAACTGAAATGCAGAATTGGTCTGAAACTTGACATCCTCATCTCTTTGAGAAAAGAGACTGAAGACACCAGAAGAGAAAATGCACATCCTCACCGGTATAATTCAAAGGAAAGAAGCAGCATTGAAGGATAGTGAAAGGTTCACTGAGAGCCTAAATTTTGTACTAGTAGAACTTTTTCATATTGTAACCAACCGATTACAGGGTTCTAGCTAAGAACTACACTTAGTTGACATTTTTGACAACCTTTGTCATTGATGCCAAAGAGGAAGTAGTAGAAATAAGAAAAATAATGGACAGAAGAGATCATCTGCTCAGGGGGAGCACACAAGTTTGGTAAGATTTTGGACTTCAAATTTTGGATACATTTTTGGATTTTTCTCATGGGTCTTGCCATCAATGCCAAAGGGGGAGATTATTGGCACTGCACACTCCTATGAGAAATTGTAGGTGATTGAAGGTATTGTCATTGATGGAAACCTTGCAATCTTGTGGCACCGACAGACTCTACACTGGCAGATAGTCTACCGGCAACAACAAAGATGATTACCGGCACCCTGGCCGACATGATTTTGTTTATTGCATTTTGTAATATCTTTTGTAAGCCAACAAGGAGAATTGTAATAAGACTCATGTATAAGTATGAGATCTTGTAGATCATTTTATAGATGCGAACATGGGAAGATTATTGTAGAAGTAATGTGCGAATATTAAAGGCAGGTTTTGGAGTAAGGTTCATGGTTATTGTATGAGCTTAAACCGGTACTGAACCTAGCATAGAAGATGTTGAACTGAAGCAGTACATTATATTGGATTTGCATTATCCATTTGTAAGTCAGTGAGACTTCTTTTTGTAATTAAGCAGTGAGCTTTAGGCAGTTGGCCTTCCTGCATGTGCAAGCCCCTATTGTAAGTAATATCCATTCATTGGCCAATGAGTGAATATTGTGGGTCACAAATCCCATCGAAGTTTTTCCCACACCAGGTTTCCTTGTTAAAAAATCTTGCATTATGGAGTGCTTTCTATGTTGTGCCTATTGTTTGTATTTACTGCATTAATTCTTGTTTACCAGTACACTATTTTGGAATGCAATTTGTTTAATAAGATCAAAAAATTTGTTAACCGGTTGGATACTGATTCACCCCCCCTCTCAGTATCTTTGGGAATCCTAACAATCGGTTCATTGAAATAGCCTTCAATCAAGTAGACCCGATCTCCCGATGACATCACAGTGAATCAATCGGGCCATCAACATAACCCAACAATGTCACCCCAATCACCAATATCAACTTGATCACTGAAGGCGACCTCATTGAGTCATTGGCAAGACAACCAAATAGCTATCCCGATCGTCCGATCTTCCTTGATCTCTTTCTACTCTCTACCACGTGGCACCCCCTAATTGGCTTTGGGGTCCCTATCTTGCCACCTTAGCACGACCTCACTAATTTCTTGGAATGAAGCTCTTCTTTGTCATTGGGTCGTGATGGATATTCTAACGAGCAGTTTCCCATCACAACCTAGTGACCACCATTGAATCTACCTTGATCTGCTTGACCATTATCTCACCTGAGCTGCTTGCCCGACCCCACCTTGGTCGCCAAGTCATGGAGGATAACCTTCGCGCATCTCGCCATAGAGGTATAGCGACAATCGTCTGATCATCCCAAACTTGCTCACTCATTAACTCACCTGAGTTGCTATCTTGCCACGCCCCACCACTTGGTCGCCAAGCTGCAAGAAATAAATTTCGATCATCTTCCCATCGCGGTATAGTGACAACCATTGGATCATTTTGGACTTGATCACAGGAAGAAGATTTCATCGGCCCATTAGCAAGAGTCACACCGACAGCTGTTCCATCGAGCTAAGTTACACCGATCAACCCGAACACTGGTCAAGAGAATTTGAGGCATATTTCCAACAATTTTTACCTCTTTGCAAGAAATAAAATGTGATCCTTCTTAAGCACCAAAATGACTACAAAGTTCCTTTTACCTTTGCAAAAAAAAGAGGTGAATTCTTTTTACCCTTTTGCAAAATTGAAAGTTTGGATTGTGGTTATTTTTACCTCTTTTGCAAGAAAGAAAGTGTGATTATTTTTAAGCACTAAAGAACAAATTAGATTCCTTTTAAGCATCAATTGACAAGTAGGGTTCTTTTTAATCCTTTAAAAAAAAAAATTTAAAAAGAATTATTTTTAAGCCTCTTTGTAAAAAATTAAAAGAAATAAATCTAAGATTTTAGACTACCTCCTTGGACCCTACAACAAACGTTAATACCTACAAAATCCCTTCAAAAAGTTAGTTCATATGGTGGGCTCACAAGCCAATAATTTTCTTTGTGTTACAAAAATTACCTCTCTTCCTGTTACAAAAGCGCTACTCTGGAGCAGGTATGCGTTATTCTGATGATTCCATGCGCTAAGAGAAAGTAAGACATATTTGATTAGAAAGGTCCACATATGCACTAGAATATCTAGGCATGAACCTACAGAAAATTTGTTAGAAATTTGTGGGTTGGCCCCATGGTGGGCGCCAAAAATGTATGCTCAAAAATTGTGGAAATTGAAAAAAAAGACACAAACAACTCAAGCACATGAATGAAACATTATATTAGAGGATTCAAATGAAACATAAAACATAAGAAATGAAACAAAATCTCTAAAAGCATCTCATTGTTTTCTATCTCCAAGGATCCTTCAAATCAAGGTGGCTCTCAGCTTGGAAGAGCACTTGGTCTCTAGGATGACTACCTAAAGAATGAGGGATATATGATCTAAGATCTTAGTGAATGCTATTGATATGAAACTATGATATGATACAAAATGATAAGAGTAGTATGATATTAAGCTAGCATGAGAATGATATGAAGATGATATTAAACTAGCATGAACTAACATGAATCTATTACTAAAATGATATGCTAAACATATAAAATCTACGATGCTACTAAAAATGATCTAAAATGTTTAGAGATGGCAAATGAGACTCCTTGATAACCTGCACATAAGAAAAAAGAATAACTTGGATGCAAAACCTTGGATGATGATAATGAAGAAATGAGGCCTATTTATAGAAGAAATGGGCAATTGGATGACCAAGATTGAATTGGCTTACGAAGGGTTAAGGTTGAATGATTTTCAATCCATGTGAAAATTTCAACCCAATCCCATGTTGACAAGTGTCACCATGAGGAGGCTTGAGAGGAGAGATAAGGAGCATTAAATGCTTGATGGGACATGAGGGTTACCCTAGGGATTTGGGTTAAGGTTAGGTTAATGGATATTCCTTTTATCCAAGGGACAAATGAATGTGCAAGGGTTAAATGGTTACCTTAGTCAAAGCAATAAATGCTTTGAAGAGACCCATGAGTTAAATTTATGGTTTTAAGTTAGAGGAAAGTCTTTAACCAAAGGTCAAAGGTGAGTTAGTTAGATTTAAACCTTAAAGGCTTGGGAAGACTTTGGGGTAAAAAGGCTTTTAATGTTTGTAAGAGTCTTTATTGTTTTGGAAGACTTTAGAGGTTAACCATTTGAAGACATTTTAATGGCTATTGAAGACTTTGGAGGTTTTTGAGAAGTGACTTCCTTTTATTTAGGAATGTGACAATGATTAGGATAGGATTTGGTTAATTAAGAAGGATTAGGAGATTTTATTAAAATGATTAGTGTGCAAGTGGATTTTGTAGGAGAATGCAAGTGGGAGGAATTTTGGGATTTTCAATTAAAATAAAATCACTTATTTCAATTAAATGGTACAACTTGCATTTGGATAGATATTTAAATAAATATTAATTTATTTAAATGTGAATGTGAATTTTAGATTTTATTTAAATAAATCTTAATTTATTTAAATGAGAAAAAAGGGGGATAAAGCATTAAATGCTTGAAGACTTTGAGGGAACCTATTAAAGGTTTAAGAAGACTCTAGAAGGAAGCCTTTAAAGGCTAAAAGACTTTAAGGAAAACCATTAAAGGCTTGAGAATACTCTGGAAGGAAGCCATTAAAGGCTTGAAGACTTTAAGGGAAGCCATTAAAGGCTTCAAGTGGGTGAGGATAAATATGGTTTTAAATAAATAATTTATTTATTTAAAATTATGGTGCAACTTGCATTTGTAGGAAAATGCAAGAGGGTGAAAGATAAAGGGGATTTAAATAAATGTGAAAGAAGATATAATTAAACAAATATGATTTATTTATTTAATTAATGGTCTAAATTTGGTTAAGAGAATTAAATCAAATAAATTGAATAACTTATTTAATTAATAGGAGAAGAGGGTTGTAGTGAATTAATTAAATATTAATTTAATTAATAGTTGAAAAAGGGGAAACCATTGATAAAATTTGAATTTAATCAATAGTTGGATAAATAATAATTAAACAAATATAAAATTCATTTAATCAAGATGACAAAAATAGGTGTCTACATTTTGCCCCTCTTTGAAGCGATGTGTGGCCACACATCGATTCAAAGAAAAATCGCCTGATATGTTGCTAACATTTTTGATATGGTGTTGTTTGCCAAAATTTTCGATATGATGCCCCAGATACTGATTTGGATATTGATATGATAATGATGTGATGATGAGCCCCCTTGGGAGATGGATCGAGGATTTATGAATTTTTCAAGATTTTGGCAATCGATTCATTTCCCGATTAAATACTTGATGTGGTTGATTAACTTGATTTGATCTCCCAAGAAAATGTCAATTTATTGAGTGCATTGATGCGTTCACTCAGTTAGATGATTGATAAAGTTGATTGGATTGAGTTCAAGGCTTTTTCAGGAAGGATACATCCTGTGTAAGACAAAGATAGATTATTGTGTTTGGTTTTAGGAAAGATACATCTTGTATAAGACGAATATAGTTCAAAATGTCTGGTTTCAGGAAGGATACATCATGTATAAGATAAAGATAGATGATCGTGTCTGGTTTCAGGAAGGATATATCCTGTATAAGACAAAGATAAATGATCATGATCACGTCATTGATAGGATAGGTTTGTTTGACCACCAACTTGATAAGAGATATTGATTTAACTCTAGGTTTTGAATTTTGTATGGCTTTACTCCTAATAGGATAGTTTGGATGAACCTTCTAATTGATAAGGGTTATTGATTTAACTCCAATTTTGATGATTGTATGGCTTTGCCCCTGATAGGATAGATTTGATAAGATTTTATGATTGAAACTTCAGATTGATAGTGTGAATTGTCACTGATAGGATAGGCTAAGATGATCCCTCCTAATTGATAAGAGTTTATGATCGAAATTCTTGAATGATAGTGTGACTTTCGTCACTGATAGGATAGGCTAAGATGAACCCTCTTGATTGATAATATTTTATGATTGAAACTCTTTGAATGATAGCGTGGATGTTGTCATTGATAGGTGCTCAAAGATATTTACTAAGATCTCATGTGAGCGGATGGGATAACAGATTGATTGATTTGATCGATTGATAGATAATTGACATTTTGTTGATATCACATTGTAGTCAGATTTTGATGTGTTGATATTGGTGCATCTAAGGGAGAAACAAGGTGATTTGATGTGCTAATATATGATGACATGTAACTAATTTATAATGATAATGATGATGATAACTATGATAATGAATGAATGTCCTATTATGCTTTTATGATGTATGCATGTGTAGATGATATGTATAGTGAAATATAGATGTGTTGTTGATATGATGATGATGCTCTTTAACATGCTTTTGAATGCTTTAAATGATATGATAATGCAACTACATGCACTTTAAATGATCTGATAATGCAGCTTAATGCACTTTAAATGATATGATAATGTAACTAAATGCACTTTAAAATGATATGATAATGCAACTTAATGCACTTTAAATGATATGATAATGAAACTAAATGCACTTTAAAATGATATGATAATGATATGAAGTAATATGAAGTGATATAAAGTGTACCCTCTAAGATAGTCATCCTTTCAATCAAATTTGCAGTGCTTCCTTTTTATCATCATTGATATTTTGATATGTTGAAAGTTAATACAAGTAGCATGATATATTTGAACCATGGTGACCCAAGTATAGCTTACATGATTTTTGATATTGCAAGATGACACAAGCATCGAGGTATAATTGAACCAAGATGACCTGAGTGTTGCTTGTGTAACAGACAAGAGTTAACCATTAGTATATGCAAATGTGAAATGTCTTCAATGATATGTTTCCAATCATGTCTCAAAACAAATTTGCATAGTACTAACAATTTCCTCACAGACAGCAAACAAGTAAAATATCAAACTCCTTCCTTGCTTCTCTAGCTCAATGCATCCTTGAGTTGTTTAGGAGATTTGATAACAAAAATCAAACTACCATAGATGAACATATATGCTTACCTATGTATCCAGTCAAATAAAAACATCTTGCCAGATAGATCATTGTTTGGTTTCCATGGATATCACTTGTTGTTTGCAAATCTTGTTTGAATTGTGTTTTATGATCTTCATTTTTTATTTGTCAACCATTTGAGTTGTATGATCCTTAGTTTGATTGATATGTCTGTGTTTGTGTTTGCTTGTTTGTTTGAACTTAAAATTTGAATTGCTCCCAGTGAGGTCAGGATTTTGCCCCCAGCTATGGACACTTATTTTGATATGGATATATGCATTGATCACCAAGTTATGGTGAGATATGTTGCAGATAAACTGTTGTAGACAATAAAGGACAGTGACTACACTAAGTGTGTCCAAGATCGTGCTGTGTTGAAAAAGGTTTTGCAATGGTTATCGATTTAGCTCAGATGGATGCCAAAGATATGATATGTGCACCCATAGATGGAAGAGCTGATCTATCATAAATAGCGCCTATTTCCATTGATATATTGTTTTGACTAAGCTAACCATTTAACCCTTTCACATTCATTTATCCCTTGGATAAAAGGAATATCCATTAACCTAAACTTAACCCAAATCCCTAAGGTAACCCTCATGTTCCCTCAAGCATTTAATGCTCCTTATCTCTCCTCTCAAGTCTCCTCATGGTGACACTTGTCAACGTGGGATTGGGTTGAAAGTCTCACATGGATTGAAAATCATTCAAACTTAACCCTTCATAAGACAATTCAATCTTGCCCATTCATGCCCATTTCTTCTATAAATGGGCCTCATTTCTTCATTGTCATCATCCCAAGTTTTTGCATCCAGGTTATGCTATTTTCTTGTGTGCAGGTTATCAAGGAGTCTCATTTTTAATCTCTAAGCATTTTAGATCATTTTTAGTAGTATCATAACATAGATTTTATCATGTTTATCATATCATGTTAGTAATAGATTCGTGTTAGTTCTTGCTAGTTTAATATCATCTTCATATTATTCTCATGCTAGCTTAATATCATACTAATCTTATCATTTTGCACCATATCATAGTTTCATATCAATAGAATTCACTAAGATCTTAGTTGCATAGCATTTAGATCTTAGATCATATATCCCTTGTTCTTTAGGTAGTCATATCCTAGAGATCAAGTGCTCTTCCAAGCTGAGAGACACCTTGATTTGAAGGATCCTTGGAGATAGAGAACAATGAGATTCTTTTAGAGATTTTGTTTCTTTTACTTATGTTTTATATTTAATTTGAATCCTCTAATATAATGTTTCATTAGTGTGCTTGAGTTGTTTGTGTCTTGTTTTGCAGATTCCACATTTTTCAAGCATACAATATCAAAAGACATGATAGTAAGAATGTAAATATTTCAGAGGTCAATGACTATATCTTTGAGTTCGAGATCGATAACCACCTCAAGGTTGTCTGATTCATCTGATATCCGACCCTCCTCATGAGAGTCAGTTGTAGCATTTTGTGGTTCTTGCTCTAATGGTCTAGAACTTGAACTAAGTCCCTCATTGTCAGGTCTTCTATGAATGAATTACATCCATTTTCTTGTCTTCGGAAGACACCTCTAAAAGCCTCTCCCATTCATGAGATCAATTTCACTATTTTCTTGCAATTCTTGAATCTTCTCATACAACTTATGTGTAGCTTATTCAATATCTTCATTATATCCCAATCCTTTTGTTTCATTAGGAGCTTGTGAAGCAGGTTGTATAGGTTCTACAATTCCTTCCTTTCTTAATCCAATGGGACCATGGCCATCGTATCCCATCTTTTGCATTATAGTGAATCCTTTTCCATATTGTTCAAGGGGTAATTAAATGTTTGGTTCTAATGTATATGCCTTGTCTTCTTCTTCTTTATATAACCATGCCTTAATATATTTTTCATTAGTCTCCGCTGATAATGTCCCCCATCTAATAAAAGTTTTGTTCGACTACCTCCTAGAATAAAAAGACATTTGTCTACCCAACACTGGTTTGCCATAAGGTTTAGGTGAAAGTGGGAGTTGTGAAACACAAAAGGTTTTCTCAATAGAATATTCTCACATACCTTGGTCTTTGATCTTAAGCTTTGGTTCAACTACTTTATATTTGGATCCATCTGCTTTAGATGTGGAAGGTGCTGAAAATGGATCATTTTGTGATATAGGAGGTGAAACTGGCTGGTTATTCGGGAAAACTACTTCAAGTTTGGCTTGATGGTATTGCAATATTGGAAGAGATTGGGATCTCCTTGAATTGTAATCTCTTGACCATTATAAGGAAATTTCAGGCATTGATGATATGTGGAAGAAACTGCTTGCATTGCATGTATCCAAGGTTGTCCAAGGAGTATGATATATTCTAGATCAAGATCAAGTACTTGGCAAACCAAATCTTTTTCTAATGGTCTAGCTCTAATGGGTAATACGATAGATCCTTTTGATGCTCTCTCTTCCTCATCATATGACTTGATTGTGATCTTTTTCTTTAGATCCATGACATTCTCTGAAAACCCCAATGCAAGGACTAACTTAAAAGTAGATATATTCAAGCCAACCCCTCCATCTATTAAGACTCATTTTATTCGGTGCTTATGTACAAGGTGTTACTACTTATCAAATTGCCATTAGTTTTATATACAAAGTCATTCTATATACTCTAGTCGGTTACCACTATCGAAATATTTAGTCGGTATGAACAGTCTAGTCAGTTACAGAAGGAAAATAGTCATAGAACGTAGTATACACCGAGCTGTCTACCGAGTGTTATCTCATGTCTACCAAGCAGTAAAGATAATACACCGAGTTGATATACACCGAGTGAAACGTGTTACCAGATTCATTGAACCTGGACACACATATGAAAACGTGTTACAAGATCGAGGCATATAGAACCGTTATCACATTGGAAATTGCACATATAGATTTTGTATAATTTTGAGGTCATCTAACCAATGAAATATTTTGCATGGTTATTTATTCAAGAAATCATGTTTGTAAGATTGAAGCAATGAATCAGATCACCAACATAAGAAGTCTATTTATAAGATGTTGGATGAGCAACTGAACACAAGACGACCCTACAAAGAAGGAGGACTTGGTTACAAAGGAAAAGACTCTACCGAGAAGGGAATCTGCACTACCGAAAAAGGAGAATCATCAAAACAAGCTAGAAAAAGGAATAACATCAAAAGGAAGAAGCCTATTTGCTACTACTGTGGAAATCAAGGTCATACTGCCAACATGTGTCAAATCAGAAAAGGTAAGCAACCAAATACCACTAAGACCAATGGTTATTGTTACAATTGCAATAAATATGGTCACACATCTAATCAATGTAGGACAAAGTTTGTTAACAATTATCAGAAGGCAAAATTCAAAGGGTTTTGTACAAACTGCAATAGATATGGACATAGTACCGAGAAGTGTTGGTTTAAGCAAAAGAACCACATGTGGTCTGCACACCAAGCAAATACTAGAGGTTACTGAACTCACACAGATCCTTACCGACAATATTCTGCAGTACCATGGGATTACAATACAAGGATATGGTGTGAATGATGTGGAAGATATGGACATATAAGTGCCAATTGCTTTATAAGGTTTGGAATGAATAACCGAAGATCATGGAGAAATCCTGGTATGGCATGTTTTCATTGTCACAAAGTTGGACACTTGGCTAGAGATTGCAGAGATCAACCTAGAGAAGACACTGAGGAAATAAAAGAGAAATTAAAGATGATTTGGAGAAAGAAGGAAATTGTGTCAAATAAAGAAAGCACCTTACCTACCGAGTTAGGTGCTCCCACTCCAAATTAATCGGTAAAGGTATGAAGGGACTAGATTCTCACAAGGTTAAATCTTAAACAGTTCCTATTTTAGTATGTACTGAATTCAAAATCTGCATAGTAAGATGTAGTAGTAAGTTTGAAATTCTATCAAAGTCTTTTGGAGTACTTTACAGGAAATCTGTCAAGTCGGTGAATTCAGGAAGCCTGTCAAGTCGGTATATGAAGGAAATTTGGTTACTCGGTTAAAGCGCAAAAAGGGAAAGAAAGTTAAGTAGAACTGAGTGCATTTAATGTTTTGACCTAACTTGCACGGAGCCCGATAAGGTATTTTTGAGTACTTAAGGTATTTTCGTAGTCATTTTCATTCACCAAGTTTTTGAGAAGTAGAGCAGAGCAAATCAAGGTGATCAAACCATCTTCAAAGTGAAATCTAAGGTATTTACATCGAATCTCATCGCATTGCTAAGCTAGTTTACCGAACTCATTAAGTTGTTATTATCTACTGAGTGTGAAGCATCTGTCATTTGTTAAGTTCTCAAACCCTAAGGTTCCTGTGTCAATTTTTATCTAAAATCAAAATGGCACCTAAGATCCAAGACCCCATTGTTGTCAAGAATGTAGAGAAGCTCTCACTAAAATACTCTTTGACTCCCAAAATTGCATCTGAACTGGATGACAAAACTGCTTTTTCACTCATCCCGGACCGAGTCTTTTTAGTCAAGGATGTGAGATTCTTCACAAAATGTCATGTTGAAGAACTCGGTCATGTTGAGATCAAAGATGCATATGATGAATTGTGCACAAATGGTAAAATGGATAGCAAGTATGAGCATATCAAAATCAAGGGATTGACTGAAGCCCTAACCTATCCCCATGTGTTCAAACCCTAGTGGGTCGAGTTTGTACTAAGCCGAGTGCATGATGATTTCATGTGGCTACAAGAGCAACCATTTAAGATCACTAAAGAAATCATTCATCTGATCACCGGTTATCCTATCTATGATCATGCCCGAGCACAGAAAATGATATCACAGAAGGAATTGATTAGTTTGACTAGAGTAGAACTTGATTGCAGAGGTCCGAAGTTGAACAATGTCACTAATCCTGAACTCAAATTTGCCATTAGAGTAATTGGTTACTATTTCTTCCAATCGGCAAGGGAAAATAGTGTACCCTATGCAGCAGTGGACTTAGCATATAAAATTGTTAAGAAAGGCATGAAAATTGACTTGTGTGAAGTATTGTTGAAGAACTTGTTTGAAAATCTGAACACAATCAGGAAGCCGAAGAAGAACAACTCGGCAAATACTCTAAAATTTGGATCACTACTTGTATGTATGTTTTTCTACTTTGAGAAGTTTTTTCCAACAGTCGGTAAATTTTTTTGGGAACTACACCGACCAATCACCCATCAGATCAATGACTTCATCAAGAAGTTAGGTGATAACTTTAATGATATAATGGATGATTACTTCAGCAAGTTCCAAGAGAAAATGCATAACAGGTACCGGATTCCACCACAGCTGGTAGAAAAATATAAGGATGATATATGTTTTGAGGTAGACACCAATTATTGTTATATGAATGTTGTTGAACTGAGGACTCAATCTTTGCCACCAATGGGTTATGAGATTGATTTTGATATCACACAATAGCAAATTGATGTCTATCTATCACTGCCAAGGCATACTACCGAGCTGAGGTATGGAACCTATGAAGAGGTGAAGGAAAAAGTAAAAATGAGCATTGTAGTACCTAAGGCTACAAGAAAAGATACAAAGATGATTAAGGCATTATCTGAGAAATTTGGAGAAGAGTCTTCCTCCACACCTATCAAAGGAGTTCTAGCCATCACCGAAGAGGAGATAGAAGCCCAAGAAGCAACCATAACACTTAGCACTGAATTACCTAAGGGAAAAGTGTTGAAGAGAAAGAAACAGGACACTTCAGTGGCCCTACCGACTCCTCCAACAAAGAGACCTAACACAAGGGCATCTGCTACATCATCGAGTAAGAAACAAAAGACTGTTGTCATTCCTAAGGTAACTAGAAATTGCAAGAAATCTACTCGGAGACTCATTTTGCCAAAAGAGTCGAGTGATACCGAATCGAAAGATGCAAATAAATTTCAGATTGTGAAAAGCAAGAAGGTAGAGGTACATAGTGTAGAAATTTTTTGTAAAAATTTGAAGGAATATGGTGGATTTGGTGGATTCAGATTTGTCAAATATGAATCCAGATTTGCTGATGAAAAGAGGCAAATTGAAGAAGCTGTTACTACTTATCAAATTGCCATTAGTTTCATATCCAAAGTCATACTATATATTCTAGTCGGTTAGTATTACCGAATCATGCAGTCGGTACACTCAGAGAAGTCGGTATGAACAGTCTAGTCGGTTACTGATGAAAGCAGTCACAGAACGCAGTATTCACCGAGCTGTTTACCGAGTAAAGTTTCATGGCTACCGAGTGGTAAAGTTAACTCACCGAGTTGATATTCACCGAGTGAAACATTTTACCAGATACATTGAACCTAGACATGCACATGAAAATGTGTTACAACATCGAGGCACACCTAACCGGTTTTGCATTGGGAATTGCACTATGAGATTGTGTATGATTACAAGGTCAATCTAACCAATGAGATATTTTGTTTAGTTATTCATTTGAAGAATCTTTTGTAAGATCAAAGAAATGAATCAGATCACCGCTGTAAGAGATCTATTTATACAGCATGATTCTAGGGTTAGAAATATGAGATGCAATAAGAGATAACAAAGTGTATGCATGAAGGAAGACTGGTATAGAGACACAAAGAGGTCACCGAGAAGATTATCAGTGAATAGTCAAAGAATAGAGTAAATAGAAGGGTTTACCAAGTTTCATTATGGGTTACCGAGGTATGCTACAAGCTAGGTAATCTTATTTAGAGTACATAGAATCTACTTTAGCATTTCAGATGTAAAGTTGCAGATATTTGTAATGATTTTATTGTAATATTTTGAAGTTGTAAGAGAAACCTTTAACAAGGAAAAATACTCTAACCAAGTCTATAAATTGTAAATCCTTTAACCAGGTGCTACACTTATATAGTGTTGTAAAAATCCTTTAGTGAGGTAGATCTAACTGATCTTGATACTCCTAATAGGGTAAGCTATCAGAAATAGCTAAATGTAGCTCTAACCGAGCATTCTTTATTATTGCAGTAGTGAAGTTGTGGGTGCCATCCCCACCACAGTTTTTCTCTCTAACCAAGAGTTTCTGTGTGACCAAAATATATGTGTTATGGAGTGAATCATGTATGATTGTTATCTGTTGATTTTAGTTTTATTTTATGTTACTGCATTATTCTGTTTATGCATAATAGTAAGGTTATTATCAGAGAAAAGTTTTGGAGTACTGATTCACCCCTGCCCTCTCAGTACATTAGCTTTCTGTATTGGGCCTAACAATTGGTATCATAGCTTGAATCTTAGAAAAGGGTTTAACTACCTAAAGAGAAAGATCTTAGCAATGGAAGGCTACAAACAATCTTGGAGGATTGTGCATCTTCAAGAACAGCTGGATAATGCAAATCAAGTGATTGTAGACATGCAGAGGCAAATGCAAAAATCTCTGAAAGTAAGGAGAAGATTATTTGATGACTTGCAGGATTCTCAAGAGCTAGTAGAACAAATTGAGACATCATCTAAGAACAGTATATCTGAAGAGACTGAAGAAATGATTGGAATGTTGAAAGAAAAGAACAAAGCATTGGCTGATCAACTAAAAGCAATGAAAAGAGAACATGAACATTTCAGTACACAAATGACTGAAAATCTAGATGCATTAAGGATAGCTGAGGATAAAGCAAGAAATCTACAAAGAGAGAAACAACAACTTGAAGCTCTAGTATCTGATAAGGATAATGAAATCATAAGGTTAACTGGTATTCAACAAAATATGGCAGATCAACTAGGTTATGCACATCATGAAGCAATTCTAAAGAATGATGAAAATCAATCATTGAAACTTGAAGTATCAAGGTTGACTGGTGAACTTGAATCAAAAAAGAAATCTAAAGAATCATTGGAGAAAAGTTATGAAGCATCAAAGATGTTGGATGAGCAACTGAATACAAGAAGACTCTACAAAGATGGAGGGCTCGGTTACAAAGGAAAAGACTCTATCGAGAAAGGAATTCATACTACCGAGAGAGGAGAATCATCAAAACAAGCTAGAAAAAGGAATAACATCAAAAGGAAGAAGTCTATTTGCTACTACTATAGAAATCAAGGTCATACTGCCAACATATGCCAGATCAGAAAAGGTAAGCAACCAAATATCTCTAAGTCCAATGGATATTGTTATAATTGCAATAAATATGGTCACACACCTAATCAATGTAGGACAAAGTCTATTAACAACAATCAGAAGGCAAAATTCAAAGGGTTTTGTAAAAACTACAATAGATATGGACATAGTACCGAGAAGTGTTGGTTTAAGAAAAAGAACTACATGAAGTATCCACACCAAGCAAACACTGGAGGTTACCGAACTCACATAGATCCTTACCAACAATATGCAGCAGTACCATGGGATTACAATACAAGGATATGGTGTGAATGTTGTGGAAGATATGGACATATAAGTGCCAACTGCTTTATAAGATTTGGAATGAACAACCGGAGATCATGGAGAAATCCCGGTATGGCATGTTTTCATTGTCACAAAGCTGGACATTTAGCTGGAGATTGCAGAGATCAACCGAGAAGAGACACTGAAGAGATAAAAGAAAAATTCAAGATGATTTGGAAAAAGAAAGAAATTGTGTCTAATGAAGAAAGCACCTTACCTACCGAGTTAGGTGCACCTATTTCAAATTAGTCAAGAAAAGGTATGAAGGGACTGCATTCTTTAAAAGTTGAATCATAATAGTTCCTATTCTATTATGTACAAAATTCAAAATCTGCATAGTTAAGATGCAATTAGTCATTTTATATACTATACAGGAAACCTATCAAGTCAGTGTATACAGGAAACCTGTCAAGTCAGTTAATGAAGCTAAGTTGGGTACTTGGTGAAAACAGAAAATGGAGTAAATCGGTAAAAGGTGAACCGAGTGCATTTAATATCTTGACCTAACTTGCACGGAACCCGATAAGGTATTTTTTAGTACTTAAAAATGTTTTCGTGGTCATTTTCATTCACCCAAGTTTTTGAGAAGAAGAGCAGAGTGAATCAAAGCAATCAAACTTCATTTCGAGTGAATTTTGAGGTATTTACATCAATCTATTCACATTGTTTAGCTGGTTTCTGATCTAGTCAAATTGCTATTGTCTACCGAGTGTGAAGAGTCAGTCACTTGTAAACCCTAAGGATAACTTGTCGAATCTTACCCGAAATCTACCATGGCGCCCAAGATCCAAGACCCTGTAGTTGTCTAAAATGTGGAGAAGCCCTCGCTGAAATATTCCCTAACTCCTAAAGTTGCCTCAGAACTGGATGATAAAACTGCATTTTCACTCATCCCGGATCGAGTCTTGTTGGTAGAAGATGTCAGATTCTTTACCAAATGTCATGTTGAGGAACTCGGTCATGTAGAGATTAGTGACACATATGATGAATTGTGCACTGATGGCAAACTGGATAGCAAATTCGAGCATATCAGAATCAAGGGATTAACTGAAGCCCTAGTCTATCCCCGTGTGTTCAAACCCCAATGGGTTAAGTTTGTATTGAGCAGAGTACATGATGATTTCATGTGGCTACAAGAGCAACCATTCAAGATCATGAAGGAAGTCATTCACCTGATCACCGGATATCCCATCTATGATCATGCTCGTGCACAGAAAATGATATCACAAAAGGAGCTAATCAGTCTAATCATAGTAGAATCTGATTACTAAGGACTAAAATTGAATAATGTCACTGATGCTGAACTAAAATTTGCAATCAGAGTTATTGGTTACTGTTTCTTCCAATCTGCAAGGGAAAATAGTGTACCATGTGCTGCAGTGGACTTGGCCTACAAAATAGTGAAGAAGGGAATGAAAGTAGACTTTTGTGAAGTGCTACTAAAGAACTTGTTTGAGAACCTGAACACAATAAGGAAGCTGAAGAAGAACAACTTGGAAAACACACTAAAGTTCAGTTCACTACTTGTATGTATGTTTTTCTATTTTGAGAAGTTCTTTCCCTTAGTCGGTAAAGTAGTATGGGAGCTACACCGACCTATCACCCATCAGATCAATGACTACATCAAGAAGTTAGGAGATAACTTTAATGATATCATGGATGATTACTTTAGCAAATTCCAAGAGAAAATGCACAATAGGTATAGGATCCCACCACAGCTGGTTGAAAAATACAAGGACAATATATGTTTTGAAGTCAACACTGATTATTGCTATGTAAATGTTGTTGAACCGAGGATTCAATCGTTGCAACCAATGGGTTATGAAATTGATTATGATATCACACAACAACAAATTGATGCCTATCTATCATTGCCAAGGCATGCAACTGAACTAAGGTATGGAACCTATGAAGAGGTGAAGGAGAAAGTAAAAATGAGCATTGTAGTTCCTAAGGCTACAAGAAAAGCTACAAAGATGATGAAGGCTTTATTTGAGAAATTCGGAGAAGAATCCTCCTCTACACCTGTCAAAGGCAATCTTGCCATTATCGAGGAAGAATCAGAAGCACAGGAGGCTGCAGTAACATTGAGCACAGAGTTGCCAAAGGGAAAAGTTCGAAAAAGAAAGAAACAGGACATCACAAAGGCCCTACCGACTCCACCAACAAAGAGACCCAACACTAGAGCATCAGCTGCATCACCGAGTAAGAAACAAAAGACTGTTGCCATTCCTAAGGTAACTAAGACTTACAAGAAATCTACTCGGAGACTCATTTTGGCAAAAGAGTCGAGTGATACAGAGTCTGATGATGCAAGCAAATTCCAGGTTGTGAAAAGCAAAAAGGTAAACACCCACAGTGTTGAAAATTTTTGTGCCAATCTCAAAGAATATGGTGGATTTGCAGGATTCAGATATGTTAAGTATGAGTCTAGGAATAATGATGAGAAACGAAAAATTGAAGAAGTTGTCATATGTACACTTCTGAAGTTTTGGTTAGCACCATTAGAACTAGCAAAGTCACTTCCAAGTGAACTCTACTCACATATTGACAACAAATGGAAATATGCAATGGATTCAGAGAGACAAATAAGAGAAAGAAGTCTAGTCCATCTATTTCCTGACATGTCCGTAGCTGAAATCAAGGAGCATTTGTCCACATACAATTCAAAATTTCTTGTGAAACAGAGAGCCTTAAAATTGATGAATGGGCTATATATTGATGTGGAAAATGAGACTAAAGCCAAGTGGCAGGAGATCTTCAAATAAAAGGATGTCGGTGAACAATCTCAAATTGAAATTGTTGATCTCACTGAGCAAGATCCAGATGTCACCGAGCAAGGTCAAGACCTGGTTGACACTATACAAATTGATGAAGATGTAATGGATGAAGCAGCACCAGAGCAGGAAATGATTGAAGGCACCACATATGCAAAACTTGTCTCTAGTGAATCTGTCTTAGAACAAGTTCAGCCTTATCTGCCGGTGAAGCCACCAGTCTCAATCGAAGCTCCCAAGGACACCGAGCAAGCTACCGAAGGCAACAAATCTGAAGCTGCAGGTGACACAACCCAAGATCAAACGTCTCAAGCACAAACAAGCACTGCAAATATTACAGTTGAGACCCCTAGCACTGAACCACCCAAAGACATTGCAACTGCTACAGGTACAGACCAAAGTGTTGCATCTACCGAGCATCCTACCGAGGGTCAGTAAGCCTCACAAGCACTTGTCTTAGTACCACAGACCAAAGGAAAAGAGAAGAAGGTGAGAAAGCATGGTTTTAAATTTGACTTTTCTAAACTGATCGTGTTGCCCAATGTAGACATTTCCAAATTGAAAGGGCAAGCACTCACTGAATTCGGTGAACTATGCAAAGAAAAGGTCGAACAAGAGAAGCAAGTGGCCATATAGAAAAAGAACAAAGTACTTCAGAAGGTTAGGACACTACTCACAGAAATGCTACCATCAACAACAGTGTCAACCGATGCAGCCATCCATATTCATTTGGATGAACTCCTTAATCATATTGAAACATCTGGAGTTGATGCATCCGAGTACTTAAGCAAGCTCAAGGATAAAGAGCTTACAGCAAAAATGATAGAGGAAGTACAAAAATCAATTGCTGTTGGCAAGGTAAAACTTGTCAAATTCATTGCTGAGTTGTCCCCTCAACTCAAGCACATTCTTTACTTATTCCAGAAATTATGTACATTTTCTTTATTTAATAAAGATATCAAAAATAAAACTGATGCAATTGAGAAAGAGATCACCAATCTCTCATCCAAGTTGACCACTAAGCCTAATTCAATTCAGAATTTTTACAAAAAGCTACAACAACTCATGGCTCAACAATTAGAACTGAGGAGTGAAGAGCATAAAATTAGGATGGATATAATGACCCTTCAAACATTATTCCTTCCTCATCTATCATCAGTACAGGAGCAACTCAACTGAGCTACAAGCTTATCAACTACACAAGAGGGAAGCACTCTTGATGGCTTGATATCACTCTTGTATGATATTCAAGCACAAAACTCCCTTATGGAAAGTCTCAAGGACTCACTCTCAGTCGCCCTCACCGACGCCCAGACAAATTATAAGACTATTTTTGATCAGTTACCGCCTCCGGATGGAAATTAAGTTTTTAATGTTTGTCAAAAAGGGGGAGTAATATTATGATACTACATAGAGGAAAGCCCAGCAAAGGGGGAGTAATTCTACACTTGGAGAGTAGTACAATTTTGATAACACAATTTTGAGTATTGTATACAAGGGGAGTATATCGAGCAAAATATACAGAGCATTCAGAGCACACAAGTACAGAACAGAACCGAACATGCAAAATTCAGAGTTATGTACAGGATAATGATAAGGGGAGTATATCTGCATATACTATTTTATTGACTATTGTACATATTGTCAAGTATAGTCATTTTGTCAGGTATATAGTTTTTGAGTTATGACTTTGTAAGTAGTTTTTGTCAAACATCTCAACTAATGTCAAAAGGGGAGATTGTTACTACTTATCAAATTGCCATTAGTTTCATATCCAAAGTCATACTATATATTCTAGTCGATTAGTATTACCGAATCATACAGTCGGTACACTCAGAGAAGTCAGTATAAACAGTCTAGTCAGTTACTGATGAAAGCAGTCACAGAACACAGTATTCACCGAGCTGTTTACCGAGTAAAGTTTCATGGCTACTGAGTGGTAAAGTTAACTCACCGAGTTGATATTCACCGAGTGAAACATTTTACCAGATACATTAAACCTGGACATGCACATGAAAACGTGTTACAACATCGAGGCACACCTAACCGTTTTTGCATTGGGAATTGCACTATGAGATTGTGTATGATTACAAGGTCAATCTAACCAATGAGATATTTTGTTTAGTTATTCATTTGAAGAATCTTTTGTAAGATCAAAGCAATGAATCAGATCACCGCTACAGCATGATTCTAGGGTTAGAAATATGAGATGCAATAAGAGATAACAGAGTGTATGCATGAAGGAAGACTGTTATAGAGACACAGAGAGGTCACCGAAAAGGTTATCAGTGAACAGCCGAAGAACAGAGTAAACAGAAGGGTTTACCGAGTTTCATTATGGGTTACCGAGGTATGCTACAAGCTAGGTAATCTTATCCAGAGCACATAGAATCTGCTTTAGCATTTCAGATGTAAAGTTGCAGATATTTGTAATGATTTTATTGTAATATTTTGAAGTTGTAAGAGAAACCTTTAACAGGGTAAAAGACTCTAACCAAGTCTATAAATTGTAAATCCTTTAACCAGGTGCTACACTTATATAGTGTTGTAAAAATCCTTTAGTAAGGTAGATCTAACTGATCTTGATACTCCTAACAGGGTAAGCTATTAGAAATAGCTAAATGTAGCTCTAATCGAGCATTCTTTATTATTGCAGTAGTGAAGTTGTGGGTGCCATCCCCACCGCAGTTTTTCTCTCTAACCAAGAGTTTTTGCATGACCAAAATATATGTGTTATGGAGTGAATCATGTATGATTGTTATCTGTTGATTTTAGTTTTATTTTATGTTACTGCATTATTCTGTTTATGCATAACAGTAAGGTTATTATCAGAGAAAATTTTTGGAGTACTGATTCACCCCTCCCCTCTCAGTACATTAGCTTTCTATATCGGGCCTAACAGAAGCTATCATTTGCACACTTCTAAAATTTTGAGTGGTCCCATTAGAAGTATGTAATTCTATTCCTAAGGAATTATATGCACATATTGAAACTAGATGGCAATATGCCCTAGACTCAGAGAAACAAATCAGAGAAAGAAGTCTGGTGCATCTCTTTCCTAATATGTCGGTTGATGAAATGAAAGAACATCTGACAAACAACCAAACATAATTTACAGTAAAACAAAAGGCCTTGAAATTGATGAATGGCTTGTATATAGAAGTGGAGAAGGAAACAAAAGAGCAATGGAAGGACATCTTTTGAAGAAAGAATGTTGGTGAACAATCTACAGTGGAAATAGTCGATGTCACCGATCAAGAGCCTGTTGTCACTAAGCAAGACCCTACTGACACCATTCAAATAGATGAAGATATCATGGATGCAAAGGCACCTGAACAAGAAATGATAGAAGGCAATGCTTACGCAAAACTTGTCTCCAATGAATCTATTTTGGAACAAGTTCAGCCTTACCCACCGATAAATCAACCTGCTACAACCGAAGCTCCTCGGGATATAGATGCAGGCACCAAAGGTCAAAAGTCTACAACAGAAGGTACTTCACAAGAACAAACCTCTCAAGCACCTTCTAGCATAGAAAATGTTATAGCCGAGACACCAAGCACTGAGACACCGAAGGACACTACCGAGGCTAAAGAAACCGACAAAAGTGTTGTCTCTACCAAGCAACCTACCAAGGGTCCTCAAGCCTCTCAAGCTATTGTAGTGGTTCACCCGGTGAAAGGTAAAGAAAAGAAGTTGAAAAAGCATAGTTTCAAAATTGATTTATCAAAACCGATAGTGTTGCCCAATGTAGACATCTCCAAATTCAAAGGGCAAGCACTCTTTGAATTTGATGAACTGTGCAAAGCAAAGGCCAAACAGGAGAAGCAACTGGCCATACAAAAGAAGAATGAAGTACTTCAAAAGGTAAAGACCTTACTATCAGATATGCTACCTTCAGCTACAGTATCAACCGATGTAGCCATCCATATTCAATTGGATGAACTCCTAAATCAGATTGAGACATCTAGAGTAGATGCATTCGAATACTTGAGCAAACTAAAAGACAAGGAGCTAACTGCTAAAATGATAGAGGAAGTACAGAAATCTATTGTTGTTGGCAAGGTAAAACTTGTCAAATTTATTGCGGAGTTGTCCCCTCAACTCAAGCACATTCTTTCATTATTTCAGAAACTCTGCACATTTTCTTTATTCCTTAAGGACATTAAGAATAAAATAGAAGCAATTGAGAAAGAGATCACCAATCTCTCAAATAAGTTGACCCCTGAGCCCAATTCAGTTCAAAATTTTTATACTAAGCTACAACAACTAATGGCTCAACAATTGGAACCGAGGAATGAAGAACACAAGATCAAGATGGACATAATGACACTTCAAACATTATTCCTTCCCCATCTTTCATCCGTTCAAGAACAGCTAAACCGAGCCACTTACCTCTCTACTACACAAGAGGGAAGCACTTTAGATGGCTTAATTTCATTATTGGCTAATATTAATGCACAAAATTCTTTAATGGACAGTGTAAAGGATGCACTTTTTGTCGCTCTCACCAAAGCCAAGACAAAGTACAAATCCATTTTTGATCAATTGCCACCTCCAAATGGTAACTAAATTTTGATGTTTGTCAAAAAGGGGGAGTATATCAAGAGTATATATCATCAAGAGTATATATAGCATCAAAGTACACAGAAAGTACACAGGGGGAGTGTATAGTATTCAAAGTATCAAACAACCAAAGTATAGTATATAGGGGGAGTATACTGAGCAGAATGAGCAGAATAAGCAGAGCATCTAAGAGTAGTGAGTAGAGGAAAGAACAATGATTACAGAGTATTGATCACTGAGCACACATAATCAAAGTTCTATATAGCATATTGATAAGGGGAGTATATTTGATTATACTAATTCATTGACTAATGTATATAGTGTATGTTTAGTCAAATTTTGTAAAGTATACAGATTTTTGAGTAATGACTTTGAAAGTAGTTTTGTCAAACATCTCAACTAATGTCAAAAGGGGAGATTGTTACTACTTATCAAATTGCCATTAGTTTTATATACAAAGTCATTCTATATACTCTAGTCGGTTACCACTATCGAAATATTTAGTCGGTATGAACAGTCTAGTCGGTTACAGAAGGAAAACAATCACAGAATGCAATATACACCAAGTTGTCTATCGAGTGTTATCTCATGTCTACCGAGCAGTAAAGATAATACACCGAGTTGATATACACCGAGTGAAACGTGTTACCAGATTCATTGAACCTGGACACACATATGAAAACGTGTTACAAGATCGAGGCATATAGAACCATTATCACATTGGAAATTGCACATATAGATTTTGTATAATTTTGAGGTCATCTAACCAATGAAATATTTTGCATGGTTATTTATTCAAGAAGTCATGTTTGTAAGATTGAAGCAATGAATCAGATCACCGACATAAGAAGTCTATTTATACAACATGAATTTAGGGTTAGAGACATGTGTGAATTAGATATATATGTGAATGAGAGAAATGTGTGTGCATATGTGTATGAAGCAAGACTTATGTGATACATGAGAAATCATAGAGTATTATGACTATTACAGAGACACAAAGGTCACTGAGAAGGTTATCAGAGAACAGTCAAAGAACAGAGAAAACATAAGGGTTTACCGAGTTACTTTATGAGTTACCAAGGTATGCTATAGGCAAGGTAATCTTATTTTGAGCACATAGAATCTGCTACAACATTTCAAATGTAAAGTTGCAGATATTTGTAAAGTCTTATTGTAATATTTTAAAGTTGTAAGAGAAACCTTTAATAGGGTAAAAGACTCTAATCAAGTCTATAATATGTAAATCCTCTAACCAGGTGCAACATTTATATAGTGTTGTAAAATCCTTTAGCAAGGTAGATCTAACTGATCTTGTTACTCCTAACAGGGTAAGCTATCAAAAATAGCTAAATGTAGCTCTAACCAAGCATTCTTTATTATTGCAGTAATGAAGTTGTGGGTGCCATCCCCACTACGGTTTTTCTCTCTAACCAAGAGTTTCTGCGTAACCAAAATATACGTGTTATGGAGTGAATCATGTATGATTGTTACTTATTTGTTTTAGCTTTATGTTATGTTACAACAGTTTTTGGTTTATGCATAACAGTAAAGATATTGTTGAAAAAAGGATTTAAAGTACTGATTCACCCCTCCCCTCTCAGTACATTAGCTTTCCATATTGGGCCTAACACAAGGACTTCTATATGAAGAGGAACGTTATGAGATTGGGTTATGGCAAGATCATCATGTTCGGTGAAAGACAATAAATGAGGTGTGGTTAAGTGTCCTACCATGACTTGAAACTGTGTAGGATCAAGGTCTCGGGATACACTGGTTTCTTGTAGGGCTTTCTCCAAAATTTCTTTATGATTAGGTGACAAACGTAAAAGCTCTAAGATAGATATATGAGTGGCTATTTTCTTAAGTTGATCAAGGACATTGTATTGATTAGTCATGGAAGATGGATTAGGTGATGCTCCTTGAAGAGTGACTCTTCCACGTCATTTTGTCACATTGCAATCAAATTTATTATTGATGGTAATCACATTCACATGAGAATCACTTTCAGAAATATGGTTTATAACATAGTCATAATACTCATTTGTATAGTTCACTCTCTCATTCCTTAATTTAGAAGAATTTCCTTTTTCATAATTTGGAAGGGGGTCCTTAAATGCCACATGTTCATCATTAGATTTATAACCATCAACATATATGTCTCCTTTATCAATCAAATCTTGTATGACGTGTTTCAATCTCTAACAATCATTAGTCTTATGCCCTTTATTTCTATGAAACTCACAATAGTCTTGATCATTCCACCACGCAGGTTTAACCTTTGGTTCATAATCTTTTGCTTCGGGTAAAGTGATGAAATTATTTGAGATAAGTTTCCTCAAAGCAGTTTCCAAAGATTCACCTAGTGGAGTGAATTTCCTTCAAGGAGGATAAGAAGTTTTGGGCTTAGATGCATTATTTTTGTTTTGATTGTCTTTATTATTTTGAGGTCGCGATAAGTTTAAGATAGGTTGTTTGGCCTTAAGATTTTGTGCATCTACTACCCCATCATTAACAATATTTTTGTTCTTGGTCCAAAATCGTGATTTATCATTGTTATCACTTGAACCAACATTATCTTTGTAAAATTTAATCACTCATTTCTCTATCAATGCTTTTTCAATGGTCAAACCATTGTCTATCATTTTTGTAAAACTAGGAGGACATTTAAGTTGCAATTGATAGCTCAATTCAAAATTCAGGTTTTGAATGAAAATTTCCATCTTTTGATCTTCAGGTATATCAAGGGGACACTTAGTCACAAGATGCCTCCATCTTTGTAAGAAATTTGTGAAGGATTCACCATTTTGTTGTTTGCCATTACAAAGATCTAGCATAGAAACTTCATGTTCAATGTTATATGAAAAATGTGTAAGGAACTTATCAACAAGTTCACCAAACGATTTGATGCCAAGTGGTAAATTATAAAACCATTCAATAGTTTGTCCACCCAAAATTTTAGGGAATGATTACATCAAGTAGGTATCATTATGAGCAACTTCCATACACGCTACACAAAACTCTTTGATATGATCGCGTGAATCCCCTTCTCCCTTATACTTATCAAACTTGGCAATTTCAAAATTCAGGGGAAATGGAAGCATAACCAAGCTTTTGTAAAATTTATAAGGAGATATGTCCTCAAGTGAATATTGTTTAATGGATGACCTTTATTGTATCTTGGCAACTTAAGTTTGAAACTCTTGTATTTGTTGAACAAGAGTACTCAAATGATTTACAAGGGAACTTTTATCTTTCTTGTTTTTATATGATTCAGCTTGATTTGTTCCATCGTTTGTGTTGGTATTGGTATCATTATTTTTCTTGATGTTTTCCTTAAGCTTAGATACATCAAAATCAGATGGAAGTTTTAAACCTTGATGTGCAAGGTGAAGAAAGTATTTCTCTTTTTCCTTCTCCATAACCTTTTCAATGATTTTTAGAAATTTAGGATGTTGTGATGCACCAAGGACTTTTTGTTCATCCACATCACTGTCACTATCATCATCAAACAACGGATTTGAGTGTTCTCCAAAGAGATCAATATGATCAAAAGTATTCTTGTTTCTATCCTAATATGACGTTGTGGTGTTACTAGCTCTCTGACTTCTTGTTTCAACCATATGGGGTTCTTTCCACACTACGTTGTATGTTGGGAAATCTATGTCGGTTGCTTGTTATGACCAATGTAAGTTTTTGGTATCAAGAGTCTTGGTGTACAAGTTTTGATTTGTTCTATAAAATTTGACAATCTTAGAATATTAAGAAATAGTGATATCAAAGCAAGCCAATGTTAGGAGATGATAGATCTCTAAATAGTAATAAATCAGTTTGCCAAGATTTTGATTATATCTCCTATGTTGGAAGGATGACAAATCCTGATAGTGGAACTAAATCAATAAAAGGATACAACAAATCTCAAGGTAACCAATGTTTATCTTGATCTTGAATGTATTGCCAATATGGTCTTATGTTTAAAGTACTCAAGAACCTTGCTGGTTTAACTAGATATGTTATCTATGACAATCAAAATGAATCCTTCTTCAAAATGGGTATTTGAATCAACTTTCAAAATTTTATGCAAGGTAGCGAAAGTGTCCTTTGTCGTGAAAGCGCTAAAAGTTTTCACAAAAACGCTATTTAAATGTGTAAATGCGCTATTTTGTTCAGTAAATGTGTCACACTGTTATTCATAAGCGTTATTCTATATCATGAAGGCGCTAAAGATTGGTAAATGCGCTAAAGTTTCTAACAAAAGTGTTACACTATTTTACAAATGTGCTATTATGTGTGAAAAAGCATTATTTTGCATAAAAAATATGCTATTCTTAATTTTAAATGTGAAGTTATGTGTTTTCTTGCTAAAATTTCCAGTTTTCTGCACTCTAAAATTGGATGATTTTTCTCTATTCTAATGAAAACATACAACAGACACAACAAAGACAATGTTTGGAAAATAATAAAATAAAAAGACAAGCACAATTCTAGTGGCTGGCAAGGACAATAGTTGTTGGATCTCACTTGGTTTCCCAACTACGCTTATTTGAAGCAGATACTTAGATGCTTGACCCCACTAGCTCCACTCCACAACACTCACTTCTCTGCGGCAGCCAAGCATCAGTTCCCATGAAAGCTCCCCAAGGCAAACTTTGTATCTCTACTAAGAATCGTAAGAATGTGAGACAACATCAGAGGTCTGACCTCTTGTACCAATAACTAGAAGGTTTTTGGTCTCTAAGCACAAAATTTTTTTAGTCAAGGCATCCGTTTAGGTGGCCATACATGCAGTGTTTTGCTCCGTTAAGGAGGCCTCCTATCCTGTAGAGGTTACGCTCTATAGATTTTTACGCGCCACATAGACACTAGGGGAGACTTACGTCGGTATGACACATTGACACTTGTCACCTATGAGTTTCCTCACAAACATGTTTATTTATAGTGGCTCAGAAGGACTTGGCTTTAGCCTGTTACCACTTGGGTTGTTCCCTCTCACTTGGGCTTATGGGCTACTTGGGAGGCATGCCCTCTAATGGGTTACACAATCTAAAAATTGGGTTTGGTTTTCTGATCACCTAGTTAAGGTGAGAGCATAGTCACCTACCACTTTGTGCAGACAAATAAAACAATGATTAATTCACCTCCTAAGTTATTCTAAGTGCAACTACTTTAAGAAAACAAGAGATGCAAGTTTTTTTTTTTTATGTTGTAGATTGACTGCCTACTTAAACTATGTGAACAAAATTATCAAATTATTGCCTCCTAATTAGTCTAGATTCCTAAATGCATGTAAACACACCTGCAAAACCACCAGTTAGTAGTTTTAGAACTCATGTCTTTGATGGTCGAGAATACCTGTCACAAAATTTGTTAACTCGCAGACAGTGTTTTGCAAATGTGCTAAAATACTATGCAAAGGCGCTATTATAATCAACAAATGCACTAAATGAAGTATCAAAAGCACTAAAGCAGGATGCAAATGTGCTAAAATGATGTAGATGCGCTATTCTAATTGCTAAATGTGCTAAAGAAACTGACAAATGTGCTAAATAAAATAACAAAGACGCTAAACTAATATGCACATGCGCTAAACTGGGATGCAAAGGCGCTAAACGATATGAATGCGCTACACTACATAAAACTTGTAAATGCACAACAAAATAAATAAGAAGTGAGGCTCATGGCCCCACAGTGGGTGCCAAAATGTGTAACTTAGAAAAATCAAGGAGAAACCTGCAAGACTATTAAAGATACCACAATACTAAAATCCTACAACAAATCCTAGATTACCAATGAAACAAAGTACAAGATAAATATTAAGAACAATAAACCTCCAATTGTTGTTCCATTGTGTCCTATCACCTTTGATCTTGTTTACTAATATTACTCTCAGACTACACTCATTTTTGCTTTCAAGATGACAATAGATGAATGCACTTGTGGTATCTACGTGTTAGATGCAAGCTAAAATGGTTATGCAAACTATATAAAATAGCTAAAAATTAAGCCAAAGGCACACCATGAAATGTTGCAAATGCTCTAAAGATAACTGGAGTGCAAGATGATGATTAGATTCAAATTGCTGGAGAAATGCTCTTTTTATAGATTTTCATGAGCAAAATCCCATGCGGCAAAGATCAATGGTTGTGAGTGAATCTTGATAATTCAATGGCTATGAATAATTAGTTGGAATGTGAGAGAAAAAGGTGGAAGATGTTCCTCCTACACATACATGATAGAGGAAAAGGTGGGAGAGAAATCCAAGTGGTAACTTGCTAGAGTTGACCACAGTTAGGAACTCCGAGAATATAAGATAGTTGGAGATGATTTAGGAAATGCAGGACAAGTGGAGTTTGACCAGGGTGAGGTGGACACAACCTCCTCCAAAGATGTAGGAGTGGTGGAGGGAATATAGGAAGTGGGAGTTGAGGATAATGTAGCTAATTTAAAAATTAGGAAAAAATTAATATTTATCCATACGAAGAGTGAGTTGGCAGGATAAGCTAATGTGTAAGAGAGTGAAGTGGAAAAGGTGAATAATTAAATAATTTTAAATTATTTAACCAAGAAGATTTTTAGAAGAATAATGAAAGATTAATTAATTAAATAATGAATATTTAATTAATTAATAGAAAAATAGAAGAAATGGATAATGAATTAAATAAATAAACGTTTCAATCTATTTATTTAATAGAAGAATAATTATTAAATAAATAATAAATATTTATCTAATACATCATAGCCATTTTTGAGTGTATACAACAGCTACAAGAGACCTTTTGTGATGCCATGACTAGCCTCAATACTAGTTTCTTGGTCTTTGACTCTAGATTGTAATGATGCAAAGCACAATACAATAGGTAAAATCCCATTCACATATCATAATGGTTGAAGGATTCTACTATAAATGGAATGATAAGGGAAAGATGTTTAAATTATTGGGAATTACATTTGTATTTGAAAGCTCTCATGCCATTCTTTAGTAGTATGCTATAAAAAGAGTTGAAAAATTTATCATTCTAGATTTCTAAGCCTTTTTCTTTGGCTAGAAAAATTTAGATTTGTACTATATAAGGTGCTCTTAGCCACTCATATACAATTCTTCTTACTAGGCCTTATTTAAAGCTTCCTCTAAATGACTTACTAAATCACTAAAATATTTCTCATGGTCTGATGGAAAACATTTCTTTGGCTTCTACAAAATCAAACTTGGGATATCTATTATATATGACATGACAAAGGTGGTATGAGGGCTATTAACATACATAGGTGGAGTCAGCACATTGCGTTAAGTGGATCATTAGAGCTATTAAAGGGGATGAGACATATAATATTCTTGTTGAAAATTGAGTTAAGAAAGCCTCTTCTTATCAAAACAATGTTGGAAAAGTGTTAGTTTCTAATCCCTTCGGTCAAAATCAAGGATTTGTTTGTTTCTCAAAGATGTGATAATTCTGGAGATATCCAGTTTATTTTATTAATTTATAAGTATTCTCATACCAATATTTTAATGGAGGCTCTTGCCATTTTGTATACGGTGGAGCGTAGTCGTGCTCTTGGCTAGAAACAAATTATTTGTGAATCTGATTCCTAGGTGGTGGTGACTTTGCTGAATGAGCAACGGTTAGATGAGGTTAGTTGGCACTTGTTTGTCGTGATTAGGAAAATTCTTTGGTTGTGCAATTCCATGGAATATGCTACTTTTAATCACATTCCTAGGGAATAGAATGGAGTTGTTGATTGTTTAGCCAAGTGGGCTTCTGATCATGGGCAGGGCTGAAATATTGTGGATAAGGGGTAATTATCTCTAGACATGTCTCATTTGTTGGTCCTCTTTTAGTTTTAAAAAACTTATACATCTTTTAAATGTATAAATTTGTTCCTTAGGTGCACTAGTGATGGTTTTGGGACTAGTTTTCCTTTCAACCAAAAGCCTTGGTTGTATCCAATCATTAATACATCTATCCTACCACTGATTGATACTATTAGAATCAAATCTTTGTGACCTTTTAGATAACACATTTGCACCATACATGATCCCTTCTTTTCTAGAGTTGAATATTTTGTCCAGACGTATAATAACAATATATGCTCATTCCTTAGAATTTACCTTCTATTCAATGAATTTATGAGATCACCCCTAATTTATTGTTCAATGTGCTTGGGTTGTAGCTTCTCTATGCTTAGTGAGAAGATCGATGTTGGAATCATTATACAACTTTCAAGGATTATCCTCCTAGTATTCTCTATAGAATTCTTAGTCAATTTTCTTTAGTGCTCTTAAAACTTAATCTATAGTGGGCTCTTCACTCTTCCCTTCCACTTGCCTTTTCCTTCTCAAGAGAATTTGGCAAGCTAGACTATCCTTAAATTACCTTCTTTTTTTGGTGTTTATATTATTAGAGGTTGTCTCTTGGTTGACTAGTAATGACAAGTCCATCTTGGTCATTTCTAGCTTAAATGTGTAGCTCATTTTTGTATTGAGTGTTTCAAACATTCCTTCTAGTCTTTCCCATAAGCCTAGACTATTTGGCAATGGATTCAAAACCCCTTTTCTCCCTTCCATCCCAATTTCTCTTGGAGACTTGCTATCTTTTGGGATATAATCCTTGGCTTGATTATATTATTAGATTCCAAGAATTTTTCAGATTTGCTATTCTTTTCCAACTCCAAAAGTTAAAATATAAAGCTCTTGTTTTAATGAGAATATTCTAGCTACTATTCTTCTCTAACTAAAAAAGTCACTAGAGTTTCTTTTTTCATTTTCAGATCTAGGCACAAGCAAATAAGGTGTTATTGGAATTTCAACAATTTTAGACTTGCTCAATGCATATTATGAATTGGATGCCAGTAGATGGTCATAGTCATACCTTACATCCAACTATTTATAGACACAACCACAATCACTCCTCTAATCAAGGCCATTTCTCACCACTACCATTGTAGTGTGGGGGTCCTACTTCTCATTGTGGGAAGGCATAAAACTCCAAGTATGTCATTGTCATGAATTCACCACTCATTCCCAAAACAATTGTGGTGTTTTGGTTCCCTTGATAGTGTAGGATCAATTGACATGAATACCAACCATATCACCACACTCTTCTGCATAATGCAATAATACATAGACCCACTCTTGCACCATGTTGTTATTGTTATTCTCCTTATTTGGGTCAACACTGCACTGTTGGTTAAATTTTGATAATATTTATGTCAAATAATTGGGTTTCAAATGTACTTTTCATATGGCAAGTCAAAGTGAATTTATCTAAATTTAATACTTTTTTTGGGTCTTAAGGTAGACTAATGACTTTATTTTTGGAAATATAGTTGGGTGAGAGGATTTAGCAATGGGGTGGGTGGGGGAATTTGGCAGTTATTGTTGGTGTAAATAATTGTTCATCTTGGATATTATTACACCTTACTTAAGTTTAATTAGGAAATGCATTTCATAGTAGTTTGGGTATGAGACACTTGGGTGTTTGTGCCACATTGGGATAGTGTGTGTAGGAGAATTTCCACCTTTTATGGTGTGATCTTGTTGTTACACTCCACATTCAGTGGGTGATCCACCTCATGTGGAATATTATATTATTTCTCCTACCTACCCACACCTATTTCCTACCTACCCTTGTTTCTAATTGAGCCACATGTCATGTTTGTGTGCTCACATATCCATATAGCCTTTCCTATATAAGGAGGCCCATATTCATTGTATGTAACGATCGATTGATGATCCAGTTGATCAGTATTTTCATCTTGATAGAATACAGTTTATTTCTATCATCTATTTTGTTCTCTCTTATTTGTGCTTTCCATTGCCTCTTGATCTTGGCAAAATATCACATGGTATCAAAGCCATTAGAGTGTCATTGGTTTCCTAATTGAGAGAAATTTGATGCTATTTGGGGTTGTGTATTTTGGAGTTTTCTATTGCAGGTTATTATTGAAACTCGATGGGTCAAATCTGAGGTCACCATTGGATTGAGGAGGTCCAAGAAAGTCAATTTTGCCTTTTGTTTCATCCAAATTGGACTTCGGAGGCCAAATCTAAAGGCATTTGAAGTTTGACGCTGTGACAAAATTTTTCCAGAAATTATAATTTTGCAGGCAATTTTCAAATAGCGATATCTCACTCATTCGGACTCGGTTTTTCGAGCAATTTTTTTTGTTTTGGGGTAGAATTTCATGATATGTATAGTGGTGTAGGATTTTTCTGATTTTTGGATACAAGTTTTTCAGAAATCGTGAAATCCTAATTTTTACAACTTTGGAGGCTTCATTTGGGCTCATATGGACCCCTTTTCAGGTGCAGTTTTTTTTGAAAGTGCATATTTTTTCATCTACTTTCATAATCTGCCATCTGTTTGCAGTGATTTTTAGTAGAAATTGTACTTTCAGTATTTGGCCATTTTTGGCATATTTGGTACTTGCATTTTGCTTGGATCTCAGTTTAGATCACTATCAGTATTTGTTGAAGTATCTTATATCTCATTTTGAGAAGTTGTAAATTGAAATCAGAAATCCACTTTACCTTGTTTTGCAAGTGGCCCATTGTATACGCACTAAGTATAAAGTGCCAAAATCACCATTTTGGGGGGATTTCTTGATTGAGTATTTTGGGGGGGTGTCTTGTGTGATTGTGCCTATCTCTATCTTGTGTTTTTTCATTTTGGTGCTATGGGTTCTCCTAAATTTCCACTTTTAACTCCTCATAATTATGCATCATGGAAAATTAAGGCATGAAGTAAACTAATGGAAAAAAGGGCTCATTCATTATGTAAATGAAACTATAACAGCACCACCTGATCCTAAGGCTGATCCTAATGCTCAAATTGAATGGCTTACTAAGAATGCTATGGCACTTGGAACTCTTAGAAAGTATGTATCAGATGACCTTATTTTTCACATTGATAAGTGTACAACAATTAAAGAGGCTTGGGATATTTTTAAGAAATTGTATGGTCAAGTTGATGAGATTAAGGACTACAAGCTTGATAGCGAACTCACAACTTTGGATCCCAAAGATTTTGATACAATCCAAGATTATGTCACAAAAGCAACTAAGTTAAGAGAAAAGCTAAAGGATTGTGGAATTGACAAAAAAGGATGCTCAATTGGTTTATAACTTGTTGGACAAGCTTCCTTCAGAGTATGTAGCCTTTGTATCTAGCTTTCACACCCATAGGTTAGCTAAAGGTTCCTCATACACTTCTCCCTCATTTGATTCATTCATGGAGATGTTGATACTTGAGCAATCTAAGTTGACCACGATGGGGATTCTCAAATCTTCAAAGTCAGAAGCTTTGGTGGCTAACAAAGGGAATCAAAGTAATCAAGGAAAATGCAAGAATCAAAAGCAACCTAAGTCAAAACCACAACAAGATGGAGTACAATCTTCCTCTCCAAAACAAGGTGATTCACCATTCTCACCTAAGAGGAAATCATATAAGGACAATCTTTTTTGTGGATATTGCAAGAAGTCAGGACATGATGAACATCATTGTTATAAGAAGGATATTGATGAGTTGAAGAATCTTCTTGAGAAGAATAGAATCAACCTACCTTCTAGAATGTCTACATTGGCTTCTTCTTCCAAGGATAAAGGAAAGGATCACTCTTTTGGGATAGATAAAGGAAAGGGACAAGCTCTTTGTGCTACTACAAGTCATGATTTAGGGAGATGGCTTCTAGATTCAGGGGCTTCTCATCATATGGCATCTTCGCAGTTTATGTTTTCTACATTTGAGCCTTGCCACATGCCGCAAATTTTGATGGGCAATCATACATACATGGATGTGATTGGGAAAGGATATATTGCCATTGGGGATAACTCCTTCAATGATGTGTTGTGTGTACCCCACTTGACAAATAATCTTCTTTCCATCTATCAAATCACACATGGGGCAACTAGGAAAACTGTGGAGTTCACACCTGATTCAGTTATCATTAGAGACTTGGAGAGTGGAGCTATCATTGCAACTGGGGTGGTTGATCATGCATCTCGGTTGTACTCTTTTTCACATTTTGGTCCTATTGATGAGGTTGATTCTTCCTATGTTGATGATTCATAATTTGAGGAGAACTTTGGGCATTTGAACTTGGGGATTCTCACATGTGACCCCATTCTTGAGCCTTGCATTTCATCTCCTTCTCTTGATATCACACCACCTATTGCACCTAATGATGTAGCTAGTGCGACAGTTTTGCCTTCTTATGATTCAGTGCAGCAGGATATTTCATGTCTTCCAGCTTCAGTTGATTGGGATGCCTACTTGACAGACATTGCAGGTTTGTTTGTGGAGTCCTATGTTTCAGATTTGGGAGACATCATTGATGACATTCATCTTCTCTTTGATGAAGATGATCCTTCTTCGATTGTTGCGAGGGATCACTTTGACCCTCTTGTGCATTTTCTACATGACCAATCTTTAGAGGTTGACATGATTGTGGATACTTTTGTACAACACTTGGAGGAGGTCTCTTTATCTTTTGAGGAGACATATGAGTCTTTGGATATTGTTCTACATTCATCTCCACTAGATCTTGGAGTGCCTTTTTCAGTAGCGTGGCACAGTTTACCACCTTTGGAGGGGGTACCTTTCAGCATCGACATGGGGACACTTGAGCAGTTTTCAGAGATTCCTTTCATCATGAGTATTTTTGCTTCATCTTCCCTTCATGGTTGGGGAAACTTCATGGATACACCGTTGGTTTTGTTTCTTCCTAAGGGGAGGAATGTTGTTCGACATTCATGGAGCAGTTTCTTCATTCATCTTCGAGCTTCTATCATTGGTGCAAATTCCACATTGGGGGGGGGCTTCCTAGTCTCTCTTCTTCTTCTTCTTCTTCTCTCATGTGGGGGGGACTTTTTCCTCACATGGGGTTTTGTCCTTCACACACTTCTATGAGAGTTCTTTGTATCTAGTTTTCATCTCTCTTTTGGGGGAGAGTTTTTTTCCCATTGGGTTTTTCTCTCTTTCCCCACTTTGTGAGAGATTTCCTTGCATTGGTTTGCATGAATTTGTATTTGTACATGGGTACCTAACATGGCCTCGTAGTCGGGACCCATCTTGCATTGCTTAGTTGCATTGTAGACTTAAGTGCATTCCCCTAAGTTGCACTTAAGGGGGGGTGTTGGTGTAAATAATTATTCATCTTGGATATTATTACAGCTTACTTAAGTTTACTTAGGAAATGCATTTCATAGTAGTTTGGGTATGAGACACTTGGGTGTTTGTGCCACATTGGGATAGTGTGTGTAGGAGAATTTCCACCTTTTATGGTGTGATCTTGTTGTTACACTCCACATTCAGTGGGTGATCCACCTCATGTGGAATATTATATTGTTTCTCCTACCTACCCTTGTTTCTCATTGAGCCACATGTCATGTTTGTGTGCTCACATATCCATATAGTCTTTCCTATATAAGGAGGCTCATATTCATTGTATGTAATGATCGATTGATGATCCAGTTGATCAGTATTTTCATCTTGATAGAATATAGTTTATTTCTATCATCTATTTTGTTCTCTCTTATTTGTGTTTTCCATTGCCTCTTGATCTTGGCAAAATCTCACATGGTATCAGAGTTGGTCCATGTCTCACAGTTATAATTGAGGTAGATTAATTACAACATTTGTTCCCTAAGAACACCCCCATCCTTTCTTGAAGCTCCTACCCTCACCCCCCACCCTCAAATCTTCATTCTATATGGAACGTGGTCCAGGGGAAACATTACATAATTCTGACTATAAGAAATCTAAGTTATTACACAAACCCAATAACTCTAAATATACAAAATAAACATATCCAAAATATAATTAAAAAATAATAATCCTCGTCAACCACCACTTAAAACTATAACAAATACTTAATTGATTCTTTATTATTAGTACTTGTTGTTAGGCTAGTACTATTGCAATCACTTGCCATTGTGTTTTGTTAACTCATTTTTATTAAAATGTTTCTCCACCAATTAAAACTATGAATTTTTTGTTTCGATATATCTTTTTTATTTTTTACAAAGTTAAGATGCATGATTTTTAAATTTCTAAATTATAGAAATTATTTATCTTCAATCTAATTGGCTTGGAAATCTTATTAACGGATTTTCAAGATTGTGAATGAATTTTCAAGGCAAATTTTTAGGTATGTTAAAATAATATTTAGCATGTTTAAATTTTCTTATGAAATTTATTTTACACATCCACCAAACAAATATTTAACAAATTCTAAATTTGTTAAAACTTTATATAAATAAATAAACACACACACACACACACACATATATATATATAAACAAATTAATTAATAATATAAGTACTAATATTTATAATAATAAATTAATAATCTTATAGAAAGGATTGTGAATGAATTTTTTAAGGCAATTTTTTAGGTATGTTAAAATAATATTTAGCATGTTTAAATTTTCTTATGAAATTTATTTTACACATCCACCAAACAAATATTTAACAAATTCTAAATTTGTTAAAACTTTATATAAAAAAATAAACATATATATATATATATATATAAAATATATAAAATAAATAAATTAATAATATAAGTATTAATATTTATAATAATAAATTAATAATCTTATAGAAAAAATTTCACAATCCACTATTAAGCAAATGTTTAGGCACATTATTATGTTTTAAAATACAAATAAATTAAAATGTGCAACTCTCCCGCCTGCTCCATGTTTGAATCTGAGTTCCTGGATGACCGCCCCCTCTAGGGAGGTCCCCCCCTTCCTGCATGACCCAATACTTGATTCCATGGTCGGAGCGCATGTTGTTGTGCTAGCTACGGGGTCGCCATGGTCTGCGGGTCATACGAAAGAAAATGCCAGTCTTCACACACCTTCCACTTCGCCATTTCTGACTGATGTTGGCCTGAAAGGGGAAAAAGAAATATACCACATCCCGGACTGGAAACTTTTGCCGGACAAGTGGATGTGGATCTCGTGAAGGAGAATCCCAAGTCTAGCTGGAAGAACACCCTCCTTTGGTCCACAAAGTCGACCCCTGAAGCTGTTGTGGCCACCTTCTCCCAAACGGAAGACGAAACAAAGATCAAACTCCTAGACAACCTGATGGACATAATCGCATCTTCCCTTCACCTGGCAATAGTTGGTCATTTCTTCTCCTTCTAACCATCTATTGACATGGTCAGGCGATGGGTAAAATCTCGTTGGAAACTTAAAGGAAGCCTAGAGATATCAGCAATGTCGGGGGGGGCTCTTTCTATTCAAGTTCAACACTGAGGAGGATTTGATCTATGTCTTATCAGGTTCTTGGATGTACGACAAGCATTTCCTAACCATGGCTAAATGGAAGCCTGGTTTTGACCCTTCCGTAGAACTAAACCACATGGCTCCAGTTTGGGTTAGGCTCCCTAGGCTCCCTCTAGAGTTCTGGGATGAACAAATCTTCTGATGGATAGGAAAATCGTTTGGCAGCTTTGTCTCAGCGGACTTGGTCACTCTCAACAAATCCAAGTTGGTGTATCCTCATTTTTGTGTTATTGTTACTATTAACAAGGCTCTCCCAAACTTTATCTCCCTAAAATCAAAATGGGGAAAATGGTCCCAGGCTATTGTGTATGAAAATGCCACCCTGTTTTGCTAGAAATGCAATAATCAGGGTCATTCCTATACTGAATGTAAAGCCCCCGTGGTTGCAGAACCCAAGCTTAAAAATAAAGCCATCTGGGTCGAGCCCATCAACCTTGGTGACCCATCCTCAGCTCCTCTTGAGCTGACTACTGTGAATGAAATATCTGAGGATTACCCTCACACGGACAAGATCCTAGAAATTTTAAAATGCCTAGTAGACCCAGTCAAAAATCCAAGCATTCCCCTAGAAGAGGGGGAGATCCCACAGGTGATAGCTCTCAACCTATCCCTCAACCTCCGTCCATCTGCTTCCCCCAACCCCCTGTCCTTCACACCCCTAGCCCGGTTATGGCTAAGCCTCTTATGACTAAGGTTATTTTGCCCACCTCATCACCCCCTCTCTCCCCCGCCATGGGGATTAGAGATGCTCACCCTGGCAACTCCCTGACAATTTCGCTGAAAGTGTCCCCCCCCGGATCTCCTCAGATGGAAAATAAAGAATGGATAACCTAGAAGAAGAAAGTCAAGGCCAAGAAAGTGGATATGGGGGGAACTGAAAATAAAGTTGGTAGACCCTCAGAAAGAGTCCTAAGACACAAAGTTATGGCAAGGGACATTGCAAAGGGCAGACAACTAACCCTGGATGGACTCAACAAAAGTAAGAAATGAAGTTCCTCTCTTCGAACATAAGGGGTCTGAACAACCTCCAAAAGAAGTTCACCATAAAACAACTCATTCTGGAGATGAAAATTGATATTTTCCTTCTTTAGGAAGTCAAGATGCCCTTCCAAACCTTTGCTACAGTTGCTGGTAAACTTTGGCCTGGAGCGGACTATCTATATGTGGAGGCTTTGGGTGCTTCTGGGGGTATTGCTACCCTCTGGGATCTTATTAAAATGAAAGGTAAGCTTTTCGCTAGCTCCCAAAATTTCCTAGCAGTTTCTCTTCATTACGGAGAACAATGCTGGTAGATGTTCAATATCTATGCTCCCAACTCCAGGTCGGGGAGACGGATTTTGTGGGAGGAAATTTCTAATCTCATTGTGGCTAATCAGAAGGATCAGTTTATGCTTGCAGGAGATTTCAATTCCCCCCTCTACCCCTCTGAGAAGTGTGGAGGCCTTGAGGATTTCTTTGACAACATGGGCGACCTAGCCAGCTTCATCAATGCTTCTAGCCTTATGCATATTGACCTACAAGGTGCTCCCTTCACTTGGTCAAACAATAGGAAAGGTAAACATCTTATTCAAGTCAGACTAGATAGATTCCTGATTTCCAACAATTGGGACATCAGACATAGCTCTTACCTGAAAACCCTCCCAAGGACTGTGTTTGACCACAACCCCCTTCTTCTCCACTTGAAAGACAAACCCTCCCAGGGTCCCCCCCTTTCGCTATGAGATCATGTGGGCCTCTCGTCCTAACTTCAGGGAGCTGGTTAGATGTTGGTGGACCACCCCGATCCAAGGGATTGCTATGTTCAAAATTATGGAGAAATTAAAGCTAATTAGCAGGGAAGTCAAAGGTTGGAATAGGACCACCTTTGGAGACATCTTCAAAAGAAAGAAGGACCTGAGGTTCAGAGTGGAACAACTTCAGAATATCATGGCTACCGATAACCCCCCGGATCCCATTTTGGAGGGGGAGGAAGATTGCCGCAAGAGCTGGAAAGATACCCTCTCCAAGGAAGAAGTGTACTGGAAGCAAAGATCCAAGATCCAGTGGTTGAAGGAAGGGGACAAAAACTCTGCTTTCTTCCACAGATCGACTTGTATCCACAGGAGGATGAACTATATCAAAAGTATTAAGGATGAAACTGACCAGGATATCTCTGAAGACTCTCTGCTTGGGCAGAATGCGGTGGACTTTTTCACTAGACTGTATGTGGATAATGGTGGAAGTGATACTCTGCTCCGGGATGACCTTGTTAGTAAGCTTCTGATGGTCATCAATGAGGATGACAACCGGCAACTTATGCCCCCCATCTCTGCTAATGAAGTCCATCGGGCTATCTTTGCTATGGAGGCCTACAAGACTCTGGGCCCGGATGGTTTTCCCTCAACTTTCTTCTGGGATTTTTGGGACATTGTTAGCTACGATGTCACCAAAGTTGTTCAAGGTTTCTTCAAGGCGGGGAGATTACTGAAAAAGATCAACAACACTTTCATTGTCCTCATCCCTAAGACCACTACACCCAGATGCTTGAAGGAGTATTGTCCCATAAGCCTTTGCAATACCATCTATAAAATACTCTCCAAAGTCCTTGGGAATAGGATTAAACCCTTCCTAGAAAAATTTATCAGTCCGCCCTAGAAAGGCTTTGTCCTGGGGCGCCAAATCTTGGATGTTGCCATTGCCACTCATGAGATAATCCACTCCATGGATAGGAGCAAAATACCTGGTATGGCCTTCAAACTTGATATATCTAAAGCTTATGACAAGGTTAATTGGAATTTTCTTTTCAAAGTGCTTCTAAAACTGGGATTTAACCAAAAAATGGTGAGTATGATTCCGGAATGTGTTACCATGGTTCAATTCTCAATTTTGATTAATGGGACTCCTAGGGGCTGTTTCAAAGCAGAAAAAGGTATCTGACAGGGTGACCCTCTGTCCCCTTATCTGTTTATCATGATAGTTGAAGTCTTAAGCAGAAATGTGACCCATCTGGTCACCAATGGTAGGCTCCAAGGGTTCAAAGCGGCCTCCATGCTCCCCCCCTCTAATATTCAACAGTTCATGGATGACACTTTCCTATTTGGTAAGTTGTCTGTCATGGAAGCTAAAGGGTGGAAGATCTTACTTGCTGACTACGCCAAGGATTTGGGACAATGCATCAACTATGAGAAGAGTAATCTCTTCTTCTTCAACACTCCAAATGACCTCTAACTCATAATTCTCTCCATCCTCAGATGCAAGGAGGCAAGTCTTCCGGGGACCTACCTGGGCCTCCCCCTCACGGTCAAGGAAGTCACCCCCACCTTCTGGAACTCTATTTTGGAACAGATGCAGAAAAAACTTGCGGAATGGAAAGGGAAATTCCTCAGTAGTGCGAGGAAGCTCCAACTTCTCACAGCCTCCCTAGAGGGAATTTCAGTGTACTTCCTTTCCATGTTTAAAATATCAAGGACCATGGGGGAAAAACTTGAGAAAATCCAAAAAACCTTCTTACGGACTGGCTTGGAAGAACAAAAATGCCTTGCTCTGGTCAATTGGGATACCGTGTGTTTACCCAAATCAATGGGAGGTTTGGGTATAAGAAAGATTAATGCCCTCAATAAGGCGCTAATTGCCAAGATTGGGTGGACTCTGGCTAAAGGTGAGGCAAACTGGTGCAACATTGTCAAAGCTAAGTACCTGGACCGGGAGCATTTCTATTATAATTTGAGTACAATCGACCTTCCCCAAGGATCCAAGCTGTGGAACAACATCCTGAAGAGCAGAGTGATGGTTAGAGAAGGTCTAAAATGGCAGTTGGGAGACGATAGAAAGGTGAGATTCTGGGAAGACTTTTGGATGGAGGATAGGCCTTTGATCAACACTCGCTTCCATCAAATTATGAACCACCTTAAAGGTATCCTAGGGAATTATGTTGCAGATTATTTCATACTAGGAAGTTCTTGCTAGAAGGACATTGTTCACATCTGCAGCAACAGACCTAACCTGGTCCCCCTTACTCAGGATCTGCAACACATATTATCGGAAACCAGAATCCCCCAACCCCAAATGAAGACAGTTTCATCTGGAAAGAGACCCAATTGGGCTCATTCTCGGTCAAATCTGCTTATAATCAACTCCTTAAGCACCCTGCAGATGCCGAATGCTGGAAGAAAGTTTGGAACCCACAGCTAATCCCTAAAATCAATTTCTTCTAGTGGTCCCTCATGTATGGAAAAACCCTCACGCTTGATAACTTGAAGAAGAGGGGATTACATCTCCCCAACAGATGCAGTTTGTGTAAAGCTAATGAGGAATCTATTGACCACCTTTTTGTCCTTTGTCCCTTTGCTGCTCATATTTGGTCTATCACTCTTCAGAAATGCAGTCTCTGTTGGGTCTTCCGGAAGGATATAATTTTTTTTTCTTTTGATTGGACCCCCCCTCCCATCACCCCTTCATCATCCAGTTATGGAAACAAATACCACTGCACATCTGTTGGGCCTTGTGGAGAGAAAAAAAAAACAAAATTTTCAGAGACTCAGAGACCCCCCGGACACTGTGGCACACATTTTCTTTAAGATGATCTCTGAAAACTTAGAAGTTACAAAAAGGAAAATCCTCCCTTATCCTCCCAATGAGGTTGAGAAAAAAATTGTTGATTGTTGGAAGCTCCCCCCTAGCTTTGATCACTTCAACAATAGTACAAGGAACAAGAGACAGATGACCAGATGGTCAACCCCCAGGCTACACTGGTTTAAACTGAATTTTGATGGTTCAACACAAAGAAATTATCAAGTGGGTGGCGGAGTCATTCGGGACCATCTGGGGAACATGGTGGCAGCCTACATTGGCAACCTAAGGAATAATACGGTCACTCAAGCTGAAGGAATGGCCCTCCTTTGGGTCTAAAAATGACTAACTCCATAGGAATAAAATAACGAGAAATTGAAGGAGACTGTCAAATCATTGTGGACTCTGTTAGAGGGAACTCATCAGCGGGTTGGAGAGTGGAACCCCTTTTGAGGGATATCAGCTGCCTCCTGGTCAAGATGGAGGACTTCACCATCCGCCACATCTTCAGATAAGGAAACAAAGCTGCCGATTCCATGGCGGCTGTCGGAAGGCTGCAAAATGGCTTACGATGCTGGAGGGACCCCAGTCTGCTGCCAGTCCACTGAGGAAATCTTGGAAAAGGAGAAGGCCTTTTCCCGGGAAGGGGTCGTCCTATTTGCTCAATGATGAAGGAAACCTTCATTTAAATTTCAAATTGGCATGGGAATCCCACCAATTTCTATCCTAGACGACCATGTATCAAAGGCATGCTGAGTCACCACTACCATATGGGATGGATTTATGATTAAAGTACAGACATTGGGAATGACTACTCCTTAATTATTACTTGGACGGAGCCAACTGACACTGATAAAGGCGGCGTTGGGGACATGTCAACTCACATTGGCTCAAATGAAGGCTTGCACGTTTCGAGTAGGTCTCCGGCTTTCGATATCTACTGTATCTTAAGGGATAATAATCACTCTGATTATTACGACCATTTATTCCAAGTTTGACACAATTATCTTAACAATTTCGCCTTAAGCTTGCTTCGGTTTTGTGTTTTTGCTGTAAGTAATTCTCAATTTGTTAAGTTGGAGGATTCAAGAATTGGGGGGGGGGGGGCAGACTCAGATTGGAACCCAATAAAGTGGATGAGTTCAAAGCTAAACCGACAGCCTGGTTTGTGTGCACTGAAGGTGGTATTGACAAATTCATGGAAAGTATGAAGGGTAATGACGAAAGACTATCCAGACAATTTATGACTTCCTGGGAGGACAAAAGGGTGACCATGGGGGAAATCTCTTTCGAAATCAATGAAGAGGTTATAGCTTAGGCGACGGGCCTTTCTATGGAGGGCAGAAAGTGGAAAAAGCAAAGCCGCATTGCAGATTCTACCAGCCTTAACCAGTTCTTCCACCAGGGCGAAAACCCTATCAAGAGGGCGGGAAGATTCAACAGGGAGGAGCTCCCTCACCTGTGGGACGAGCTCTGCTATATCGTGATGAATTATTTTACGCTGGAGGGAAGGTATGGCATTTTCTACTACTACCATCTCCCGTGACTTAACCATTTGAGGAATAAAGACCTCATTTCCATTTCATTCTTTTTATTGCATTCTATGGATGCTAATATTAAAGATATAGCTGAAGCTAAGAAAAAAGGGAAAGACTTTCCCATTCTGCATCAAGGCCTTATTCTTTGCTTGTATAACTTTCACCTCGCCCTCTGTCCACCCCGTTCCATTTCTGTGCAGAATGTTGGTCCCTTAACCCACCCTCCTACCATTAATGATTCAAGCCCTCGATGCCCGAAAATTGGCTCCTACAGTAAGAAAACCAAGAATCACTCCCCAAAGGAGGTCAGAACCCCCAAAAGAGTCAAAATCCAAGAGATTGACTCTGATTTGGAAATTACTGAAGAAGCCAATACCCCCATCGCTCTAGCAGACTAGCCTCTAAACCCTCGGATAAATCTCTGAGAGACCCCTCCTCCTTGCACGACATGGGCAATTCCATTCCGACTGTTAAAAAGCCCCTGGCCTAGCACAATCCGACCCCTCATTCTTTGAGCTCCACCCAGGTTTCTGAAAGCCCCTTATCCTCCAAGAGTCCAGAGCCTTCCAATTTCCCCTCCTCGACCTTTAGGATGGAAAAAATGTTGGTCATTGAAGAGGCCAACAACGTGAAGGAGGAGGATTCCAACTTGGTAGAGCTTAAGAAAAAGATGGAGGCCCTCTCTGACAATGTGCAGGTGATCACCAACAGTTTGGAGGCGACGAAGTCCAAGATGCACGATGTTTCCAAGTTTGCTCTGAATGTTATGAGGTGCTCGACTACTACGTTGTGCCTATTGCAAGAAAGCATGACCAAAGGGAAAGGCAAGGAGGACAACGACTACAAAGGCTTGTTCAAGTTCCTCACTAAGGAATGGGCTAGAAAACTGCTCCCTAAGAAGAGCCAAGGGAAAAAGAAATAACTTTCTGCATGTGGAGGAGTTTTTGTCTATTTTGTGTAGCCGTTGGATGGATAAGCCTAGTTTATGCTTTTGTTTATACTCTGCTGTTTATTGCCCTGCGTGGCAAATGACTTATACTCTGATTAGTATTATTTTATCGTTGATAAACTCTCGTAGTATGGTTTTTGTTTTTGATAGAGGTAAAAGGCTGCTACTTTGCTAATTATATGTGAATAGCGGTTCTGTCACTGTTCTCTTAATTGTTCCTATGGGTCAGCCCCCTCGTTTTTGGCTGCTTTTAATATCAAAAACTTTTATTAATAAAAACAATGGGAAAAGTAAATAACATAATAAATTTTATTATTAAGTATGAAATGAATATAATCATATTAAATATGATTACATAATTATAAATATAAATGTAATAATTTTATATTTTAAAATAATAATTAATAAGTTAGTATTATATTTTTAAATAAATAAATTTATATAAGATATAATTTTAACTTTTTAATTTAAAATTATTGTAATTTATTATTATAAATATTTTAATCAATTAAACTATAAATTTAACTAAAATAAATTATTTTTTGATTTATAATTTATATATATTTTTTAACTAAATAATTACTAGTTAAGATTATTATAATCGAAATAATTAGTTTTATTCTTAATTTTCTATAATAATTAAACTATAGTTATAATTTTAGTTATTATTAATTATTAGATTAGATAATAATTATGATCATCGTGGTAGATATTATAATACTAATAAAAAAGTGAGAAAAGTAAATGACATGGTAAATATTATGAAGATGGTGCATGAGGTGAATATTAAAGAAAAGAAGCTATATGCATGTAAAATTATTATAATTTACTATCATAAGTATTTTGATCAATTATATTATCTCTAATTTTAATTAATTATTTTTTGATTTATAATCATTTGATAATTTTAACTAAATAATTATTAATTAAGATTATTATAATATTAATAATAAATTATAATCTTAATTTTCTATAATAATTAAATTATAATTATAATTATAGTTATTATTAAATATTATTATTATCATTTAAGTTAAAATTAAGATTTAATAATGATTATGATTATAACTATTCAATAATTAAATTACAATATTAAAAAGACAAGTAGTAACCACTGAACTTTTATAACCATACACTTTTTAACCTATGAAATTTTTGTTACACTTTATCTAAACTAATAAAAATGTTTCCAATGCAATACAAAATGCACTCTTAATTTTTCACTTCTTGTTCGATAGGACTGCCTGGAAAGTCTCCTTACCGTCTCCATCCCTATCGACTACCTTTATTTCATGTTCCAGATGATTCTTACAATGCAGATTCCACCGCCTTAATTTTTCACTTCTTGTTCGATTGGAATGCCTGGAAAGTCTCCTTACGGTCTCCATCCCTATCGACTACCTTTGTTTCATGTTCCAGATGATTCTTACAATGCAGATTCCACCGCTTAAATTCCATCTTATCCAGTCTCCCATCATACATGGGAGCCATGACAGCCAAGTATGGGACTACCACTTTGTACAAGTCACCTTTTCTCATAAAGCCGTGGGCGTAGCGTTTGCATGACAAAATGCTACAAATTAAAATGGAAAAATCTTGTCTGCTGGCACTCGGACGATTCGGACCTTATCGTATCGGTATATCCAATGCAATTAATTGTATACTATAATCCGACCTTATCTTGTCGTCAATCAAAATGCATTTCTTTGTTACCGAGGCCAACTTGATCCCACAGATTCCTCCATCTATATATATATACACATATGCTTTTTGGTTCTGACTCGAAGTTACTCATTACCTGAGAGTGTTTAGAGAAAAAAGAGTATCTACCCTGAAGGGTTTTTTGTCACAGCAATATTTCTTTCCCCAGGTGACAGATAAGCAGACATTATGGGTAAGGGAGGCAAGTCTGAGACGGAGGGTCAAAATGGAGAAGAAGTTACAGAGAACATGGCTGCATGGTTGTGTGGGATCAATACGCTCCGCATTCAGCCCTTTAAACTTCCCCCCCTTGGTAATTTGATTTCGAGGTTTTCCTTTGTGAAAAGATCCGAAATTTTCTACAGTCCTTGGTAATTAGTGACAGATTTTGGGCGCGTTTTTGCAGGTCCTCATGACGCAAGAGTGCGCATGAAGGCTGTGGGTATCTGTGGCAGTGACGTACACTATCTCAAGGTTGGTAATTTTTAGGACCCATCAACTTTTAAATTCTGGATAGATTCCTGTTTCTTAGTACCCATCACAATATTGAGTTCATCGATATTCCTCGTGGATTTTTTCTACTTTTAGCAGTCATCAAATATTGATTGGATTGTAGTGGGGTCAAACAGTAATTAACTAAATATAATTTATTTTATTCTGAGTTGAGTTTCTGCATCTGGTGAGTGCCAGTTAGATTGTCAAATTTTTGTTTTAAGATCACACAGACTGCATGATTGAGAGATTTCAATTGAGAAAAGAAAAGAAAAAGCAGGAGGGGTTTTATTTAAAGTTTTGATTGTGATCAGTTATATCCTTCCTTTCATTCACAAGCGTAAACGGAAAGCTCTGGGATGGTCTATTTTCGGATGAGAAAGAATTTGAAGATATTTTTGTTTTCGATGCTAATACTCTTGTTTAGTTTATGAGTACGATCAAGTCGAAGGATGGAAATGCTTGAATAGCTGGTTGTTGAAGTATTTTTTTGCAGCTTAGCTGCCTAGGTCAAGTCCAAGAATGAACTAGTTTAACTGGTTACTGTAGTAGTTTTTTTGCAGTTTAGCTTCTTGGATCGAGTCCAAGAATGAACTAGATTTAATAGCAGGTAATTGAAGTATTTTTTTTTCAGCATAGATGCCCTCTATCTCCAGGCTATCTGTGCTCATATCTAGATGCTCTAAACATATTTGATATAATCAATATCAGTAGATTTCCACAATCCATTAGTATGTCTATACTAGCTTCTTGATTTCCCGACTACGCATAGGCCAAATCTTCTCCATTAACAAATCCAGAAGCTCATATAGACATATTTGATATAAGTTCTCACTTGTTTTTCAGCATATGGCTACTGTGGTTTATTTTTCCCTTTTTAATCAACATTATAGTTTACAAATATTAATAGTAAAACGAAATACTCATTTGGTTGCAGCATTTTCGGTTGGCTGATTTCATTGTGAAAGAACCCATGGTGATCGGGCATGAATGTGCAGGAGTTATTGAAGAAGTGGGTAGTGAAGTGAAACATCTGGTTGCCGGTGACCGAGTTGCTCTGGAGCCTGGAATTTCATGCTGGCGTTGCAATTACTGCAGAGAGGGTTCTTATAATCTGTGTCCTGACATGGAGTTCTTTGCAACACCTCCAGTGCATGGTTCCTTGGCCAATCAGGTTTGCTTATTCCCCACTTTCCTTTTGCTTTCTTTGTTTCTCAATTAGAAGGTTACATATGCTAGTTTTATGGCTGCATTGCTTCTTTCCTTTAAGGTAAATACTGAATAGATCACAAGTCATATGAGAGGCTCTTATTGTGTAGATCAGAAGTAAAATCATTGGAGCAAGATAAATTGAAGTAACCTCATCCCTGAAATAATACAGTTCTTGTACCCTTGTTTATACTAGTATGATCTATTGCTTCTTTGGTTTTGGCCTTTTGGGTATGTAGATCCCAAGTTATTTCAGAGTTTAATTGTGTAGATCAGAAGTAAAATCACCGGAGCAGTATAAGTTTAAAGTAATCCCATGCCTAATAATGCAGTTGTTGTACCCGTGATTCACATTTTGTGGACATTAGGTAACTTCTTCAGTGCTCATAGAGTTTTTGCAATGGCCAAAAAAATGATCATTTATTGCGACATGTAATTATTGTTTGTATATATCATTATTATCTGATATTACAGCCAAAATACCATTTTTCCTTAAGTGGAACAGGTAGAATGTGCTTTTCAGGGGCATGTTGAACCTGGTCGATTTTTCATAAGTGATATCCATGCCCTCTTGTTTTTTCTTGCCTTTTATAAAAATCATTGGGGAAAATTTCAATGACAATGGACTGGAAGATATCTAATTCTACATTAAGAGTTTTCCAGCATTTTGGAGTTATCCTGCACAAGATGTTCTTTCTGTAATACTTGTGGTGATTCTGACCATAATGATCAACTTTATAAGCCTGAGAGCGGTAGACAATGATGATTGTGGAACTTGACCGTTATTCAATTTGATGAAGGGATTTTGCTACTGTAAACTAGATTTATTATAAGGGATTTTTTAAAATAAATTCTATCTATGATATGTTAAAGAAGTATGTTACTTTCAATAAATACATATTGCAGCCATATAATAATCTTTGGCCACCAAGGGTTTGTAACTTTGTGCATGTTATAGAACAGAGTTTTATATCTAACAATTCATCACCATTATATGCGAGTAACAGTGAGCAGAGAGAACTTAAACAGGATTGATAATCCAATCTACTCTAATGTCCTAAATCCCAAGAGCTATCTTAAACTAACAATCAAATACATTCAAAATAAATTGTACATTGTTATACGCCCTTTAATGCACATTCTATTTTTCTAACATAAATTTCTTGTGCCAGATATTCATAATCTCTTTTTAGCTCAAGGTGAATAAAATGGTCAAAAGAAAAAAGAGATTATATTCTTAAGCTAGCCTTTGCATCCTATTATATTTCCAATTTACTTTATCGTATTGTCCTAAATTGTTCTCCACTAAACTGAACTTTATCTCTTAATTTGGAAACGATAGAGCATCCGATCTTTCGTGAAAAGGAACAGCCAAAACAAATCTTATCTCAGTATCATGCAAACTATATGTACGTTGATGTGCATGTAGATTCTATCACTAATATCCTTTGTTGTTATTTGATGTATATGACAGTCTCATGCTTTATTCACAAGCAATATTTTCCTGTGAAATATTTTGAGATTATTACAGCCATAGTTAGCTAAATTATATAGCTACAGTTGTGATAAATTGTAGTACAACCCCATGTCCCGTCTCCTGAAGTGCATTTTCTGCCTAAATTTAAACAGTTGGAGTGTTCCCGTTCAAATTTAAAATTGTGGAAAAAGGATAATTTAGAATCTTATTTTAGTGGAGCAGCTACTGTTTAGGAATTGAAAATAGGCTGTGGAAAAATGTGGGGGCTGGAAATTAGCAGCAACTACATATTGAGAAAAATGTCAGGTGGCTCCATAAATTTCTCTCTCTCTTTTCATTTGCCTTAAAATTTTACCTACAAAAATTATTATTAATACTATTCGTTCATAAATGGAAATAAACAACAATTGCATATTTTTAAGTTGACTCAAAATTAAGCAGCAAAATTAAATATTCATGGTGCCACCAGCTCCACAAATTACTCCTAAAAGATTTGAGCAGTGGCTGCTAGCCAAAATAAGTTAAGCAGCCACCTGGGAACCTGCCCTAAAGAGTTTTATCATTAGGAGTGTTTCAAGTCTAGGAGATGATCTCCTCTCACTACATATGGAAACAATGCAAAATGGAACAATTAATTGTCTACAAAAATTGGTGTTTATTCTGAATATCAAAGATTTGTTATCTCACAAATTTGTAACGATTCACTTCTAAACAGCCATACCTTCCAAGCATTGCCTATTTTATATGCTAGTGGTAGCAGAATAAGGGTTGGTTTTATCTTGTTTAAAAATTCAAGATTTCTGTTTGGTGTATAGCTGTGTTTTACTTGATTCTTTTAAATCATATTTCTTTTCATAGATTCTCCAGATTTCTATTTTGTTTTATTCCAATAGTCGAGTTAAATTGCTGTTCAGAAGCATTACAAGTAAACTGCTTTAAACTGAATAGTCAAGGTCATTAGTTGAAATATCATTTGGCTCCTAGGAGTCTAGAGTTGGGGTAGTTAAGGGTATAGCTCCTGAAGTCTGCTCTCTGAAATATGAACTTGGGTTTCCTGTGGCAAATCGCTTCCAATTTGACAGACCTATAGAGAGTAACTGTACAATAGTTCAGGCAAAGACTCACTTTGTTGCAGTCATTTAACATGATGCTGATTTGTGCGTCATAAAGCTTCTTCTCAATTTGTAACCAACAATTGTAACATTTTGTGCATGTTCATTTTCTAAGTAATTCCTAAAAAAGTTTCTTAAATTGCTTTATGACATTATTTGCATCTTTCATTACCATCATTTGAAAGAATTCTTTATATCATTATAGCCCATGATATTTTGAACTGACTGTCAATTTATTTCCTCATCTTTGGTGTGTGGACATTTTTAGCCCTAATGTGCCTCACATTTTTAAAGTGAGGCTACAAGCATTGAGAGTAACTACAAAGTGACCATTAATAGGGATATTTTCAGAGTAGTATACCCTAAAGATAAGAGTCATAAGGAAAGAAATGAGAGAAATTTGGGAGTAGCATGAAAATTAATAACACTACTCTTGAAGGTGCCAATCTGTTTTAGCTGTCAATTTTATGAAATGACATGTGCAAGAGTTGGATTTTTGGGGTACATCAGGTTATGTCCTGTAAAAAATTTTATGAGGTACGGGTCAGTAGATACTTTGAACAGACACAAACACATGGACAATTTGCCAGTGAATTAATTGTGTCAAGGATATATTTCTATTAGCATCTTCAGATATCATTTGCTAGGTTGGTACAGATGTTTGTTATAAATAATTGTGGAATCATTCATCAATTTGAATTTGTAGAATAGCGTGTTTAGGGAGGAATGATTTTCCTTACTGTTCATGTTGTCAACCATAATTCTTCATGATGATACGAGGATAGTGTAGGATAGCTTGTGTGGTGAGGTGATATTCTCCTCACTGTTAATTGCGTTGAATCATAATCTTTCATAATGGTAGAAGTCAAGCATGTTTCTCCTGTAGTTATTGTTACCGAATTATCAATGAAGTGCATTCTGTCATGATTGATTTCAATTTAGAACATGCCCGAGTAGATGATTAGGCTGTGAAGTGATTCTGCCACAAGACCCCCAGTTAGTGCCTATAGTTTTTTTCAGCCCAAACCTCTGTTTTGTGAACTTTGACCTGACATAAAAACTTGGCTATGACTGTTATATCTGAACAACTTGCCAAGATAATTATAATTTCATGTAATTCCTCAAAATCTAACATTTTGACTAGCCTGTAGTTTTTTCAGCCCAACCTCTTTTCGGTGAACCTGGACCTGACATAAAAACTTGGTTATGTGATGCAGACAAGATTGGGGGGTCTTATCAAACTACCCAATCTTGTCTGCATCAAATGGTATTTGAGCTAGTGTTCTTGAGCGTGTAGATAATTCACCGAATGTGAGGCAATCTACACTAGGACCTTGGGTTGGATGAAATGTGTATGAGAACATGTTGGTTGTCCTCCAATAGAGATTGAAGCTGAGTAGAAGGTGCACATAGTTCCTCAACTAAGAGAGAGTAGGTTGCGGAAGTGAGAGGTTTGTCTTCCAGAAATCTTTATTGGGCAGAGGATAAAATGTGATTTTTGTTGCAGGTTGGAAATGGTATGTGAAGATGAAAAAGAGGAAGAGTTTGGGGTTGGTTGCGGGCAATCCGTTTGGAATTTCAGTCCTTGTCAAGAGAGAAAGAATGTACATGGCTAGAATGAATGAAATGAGGAGTATGATGAGAGGCTTGGACCAAAGTAGCAATGGAAAAGAGAATAGAAGAGGAAAATATGGGTATAAGGGAGTACCATTATTTTTCTAACAAAGATACATTTGTAAATGAATTTGTGCATGCAGCTGCAGAGGAAAGAGGAAAGAATACAACAGTGTGCCTTAATGATGGCATGGAGGAAGAGAGCAAAGGTGAAGTTGTAGAGTTGAGAATGAGAAAGAGGAGAGTGTAGCAGTGGATGAGAATCCTTCGGAGGACAATAAGGTATTTGAAAGTGCGGCCGAGAGTGAAGATGTTGCAGTAGTGACAGAGAAAGAGGTAATGCACAAAATTTTTCATTTTTATGCTGAAGAGAATGGATTAAATAAAGATGAAAATATTCTAGTAGATAGTGAGAAGATGAATGTTGCAGTGACAATGGAGGAAGAGGTAAAACCATATTTTCTTGAATTTATGAAAGATGATTTGTATGTTGAGAAGCATGATGTAGTGAATATAGAGATGGAAAAGAAGGTGAATGCAAAGATAGATTTTATTAGTGTTGATCTATATGCAAATAAACTGATATATTTGGTGGTGGTGGCCAGAATATGGTGGGTTGGATTCCATGAGAGAAGATAAGAGTAGAAATTTCAATTGGTAGAGGTCAGATTATGTTGGAGTAGATTCCATGTTGAGGAAGAGGAGTGAAGAGCAGATATGGTGGAGAAGGATGACGAATGTTCCAACCTAGATGTTGGAAGAGTTGAAGGAAGAAGTCTTTTTATGATCCTAATGCAATAATGGAGTTTGCTACAAGTTGCTTACAACTTGAGAGGATAGTTATCCGATCCAACTCCATTTTGTGAGCCCCAAACTTCTTACCTGGTGTGTCTGATGCAAGAGCATCTTCGCTCACAAGCAATCTTGCATCACAAAAAGAATGATTTTCTTTTCATGTTCAAGTTTTTCAATTTCGGTGTAGGTTGGAGCTTCAAGAACATATTTTCAAGTGTTGAAAGATAAAATACTGGTTTTATCAATACTTGGCTTTCAATTCAAAAATAAGAGGCAAACAGAGCGTTTTATGTGTTATATTGCATTATTTCAAGGTTTCAGTTATTAAAGGGATGCATTGGCATATTATAAACTGAAGATAAATCAATTTACTCAATTTGGATGCCTAGGATACTATTCATAAGGCAATTTACCATTGGCATTCCATTCTTGTTTTATTCTTTCATTTCAGGTGCCTAAAATGGAGGCAAAAGCTAGTAATTTTTGAGAAAATAATTAAAAACTCTTCAATTTCCCAAAGGGCACGACTTGGTTCTTGCTTTTATTCATTTCTTAAATGCATCTACAATAACAGGTCATTGGATATGGTGCAACAAGGTTGTGTTTCATATTCTAGAGCATTTAATGAGGAATTTCAAGCAAATATAGGCTTCTTTGAAAAGACAATCGATGGAAAATGAAAGAGCAGATTTGTGTGCCTCTTTGTGATGCCTAACAAGGGTTCTAGTCTCTATAAAATGCAGCCATCGATGGTGTTTAGAAGCAACAATCAACAGCAGCAAGGTTGGAGAAAGAACTTGCAGGTTGCTCCGAGAATTGGATAGGGAAGAGTGTAGGCAATTATATTGCCAAGAAGAGAAAGATAGAAGAAGAGAGAAGAATTTGCAGGTGTTTTTGAGGTGTTCAAGGCAGCCACGAGAGCTGTAGGATGAAGAAAAATATCAGACTTCAAATGTGGAGTGAAGCCAAGAAGGTGCAAAGGCTTGAAGCTTTGAAGACTTGTAGGCATGAAGAACAAACCACTATTGGATTATCCTAACTAGGGAATCAAAATATGATAATGCTTTCTCCTGAGAACTTGTGGACAATAAAAATTAACTCTAGGCACCTTATAAATCTTACTGCATTATTGCTTCATCTGTATTCTAGCACATTTGTGTCTCTCAATTAAGGAGGGTCTTTTTGGTTATTGAAATCTAATAGCCTCATGAGAATAGTTTCTATGTTCTTATCTTGCATGCATCATCTTGGTCAGATGGGATATATTCCTTCAATATGCTTCTTTAAAGTACTATCTTCCTGCTTTTAGATGCATGGCTAGCGTTAATACACCAGAAACAATTGTCTCATTTTGCATTGCAGGTTGTACATCCTGCAAATTTGTGTTTCAAGTTGCCAGACAATGTGAGTCTAGAGGAAGGTGCGATGTGTGAGCCATTGAGTGTTGGCGTTCATGCTTGTCGCCGTGCTTCTGTAGGTGCTGAAACCAACATCTTGATCATGGGGGCTGGTCCTATTGGCCTTGTTACAATGTTATCTGCACGTGCATTTGGAGCACCACGCATAATTATTGCTGATGTAGATGAACAACGTTTATCTGTGGCTAGAACATTGGGAGCTGATGGCTCCATTCTTGTCTCCATGAAATCGGAGGTATAATAATTCTCCAGGATTCTTTGTAATTTTCATGTTTGGCTGCTGCCTGTATGGTAATTCTGGTTGTTTTTTAGGATATTGAAGAAGAAGTCAACCGAATACAACATTTAATGGGAGGAACTATACATGTAACATTTGATTGTGCTGGTTTTGAAAAAACCATGACCACAGCACTAAAGGCTACTTCTTCAGGTGGTAAGGTATGCCTCATTGGAATGGGTCATAACGAAATGACTGTGCCACTCACTCCAGCTGCTGCAAGGTATTGTCTTTCTAACACTGCATTCCAGAGGTCTTACTGATTGCTTCATTTACCATCACTAGCAAGTTTTTCTGTTAGCTTTGGCACTCTCCAAAATACTTGTTTAGCTTAATTTTTTGTGTTATTCTAGTTGCAGGGAAGTAGATGTGTTTAACTGATTGTTTCATTTAGAATCACTAACAAATTTTCTGTCAGCACTGGCATTTTCCAAAAGATTTATTTAGGTTAGAATTTTGTGTTATTCTTATTTTTATTGCAGGGAAGTAGATATTGTTGGCGTCTTCCGCTACAAAAACACATGGCCTCTGTGTCTTGAATTCTTGAGTACTGGAAAGGTGGATGTGAAACCTTTGATCACCCATCGGTTTGGCTTTTCACAGAAGGAAGTGGATGAAGCCTTTGAAACTAGTGCTCGTGGGGGAAATGCAATCAAAGTCATGTTTAATCTTTGAAAAAAATATGTTACAGAGATCCTGGATGCAAATGTCTATTTAGTGACTGTCTAGTTCCGTTTACTTGGTATATGCTATCGATAAAAAAAAGGTAAAAAAGGAAATATTTATATGGTATTCAGTACGGCTTGTACAGTACCGAGTATTGAAGTTGAAACTAGTGCTTGTGGGGGATATGCAATCAAAGTCATGTTTAATCTTTGAGAAAATATTCAAACTAGTGCTGGTGGGGGAAATAATGCAATCAGAGTCATATTTAATCTTTGAGAAAAGTGACAAGTATGGTACAGAGATCACAGAGATCCTGGATGCAAATGTTTATGTAGTCACTGTCTAGTTCCATTTCAGTAAACTTATATATGATATCAATAAAAATAGGGTACTGAGTATTGAAGTTGAAGCGTGTTCCGTTAGTGTTTCTAATTGTTACATTGCAATTTTAGATGAATATTTTTTACTGAAGTCTGTTTACTACAATTCGGAGGTTTCTGTCAAACGTTTAAGGCTTTGTCTGGGATCAGGTGTTGGTATATACCTACGATGCCATTTGTTCTGGCTTATACATAACTTGATCCGGGGAGCAAGCAATGGAACCCATCACTTTTTGATTAGGGAATATGCATCCTATATGACTGTTATAAAGTTCATGGATTCAGAAAGTTAGACTCATAGGATGGTTATTTCTTAAATTGCTATGGTTGTGAAATTTATGCCTCTTCCTGTACTGCTATAGGCAGTTTCTGTGGACAGTTATATAAGCTTGCAATGATTCCTTTGGCTTCTATTTATCAACTGTTAACTTAATGGTGTACATTCATCAGAACTCAATGAAGCAATGCATGGCATCTCTATGTTTCTCTAATAAACATAAGATGTTTAGATAATAAAGTATGGTATGGGTTCTGTTTAGCAATGAAGTTATATTACTTAGGCCTGAATGTGCATGCGATGTTTAACTTCATATCCAACTTCTTCTAAATTGACATAAGATTCCATTTGTTCTAGTGATATGGCTTTTGTTTGTACAGGTGAGATTATGCACATTGCAGGATTATACACACATTATGTCCTGAAGGGATTACAATAAAAAAATCTCTCTAAAGGTAAATGAACTGAAGCCTCCTTTTGGTTATGCCATTCTCCTCAATGTCACGTTCATGTGTATCATTCCTAATATTTTTTTGGAAATTATTATATACTAATTTGTTTTAGAGCTATTTACACGGATGGTTATTTCAAGTTAATTAGAACAAAATAACTTTAGAAGAACTTGAGGTGTCTTCAAGGGGCAGCCATGTTGCCGTTAATGGGAAATTAAGTAACAAGATGCTGTGAGAAAATACAAATAGAATGTAGTTAAGAGGGTGTGAAAGGTCTGTGTTGCTAGGTATTATCAAAAATGCCTTGTTAAAAAAGAAATAGAGGATGCCCTAAGGTCCACAAGAAGGAAAATGCTGTATAAGAAATGGACAAAGCTACTACTGACTGATTAATTCATCGAAACTCTTTGAAGTTACATAAGCATGGCTTAATTGTCATTGAATTTAGCTGGAATTATATATTCACACATTGATATATATTTATACATCAATATACACAAATGTATATGGATATGTATTTATATATTGTAAGAGTGAAAATTGCGTCCCTAGTAACTTTTCCCACATGTTGCGTTGACCCTTTGTTTCTAGTGCAATAGTATGATGTATTTCTATGCAAAAGTTGGCATTTTGACCCAACTTTCCATCAAAGGATCCAAATTCAACTTTCACATGCCCCGTTTTATGCCATAGGTCAATCTCTCATTCTCTCATTTCCATCCCTAAACCTACTTCAAGACCACATGTAGTCGTGATCTGCAAATTTCAAAATCAAATTTAATCTTGAACCCAAAGCCAACTTGCCTTGAGCTAGCTGTTGCCCCTTGTTTCAGGTGTGAACAAATTTGCATGCTAAGGTGTTGTATTAAAGGATAAGAATTCTAACATTTAATCAATCAAGGGATAAAGGAGCAACACGCTTTAGCATCACATCTTCGTTACCAAAGCACTTAGAACAAACATACTATGAATATCTAGAATCATGAAGATACATACAAATATGAGTTTGCTTGGTGTGTCTACAAACTTATTGATACCATTGAATCAAGCAAGAGTTGTGACCAATTGTACTTTTTTGCACAGTCTTGTCTCAGGTTATTGTAGGTGAAAACACTTGTGAAGAAACCATACATGTAGTTTTGGTCCAACAATGTTAGTTTCAAGACTGCAGAATAGAGGACATTTGCATTAACAATCTATTTGGGTCTTGGTTGATGCACATTTGATTGCTGATTACCGAGATGAATAACAAAACATTATTTACATTAGAATATTTCTCATTGTTCTTAGAGCGATGTATGGCTATGCCCCTTTATCAATTTGTTATTTATATGTGTAAATATTTCAATTTTGTATCGAGACTCAACTCCTTTATCTAGGTTAGTTGCTATATTGTCTGCTAAATTAATTATTCTAATTAAATTGAGAATTACATTTATTTCTTTCTATTTTTATGAACTTGACATTTCTTAGATCCCCTAGAGTTTTACTTTACAATTTGTCTTTTCTTTCTTGTTGATTCAGATTTGATGTTTTTATTTTGCATTTATCTTTTATTTCAGACTGCAAATTATTATCTCATTGCTTTGATTTACTTTGGGTCTGGGTCTGGGTCTGGTTTTTCATATCTTTCATCTATTGTTGATTATTATATCTTTCCTTGTGGATCTTTTTGAGTTCTATACCTTAGATTTACCTTCATACGGTACCAAGGATTATAAGGTGTTTTCACACCATTAATTTTATCCTTTGATCTTTGATGCCATTGTTGATTATTATATCTTTCCTCGTGGATCTTTTTGAGCCTATACCTTAGATTTACCTTCATACGCATACCAAGGATTATAAGGTGTTTTCACATCATTAATTTTATCCTTTGATCCTTTTTTCATATGGATGATGATACATGTTCAATGAGTGAGTTGGTTTCATTTGTATTTTGTTTCTCTCCTCCATGGATCTTGTTAGTAGTTTTCTTTCAATTGTAGAGTGCTTGATGTTATTTGTCTGCTTGATTTATGATGATTGTAGTCCTTGTGTAATGGATGATGATGATGCAACATAACCTATTTGCAGTACATGTAGGGATGACGCTTTAAGTCATGAGGTTACACTTCTATTGACTATACTTGATGTTGATGTTGTTGTGACTTGTGATGCTATTCTTTTTGTTCCCTACTCTTACATTCATGTTCCTTTGAGCCTACATCTTATGAGGAGCCTACATATGGTGATGTGTTTCATCTTCATTTATACTTGATAATGTTTTACATGGTGATGATATGTCTTTCACATAACATTTAGATTATATAGGTAATCAAGATGATTCATTGCTTTGTTATGCATTACATAGTGATGTTTGTGCTCTTAGTGAGGTGTTCATGCTTCTTGACTTTAATTGTAGTCATGCTGTATCATTACATGTTAGGTCATTCTTAGTTGTACACTGAGCATATAGATGATATATGTTTTTGAATGAATTTAGAAGCAATTCAATTAATAAGGTTGTAAAATGATTTGATTTACATTATGCTACTTATAGTTCATTAACTACATTGACACATGGCCTCGTCTCTGTCTTTCACTACTATATCTTTAGATCGGTAATATGGCTACCCTTTCATTTATATGAAACTACTAGTCTTTCATTCTACCCATCTAAGAGGGCTTTGTTCATTCTTTGCCACCATCCTTCAAAACTCATGTACACTTCAACATAGATTAATAGTCCTTCATAAAACACCTACTTCATAGAATTATCATGTAGTAGGCCATTCTTATTAGTCATGGCTAGGGGACAAAAATATCTACTAGATCAATGGTTTTCAAGTCTAGAGATCTCAGTTTGTCTCCACTTGAGCTAACAACCAAGGTACATTAAGATTTAATTAAATGAATATCAAAATACTCGAGCTAAGATTTCTCATGGAAATTTATTACAGTTACATCTACATATATTCTACAAAAGGATAGGGAAAAGGTTAAAGTTAATTTAGATGTTTAGCCTTGAAACATTACATTTTTTTCTATTTTAAGTTAAATAGAAAAACTAATATTTATTTTTGGCTCTATGGAACTTTCACATGATAGTGTTATTTGAGAGCATTTAGCTGAGAAATTTATTACATAAATCAGCTACATCTAGAGATATTCTACAAAAGGATAGGTTAAAGTTAATTTAGATGTTTAGTCTCGAAACATTTGCTTCTATTTTAAATTCAATTGAAAAACTAATATTTATTTTTGGCTCTATGGAACTTTGACATGATAGTGTTATTTGAGAGCATTCAGCTTTGCTCACCATGGCTTATGTTGATTTGATTTTACAGCATGCTTTGGTTGATAATGCATCTACTTTACATATATGTAGTGAGGATTGTGTAAGAAGTTGCAATTGGATATGTTAAAATTGAAAACAGAGAAATTACTATTTGTAACTTCGAGAATTATGTACCCTTGTAATTTCATGTTGTGTTTTGTGCTCACTTTGGTGTCCATTCCTTAGTTTGCTTTTAAGTTTATTTGTGCTTTTAAGTTTATTTTAGCTTTTGCATTAGCCTTTCTTCTTCCCAATTTGCTTAGGTTTTGTCTTTCATGTTCCCTTTTTGGTGCCACCTTTGTGTTATCCTTGTGATTTTCTAGTGTCTTGTTGCTTTAGAACTGAAATTGTTTAGATATTAGGATGCCATACAAATGCCCACGAGATGAACTAGCGTTTTGTGATAATTATTCATTTGATGATAATTTTTGAGCATTTTTCTACTTGTCACGTTCTTGAATCAATAAAAACTACTCAAGATGATTCCAAATGGCTTGTTGGCTCTTTTCTTTGGCTTTTCTTACATTTTCAATCAGTTTTAAAAAAAAATTCTCGTGTCTCTCTTCATGAAACCTTGGCTCTTGTTCAATTCTCTCAAGTTTACACACAATTATTTCAAGCTCAACAATTCACTATAACACAATATATTTTTTAAGCTATCTTGTCTTCTTAGCTTCCTTTTCAGGTATATTATTCTTGTTATTGTCAATTTTATTATCCTTTTATTGTCATTGTTGTTCTTTTGTTGTTGTGCCCTTGAGCACTTTAGGATCTTTACATTCCTTTCCTTTGGTTTTAGCTTACACACTTGGGATAATAGCATCACACACTATGTGTTTATCTATCTTATCTATCTTGGTTGTTAGGAGGGAGAAATCCTGAAACAAGGGTTTGACTTGATGCAAACTTTCAAATAACCTTACATTCTTCATATTATTTGTATATACAAGGTTTTTTTGAGTGAGGATATCTAACTACTTGGGAGTTTGGTGATATCTTCTTATTCTTATTTCCTTGCCATTTCAATGTATATTTTTTTCAATATATTACTTTATTGTATTTTTGTTTTATCATACTTGCTACTAGTCATTTTTTCACATTTTCCAATTTTGTCATTATGTACTTGCAAGTTTTTTTTTTGGTAGAACGATGCTTCAAATTTTTTTGGTCATATGAGATGATAGGCAATGCACTAGCATCTTGAACAATGGCTTTCATAATGTGGTGCTAGATTCCTTCTTTCCCTTTTTTTCTAGTTTTGTAATAAAAATATCAACTATTATTTTATTTTCTATAAAATAGTACTTTATTTAATTCTTCAATGTTCTAGTTAATCAAAATATTTTATTTAAATTATTTTTAGAATTGTAGCTTTAATTTGTTAAATACTAGTAAATTAATATAACGTCTAATGTAAAATTAGCGAAAGACTAAATTGCAAATTTTCCTCTTTTACTCTACTAAAGGCTTTGATAATTCTAGTCAATAGTCAATGTTATTATTACTCTTACTACTACTTTGGGAGCAATTACTCAATATGCTATTTTATGTATGCTTAGTTGTATAGTATATAATATGTTATTATGGTGTCCATGGATTCATGTAATGAATGTAGTTCCATTTACCACAGATTAAAATAAAGAGTATTGAAACTAAGATTTAAACTCATAAAGCACACAAACATCCATTTACTCATTACTAGATGGTAGAGGAATCTATAGTTGTCACTAAACAAAATCAATCATCTAGATGGGTACCTAAGAAAAAAGACCACAATCAATCATCTACATAGGTACACAAGAAAAAATAACAAAACAAAGAACATTAAGAGGATACCTTCCAATTGCTAATTATTAGGTAGGATACCTACCAATTACCAATTGTTAAAAAATATCAATTGTATATATACATGAGCATACATAAAATATAGAAGAGGTATACAATGTAAATATAGTTACATGCCATTCACCAAAAATTAAAAAATTATATATAATTAGAGTGTAAAAATACTATAATCATATCCACAACACACTAAGGAGGTGGCCTTAAGGACTGTTGAACAATGAGCGACCATCAAGTTTTACTTATAAAGATATTTTATAAGAATTTTGAATTATAAAAGTTACTAGAAAATTTGTTCAACCTTTCATAAATTTTATTTTAGAGATTCTAGGAGTAGATTGATTCATTAGCTTGTTTCATATTTTTTTTTTTTAAGTTGCAACTTCATTACATTTTATAAATATGAATAAAATGAATTTTTTTTCTTCGTGTAATTATTTTTGAGTTTTCTTCATGATTGTTTTAAATTAGTTTAGAGTTGATTTGATGTAAATTTATATTTAGTTTTATTATTTTCATTTTATATTGTAAATTTTTTGTTTAAAGATTTTGTTTTGATTTTGAGTCATATAGATTGTAATCTAAAAACTAGAAGAATGAATTTCAAGAAGGAACACCCTCCTACTTTGTTCCCCACACTTTCTATGAATCTTATCCTAGTGGGTGACTATATATAAGACCTACCATTACTAGATAGATATTCTCTTGCAGTCATTTGATATGATTGCATAGGCTAGCAATCTCTACTTGTGATGTTGTATATTGTTGAAACAATGACATACCCATAGGATCACTTGAGGATAGGGGAATCTATTATTTCCCATACCTCCTTTAACTCCCATCTATCCTACTTAATATGAAGATCACTCTACTTTACTACAACTCCCAAATAACCTACATGAGCTTGTCTAACATGATCAAGAAGTAATGCGAATAAAAAAATCTATTATGTTTCTATCTAATTTACCAATACCATAGGTACATCCCTCGTCGAGTACTCAATTATGGATGAGATGAGACTTACCTACCCACACATACTTGCTAGATAACACACATGTCATGAATGTTCTAGAGCTCTACTATATGCATTCCATACTACAAAAACACAAGTTATAATATCCAATACTACATATATTACATACTAGGATCATCAAGTCGTCAATCATTGTTTTTCTATCTACTATAGGGCACCGCCTCTGGCAATGTCTCTCTCCCCAATATCTCCTACATATTTTCCACTAAATGGAAAGTCATGTACCCCATCAACCTTTTCGGGGCACCTCCTATGTCATCCACACCTCCAACGTATAGTGATGCTCAATGATCCATCTCTCACCACTCCCTCTATAATTCTATCACTTCCAATATGCCATGAATGACACCTCCTTATTACTAGTAGAAACTTGTATTGCAAATGTAGGTGTCTCCATTTCACCTAGTTAAAATGGTGATAGATGACATTGGACACTTAGGGGCATTCCTTGTTGAATACCAAACTATTGTAGTACTTTCTCATAATGAGGCCTCTACAAAATGTTCTTTCTTTAACAAACTATTGTGAACAACTATTATGGTCCAATAATGTCTATCCTTAGGCAACTTTGTAGCCCTCCAACAAGGTCACTATTTGCAAGCGATCTATCAAATTACCTCTATAACCCCTCTAATATCCTACCTTCATGCCATCTCTCTAACTTGCTAGTATCCTAATAGGAGTTGTGAGGCATACCATCTCCAATGTTAGTGGAAAACCCAGTTGACCTAACCGTAATGCACTCATAGGGCCAACAATCTAGGATTATAAATTGCATGGGTACCACACTTCTCATAATAAAATCCATGCAATTCATGATATAGGTGCATGAGCATGTGTCAAACCAAGGAATATGTTGTACGATGCTTCTCCATACCCATGGTCATATGTATCAATCTATAAGAAAGGCCATTGTCATTGGGAACCACTGGTATAGCCAAAATGATCAAAGATCCACTCGAAAATTCATGATATGTTCCTTTGAGTAGTATCACAAAAATTCTACCTCGCTAAAATATGCATATAAGTATTTATATACTTGTGTGGTTTGGTTTGTGATACAAACCATTGTATTAGAAGTTTCAAGATCCTTCAAATATCCTCTAATGTAATCATGAACTTGAGGCAAATGAAAGCTGCAAATATTTGAGTCCCATCTCTCCACTATCATGGTGAACATCCATTAATCATAAGTTTATGCTCATTTTAGCCATGAACAAAATCTTACAAAATATGACTAGTTGTTTCTTAACCCATGGTTTCCATAAGGTGAAAACAAATGGCACAAAATTTGTTTTCAACATAAGCAACACACTTGATACCAACAATGTATAGAAAATGCGCTAGGAAACTAACATGACATTTGAAAGAAGAAAATGATAGATGAGGATGGAGGATGGGTGGATGATGCATCTACCGATGTGACATGCTCAATAATTTGAAACAACTATGGGACTACTACAAAAAGGCAAAGACTAGGAGGAAGTCGTTAACAAGTGTGGTGCCTACAAGTATGTTACCTCTATAGTAATTGAGCTCAACTAGGGCACAATATGGAAGATGAAGGAAAAATCCTAAATGAGTCCAAGTACTCTAAGAATAAGAATATTCAAAGATTAATCAAGCATACTAAATTCATTTATTCTGTAATGCTAATCAACTTAAGAGCAATTCATGTTCATTTCTTCTAATTACTTTTGAAGAGAAATTTGGATTAAAAATGGAGTATAATGCATAAACAAAAAACCTTTATTCTAAAAGATAATTTCATTTAGCAATCCAAGTGATTTAATAAATGTAGGTTCCACACACACACTTACTTTTCTTTTTTAATCTATGCCTATCTAGGTAAAAATTATTTCTTTATTTATTCTCAACCAAATAAATGATAGAAGGATCATTTGCATGAGATAGGGAAGGTAGGTGCAATCATTATTATTTAGTTCCATTCCTTTTAAGTACAACGAACACTCAGCAACCTGTAATGCCCCTCAAGTTGCGTTTTGATACATGTGTATATTTTGAGAGATGATTTGTATAGCTATACATGTATATTTGATAACAATGATTGTTTGTATCACCATTCTTTTTGTATTGGCATTAATATTAGATGCACTTTATGAGAGACTAATAATATTATTAAAGTATGTTTATTATGTTGTGATTTTAGTTGATCATGCACATGTATGATTATGTGATCGTTCTCATGATTTTGGTGATTGTACCTCAAGTCGGAAGATTGTATGCACTTGTACTGCTATATATATGTACATGTACACTTTATGTGTGTTGAGTGGTTACAAATATTGGGAATTTTTCCACCTAGCTTCATAGGTTTGAGTTATTCCCCAATGACGGTTATGGGGAGATATCACATTGGCCATATCCATTCTATGTTACCCATTATAATTGATTTGAATATGATTTCCTATTATTATGATCAATGGGGTACCCTAGATATCGTGATTAGTAGTGTTCCAAAAACCCTAATCCCTAAGTGGTCGAATAACACTGTGTTTGGATGTTTTTGTTAATATATATTTTTTAGTAAAATTTAAATGTGATGCAGGAGTATCGGGTCACTAGGGGTTTTCATGTTTGCTTAGTTAGGGAATTTGTGTTTGACAACATGGGATCTCTTACCTCTAATTATTTTCTTTTATTAGAAGCATTTGCGAAGATTTAGTTATGGAGATTTAGAATTCTCGCGAGAAAACGGGCATGTAGTAGTGTAGGAAGGCAAAAACAATTCAAAGAAGATCGATCGGGTTTTGAGTGAGTTGAGATGATCAAAAGAAAAGTGGAAGTGGGGGATTTTCCTCTGGAAGGTTTGTGTATTCAATTCCTGGAGGAAGGAGGAGTGAAGGATATGCTAGAAGAAATATAGGTCAAACAGACAAGATAACTTGGGTTTGTGTAGTTGGTAGTAAGGTTGTAGTAAATAAATTGTATTCATCCTTTTATATATGGCAGAAATAAAATTATGTTTGATCATTCTATTTCATTGGTTGTTGTTTGTTATGTAATAATAAGTTGTATTACTCTAATGAGTTTTGGTAGTTCCTATCACATCTTTATATGTGGTGTGTTGATTTCACATGAACTGGTGGATTGTTTTGAGTTTGAAGTTCTTGTCACTTTTGAAGACATAAATAGTTTGTAGTATTTGTTGATTTGGGAATCGAGTTACAGGGAGCAGAGGATCTTGGAAGTATCTCATGTATACCTTGGAAGGGATTTGTTGTTGTAGAGGGATTGAACCCTAGAAGAATTTGTTGTGGGTGAGAGGAGACTTGTAAGTCCAAAGGGTCGAGAAGAAGGCACAAAAGATTGTGATTGTGAGAGAAGATGAGTTTGAAGGGAAAGATGAGATGTGTCATACAAAGACTTTTGATAATCCCATCTTGGAAAAAAGTATCGGAGTGAAGTGGAGAAAAGAAAGCTCCATGATAATTAAATTGGAAATGATTGCAAGTAGAATGGATGCCTTGGAAATGAAGTATTTTCCTAATGATGTTGTGATTGTAGGAATTGGACAAGAAGTTGAAGATTAGAAATTTGTAGAAGGGACATGCCACTTGGAAGACATGGAAAAAAAGAATGAAAATGAAGAGATGAGTGCTGAAAGGAAATGAAATGCAAGAGCAAGGAAAAAAAAAACAAAATCCAAGTAGTTTTATTGATGAAGTAAATGTTACTAAGAGAAATGTAGAAACCTTGGAGCAATCACCCAAATGTGAAAGAGGCACAAGAACTTTTGAAAGGGGAAAAACAAAGAAAAACCCCTTGTGATATTATGAATGAGGCAATGCCTAAAATGTGAGAGAGAGAGAGAGAGAGAGAGAGAGAGAGAGAGAGGCTCTTTTACAATAACATCATTAAGAAGAAATGAGAGAGGAGACATCTCTTAAATAAAGATGAGGTGAGGAGTTACAAAGTAACTCCCAAATCTATGAATGCCACCACTCATAAAATGTGTGTGCCATGTGTCCACATCCTCTTAAGGAGGAAATGTAATATTCCTTAATAAAAGAAAATATAAGAAATGACTTGTCCTCACACATGTACTAGAGGACAAATTACATGTAGGGATTCCAAAGGAATATCCCAAATTAAATAAAAATAAACCTAAGCCAACTAAAGATTAAATATTCTAACACCCCCCCTTAAGCTTTACTTGGGGAGTTTACATCAAACCCTTCAATGGGTTGCAATCCAAGATTTTGATTTTTATAATGAAATTGAAACTTTTCTTTACAAAGTGGCTTGGTCAAAATATTGGCAACTTGGTCTTCTCCCTTGCAATAGAGGAGTGAAACTTGCTTGTCTTCAATTTGTTCTCTAATAAAGTGGTGTTGGAGAGCAATGTGTTTTGTCCTTGCATGGGAAACTAGATTTTTAGCCAAGGCAATGGCACTTTGGTTGTCACAATACAATGGATTTGGTTTGTGTTGAGGTAGACCCAAATCTTCAAGTAGTCTTCTAAGCCACAAGGCTTCTTTGGAAGCATTAGTGCATCCTTTGTACTCAGCTTCAATGGATCTGAGGGAAAAGTGACACTAAGCAAACATGCCCTAATCTCACTTTCAATCACACACTTGTGGAATACGAAAGAGCCTAGAGGTATCACACAATTGGCTACTTCTTTCTGTGGAAGAGAGAGCCACAGGCTACCTATTAGGATTTCTATTCCTTTGTTGCAAATGATAGATAAAATGATGCAAGTTCAACTACTAGCCCTAGAGTGCAAGTATGAACTAGTAACAAGATTGCAAGATTGAGATTAAGTGATGAAAAGCTGTAAACACAAGGATAAAAGGAGAATGCAGATGTGTACCTGGGGTTAAAATCTGAGTGGAAATGTTCGAGATGGGGGCGCGGGCACCACTGTCCTGATTCTGCACCTGAAACTGTTGTTTTGCAACCTGAAAAGCTGCCAGAAAAATGTTGAAATTGCTGTCTGACAGAAGGACCAGGGCGCCCAACGCCCCTGTCCCAGGGACTAGGGCGCTCGACGCCCCCGTCCTGGCAGGACCAGGGCGCCCCACGCCCCTGTCCTAGTCTTTTGCTCTACAATTTGGTGTGAAGTTCAGTCTCCGTCTGCTTCCGTCGGATCTGCAACTTGCGGCATCGTCCGAATCCCGAAACCTGCACTTATATCTGAAAAGGTATGGTGGGCGGCTATATAGGGTTTTGCCTTAGTCAAACCCCCGCTTTGGTGATTTCCACCTCCACGAATAGCCAAGTTGTATTGTAAAAGTAGTGTGTGTGCAAGATCCTAAAATGCAAGTAAGCAAACTAGAGCAACCTAGAAAGTAAACCCTAATTGCTTGCAAATGATAATGTAAATGCTCCAAATCAAGATGCAAAGTGATCTAAAGCATGAATACAAATGATATAATGAGGCTTATACAAAGACATGAAATCATACCCAACCCCAAGGGAGGGGTACAAGCCAATCTTTAGTCATTGATCCCTTATTGCTCTTCAATGCCTTCAAAGCCCTAAATGGATGAATGAAATTGATGAATGCTTGATGGATGGATGTTGAATGTTGTTGAAGTCTTAAAGATCTGCTCTTTCGCTGCATAGAAGGCCCTTTAAACCAAAAAATCTGGATCCCTTCAAATGAAGAAAGAGAGCTCTTATATATGAAACCCTAGGTCTTAATATCAACTTTTGGCCGACCTAGAGATTGAATCTCCCGCCAATTTCTTCGGGTTAAGCTTTATTTTATGATTAGATTGCGCTCCTAAAATTTTGGGAAAAATATCCGGGACTGTGTGCACGCCGAGCGCCATGGTCCTGACAACTTTTCACCAAATTTTCAGGGCCGTTGGATATGATGATTTTAGAGAGAATCCCGAAGTTACAGCTGATTTCGAGATGTTTTGACCCCCGAAATCAAGCCCCCAAGTTCAAAATAGGACCTAATTAGGGTTTTTGATTAAATGATGTATTGGAGGAATAAAATGAAAGGGGCACACTTAAATGAAAGGGCCCAACTTTATGATGTGGAAGATGATGAAATAGGACCTTAGACCTAATTAATTTGATTAATTAAGTGCTAAAGGGGAAATGCAATGCAAAATAAAAAATGCACCGAGGCGGGTGCTAAACTAGGTGTGAAATTGTACCACCCTAGCAAGTGCATACAATTTACGACACTACATTTAGCCCCCACTTTAGCGGTCATATGAACACTACGTGCATATGCAAGCTAAAGTACAGAAAAGTAAACATTATTTGAAAAAGGATATATCCATAAGTCTGTCGAACGAAGCCCCCAGCGGTATCTGCAATACACAGTTAGGAACCGCACCCTACAAAACACACGTTAGATCACAAAATCACCTAATTCTTACTAAGGAAGGTGATGAAAATTCGAGGGTAGCTATGTGCCCCCCCTGTTTCGTCTTGCTAATTTTAGTGAGTTGAAACAGGGTATCATGTTTACCACATCGAATTGTTAAAGAATATTGATGACAAATGCTCACAAGAGGATTCGATATGAGATAAAAAACTAATGGAGAATCATTTGGTAAGAAAGAGGACTAGATCTCAATTCCAACACAACAAAGAGTGTGAGGATTTGAGAGTTCTCTAACACAAGATGAAGGATGTAAATGGAAACAAAATGCAAAGAGAAGAAAAGAAAGGAAAAAGCAGCATGAACACACACATTGGTGATCCATGAGAAGAATAGTGAGAGAGAAAACATGGACTTCTCGCCCCTAGATCTTGTCTAGGTAATCCATGGGAAAAAGGACATGGAAAACTAGCCCCTAGAATCTGTCTAGGTGATCCATGTAAGGGAGGAGAGTGAGAAAGTCTAGCCTTATGCCGCTAGTTCCACTCAACCTCGTGCATGTGTGTGTAAGGGAGGTTAGAAGCACCTCATAGGAGTCTATGCCCGAGTATGCTACAACCTGTATATGTATAGTACAAAAGCGTGACATCTCGCTCTAAGAGTCTGTGCTCTAGTTCCGAGAATAATCACCTTGCATAAAAGAAAAATGGAGACATCTCGCTCTAAGAGTCTGTGCTCTGGTTCCGAGAACGACCCATTGCTCAAAAAGTGTAATGTTTATGTCATAAGCAAAGTAGAACAAGGATACCTACCTTCATCACAAAAGAAGATACCCCAAAAATGCAACAATGTCATAGATCCAAGCAAGGGAGTTTTTGCACTCTTTAAGCAAGGATAAGATAGTTGAAAAGGGATATCTTGTAGTATGTGTAAAGGAGATCCTTAGAGGAGAAGAGATCTTTGTACAAAAGACACCTATCCCCGAGAGGAATTGTCTTAGACAAATATAACATCTTCTAGAATAAGACAAAGAAGAGAATAAGAATGCAACACTTCCTTCTTTTGCGAGGTGAAAGTGATTCTTAATGAAAGATGACACTCTTTCTAACCCAATTGGGAGAGTGAATTCATTATGGATATATTTTACCAAGTGCAAAAGAGGTTGTAGTTAAGGACTTACACCTCTTGTTAGAGAGAATCCTTGAACAAACAACAACAAATGCATACAAGGAATAACATCAAGTAATAAAGTTCACACCATCCACTAAATAGGAAAAAGTGGATCCTTAGAAAAAAATAAGGAAAGATCATTGCCTCCCAAGGATAAGGAGAACGAGAAGGACTTACACAATCTTCCAGGGAGAGATTTAGACATAAGCAAATTGCAAGACATTAGTGTATGTAAAATGCTCCTCACAAGAAGTGGGTAGGATAAGAAAGAGAATACACATCTTCTCCCATATCTAGGAAAAGAGGATTCTAAAGAAAAGATGATCAATATTTCCACACTATTACCCCATAGGAACAAGAGATAACATAGAAAAATTAGGCTATTATGTTGCTTCGAAAATATGATTGCACTTGAAATTCTACCATCATGAATGACAATGAGCCCCCAGTAAATGAGCTACCAATGTCACATAATGATGAGCAACATAATAGCCATTAATGTTATTTAAAGACATGATAGATTGAATGAGGTATTTGAATATGACATGCTAAATGCTCAACTATAAGTGAGATCAAAAACATGTATAAAATGATAAAAATTGAAGAAGAAAAGTCACAAGAAATCTTAGAAGAGGGATGAGTGTAATTTATTAGAGCCTTATCCCTAGAGGAAAGGACTTTATGGCGAATAGGAGATAAAGATTCATAAGTGGATTTAGAAATTTGAGGGGAGTCATAAAGAGATTTGTTCATCACCAAGATTTCCTTATGAGGGGAATGAGAGTTGATAGAAGTAGAAGATGATTTAGTTGAAGTGAGATCATCATCACTACTAAATATAGCATTCACATTGAGAGATGGTCTTTTAGATGCTTTGGTGGGCTTAGAAAGATTATATCCAAGTCCACATGAATATTCATGCATGTTATGTTCTAAAGGAACTTTAATTCCTTGTTCATTTGTGCCACAACCATTTCCACTATAGCCACTCTTAGCCAAAATATGAAAACCACGACCATAACGATTAGCCATTTCAGAAAGAAAAGGTGGTTTTTCATAAGACAAATAATCAAATTCTTCAGAATTAGAGGTGTGAGGAGAAGAAGTTTGAGAAGCAGCCACAAAATTATTGCTCATAGGTTCAGGTAAGACTGATTGATCTCTAGTTTCTTCCTTCTTTTTAACTTTAAGCTCTCTAGGAGGAACCCTATACTCACCTACAAAGGTGGGATTAAAATCAAGAGATCCCCAATCGTCTTCTGCGAGAACCTTCTCAGGATCAAAAGCCTTTTCATGTGTAGATTCAAGTTGAGAAGAATCTTCTTCAGGAACTTCAGACTCATCCAAAGAATTTTGATTATCAGAGGGTGATGATTCATCCATAGGTATCTTGTTTAACGAGTCATCACTAGAAGAGGAAGGCTTAGAAGAACTCCCTTTGGAAGTAGATGTTTGCAAACAAGCTTGAAAATTAGTATCACCTATCAAGGTATATTTCTTATTATTATAAATAAATTTAACTTGTCTATGCAATGTAGAGGGGATAGCTTGCATACTGTGAATCCAAGGTCTCCCTAATAACAAGTTGTATGTTAGATTTCCCGACATAACATGGATAGGAGTAGGCAAAGTAACAGGTCCCACTATGATGGGTAAGGTGATAATACCTAATGAAGACTTAGCCACATTATCAAAGCCTCGAATGGGATGAGAGTTAGGCTCAATAAGGGATGTATCCACATTCATCTTATGCAATAGATTAATGCTACACACATTAAGGCCAGAACCATTATCTACCAGTGTTCGTCTTATAGCAGTGTCATTTATGATAACCACAATCATCAAGGGATCATATTGATGTTGAATTTCACTAGTAGGCAACTCATCTTGAGTAAACACAATTTGAGCTTTAGGATTCATCACAAAGTTAACCAAAGACACTATATTACTAGATGTACTAGGTGGAGGAACATTCAAATCTTTCAAGGCATCTTGTAACATTCCATGATGAGCGGAAGAAGTTTGAATCAAATCCCAAAGGGATATCTTAGCAAGGGTAGCTTTAAGTTGTTCTATGAGATAATATTCCTTACCAAGAACTTGTGAAATACGTGGAGCTTGTGGAAGAATTGGTTGAGGATTAGGAAGAGAAACTGGAGTAACAGGAGGAGGATTAGGATGCCTATTATTTCTAGTATTATAGGTATGAGCAACCGCATTATAACTCTCTCTAGTCAGTTGCTTAGCATACTCATAAGGGCTCTTAGTAGAATAACCTCCTTGCACAGTAATAATAGGTTTCTTAGGAGTGCAAAAAGAATCATTAGCATAACCACCTTGGACCACTAAGATAGGCTTATTTAAAGGTTGAGAATTTTGAGAAGGGCAAGCACCTTGGATAGTGAAGAGAGGTTTGTTAGGTGTTTCATTCACATGTATCAAATTGATTGAGGATGGTTTAGAGGAATGAACAAAAGTGTTGGAAGAATTGTTGATAGTCTTCTCTTGCACTAAAATCTCATCACGGATTAAATCAATTTTAGGAGAGAGACAAGGGGTAGGCATTGATGTTCTAGTAGGAAGAGTAATACTAGGAAAGGTCATATCATCCTCTATCATCAAAGGATCTACATGGGGAATAAACTCTCTAGGAGAAGGATCAACATTACTCTCTAAAGTCTCACTCTTGAGAGGGAGATCTTTGAAAGAGATGTTAACCATCTTGCCTTGAACTAGGGTTTCCTTATGAGTAGAACCAAGTTGAGGAGAGGGAGAATAATTGAGATTCAAGGAAGGTGAGAAACTATCAAGGGAGTTTTAAATCTTGATTTCATCCCCTTTGGCACATTATCTTGTGACATTTTGGTGAACCCGACGTGAACTCCAATCTTCTCTAATTCTGATTTATGTTTTCAAATTTGAGTGTTTATGCTATTTCAAATTCAAATTTGTATTTACAAGTTTTAATTTCTTGCAAGATTAAAAAATCTAGAGGAAATTTTTGCTAAAACCCTAATTTTTCAATTCAAAGTTGAACTTGTGGATAGCTTAATTGGGATCAATAATTTAAAATCTGATTTAGGAACTCATTTGAATCATAAATTTCATTTTCTAAATCTACATTCTAAGTGCTTGCATTGGTTAAAATTAAATATTTCCTTCTATTTTGCATGTCTTATCATTTGAAAGAGGAAAATTGTTGTCATGATGCATTCATTTCATAGATTTGATAATAAGTTAGCTTCCCTTGTTTCAATTTTACCTTCTCCTAAAGAACCTCCCCCCATCTATAACAAAATTTTAGTGCCTAAAAGAGTTTCTACCAATCCCTTTGAGACTCTCCCATGCTCTAAGGATGAAGAATTTAAGAGTGATCTTGACAATTCTCCTAAAATGTGCCCTTCCTATTTAGCTATCCTAGAGGAAGAGAATGATATCATAAACACCTTTCTTAATGTTACTTCACCTTCCCTACATGATGCCTCTTTAAGTGAAAAAGTATTGATGGACATTGACTTATTTTCTCCTAAAGTTGGTCCTTCCAATGGGGGCATGTTAGTGCAACGAGAGGTTATGAACACTTCTTTCAAAGATCTACTTCCTAAGCATGAATCTTTGGAGGATCCTTTTGTGCAAGAAGATGACATTATCCCTACATTTCATAGTGATGACATTTCCTTTTCCAACAAAACTCCCACTAGAGATGATGAATTAATGATAAATGCTTACCCTTCTCCTAAAGTTTGTCTTACCCATAAGCATCCCTTAGAAGATGAAATAATAAGCAATTTCCTTAATTCTCTCTTCCCTAAAGATCATATTGAACAAATTTTGAGGAAAGAGGATGAGTTTAACATATCTATTGATGTTCTCCCTCCTAAGGATGAGGAATTAATAAACAATGTTATCTCCTCTCCCGAAATTGACAATACTTCAAACATTCCTTTCAACAACTTCGCTATTTGGGATGAACCATTAGAAGAAGGTGTAGATTATTCTCTACCCCATGAGAGAACCCTAGCCAAAGGGGATGAAATCAAGATTGAAAACTCCCTTGATATTTTCTCGCCTTCCTTGAATCTCAATCATTCTCCCTCTAAAAATAAAGCATCTCCCTCTTCTCAACTTGGTTCTACTCATAAGGAAACCCTAGTTCAAAACAAGATGGTTAACATCTCTTTCAAAGATCTCCCTCTCAAGAGTGAGACTTTAGAGAGTAATGTTGATCCTTCTCCTAGAGAGTTTATTCCCCATGTAGATCATTTGATGATAGAGGATGATATGACCCTTCCTAGTATTACTCTGCCTTCTAGAACATCAATGCCTACCCCTTGTCTCTCTCCTAAAATTGATTTAATCCGTGATGAGATTTTAGTGCAAGAGAAGACTATCAACAATTCTTCCAAAACTTTTGTTCATTCCTCTAAACCATCCTCAATCAATTTGATACATGTGAATGAAACACCTAACAAACCTTTCTTCACTATCCAAGGTGTTTGTCCTTCTCAAAATTCTCAACCTTTAAATAAGCCTATCTTAGTGGTTCAAGATGGTTATGCTAATGATTCTTTTTGCACTCCTAAGAAACCTATTATTACTATGCAAGGAGGTTATTCTACTAAGAGCCCTTATGAGTATGCTAAGCAACTGACTAGAGAGAGTTATAATGCGGTTGCTCATACCTATAACACAAGAAATAATAGGCAACCTAATCCTCCTCCTGTTACTCCAGTTTCCCTTCCTAATCCTCAACCTATTCTTCCTCAAGCTCCTCGTATTTCACAAATGCTTAGTAAGGACTATGATCTCATAGAACAACTTAAGGCTACCCCTGCTAAGATATCCCTTTGGGATTTGATCCAAACTTCTTCTGCTCAGCATGGAATGTTACAAGATGCCTTGAAAGATTTGAATGTTCCTCCACCTAATACATCTAGTAATATAGTGTCTTTGGTTAACTCTGTGATGAATCCTAAAGCTCAAATTGTGTTTACTCAAAATGAGTTGCCTACTAGTGAAATTCAACATCAATATGATCCCTTGATGATTGTGGTTATCATAAATGACACTGCTGTAAGACGAACACTGGTAGATAATGGTTCTGGCCTTAATGTGTGTAGCATTAATCTATTGCATAAGATGAATGTGGATACATCCCTTATTGAGCTTGACTCTCCTCCCATTCTAGGCTTTGATAATGTGGCTAAGTCTTCATTAGGTATTATCACCTTACCCATCACAGTGGGACCTGTTACTTTGCCTACTCCTATCCATGTAATGTCGGGAAATCTAACATACAACTTGTTATTAGGAAGACCTTGTATTCACAGTATGCAAGCTGTCCCCTCTACATTGCATAGACAAGTTAAATTTATTTATAATAATAAGACATATACCTTGATAGGTGATACTAATTTTCAAGCTTGTTTGCAAACATCTACTTCCAAAGGGAGTTCTTTTAGGCCTTCCTCTTCTAGTGATGACTCATTAAACAAGATACCTATGGATGAATCATCACCCTCTAATCAAAATTCTTTGGATGAGTTTGAAGTTCCTGAAGAAGATTCTTCTCAACTTGAATCTACACATGAAAAGGCTTTTGATCCTGAGAAGGTTTTCGCAAAAGACGATTGGGTATCTCTTGATTTTAATCCCACCTTTGTAGGTGAGTATAGGGTTCCTCCTAGAGATCTTAAAGTTAAAAAGAAGGAAGAAACCAGAGATCTATTAGTCTTACCTGAACCCATGAGTAATAATTTTGTGGCCGTTTCTCAAACTTCTTCTCCTCACACCTCTAATTCTGAAGAATTTGATTCTTTGTCTTATGAAAAACCACCTTTTCTTTTTGAAATGGCTAATCGTTATGGTCGTGGTTTTCATATTTTGGCTAAGAGTGGCTATAGTGGAAATGGTTGTGGTGCAAATGAACAAGGAATTAAAGTTCCTTTAGAACATAACATGCATGAATATTCATTTGGACTTGGATATAATCTTTCTAAGCCCACCAAAGCATCTAAAAGACCATCTCTCAGTGTGAATGCTATATTTAGCAGTGATGATGATCTCACTTCAACTAAATCATCTTCTACTTTTGTCAACTCTCATTCCCCTCATAAGGAAATCTTGGCGATGAACAAATCTCTTTATGACTCCCCTCAAATTTCTAAATCCACTTATGAATCTTTATCTCCTATTCATAATAAAGTCCTTTCCTCCAGGGATAAGGCTCTAATAAATTACATTCATCCCTCTTCTAAGATGTCTTGTGACTTTTCTTCTTCAATTTTTATCATTTTATACATGTTTTTGATCTCACTTATAGTTGAGCATTCAACATGTCATATTCAAATACCTCATTCAATCTATCACGTCTTTAAATAACATTAATGGCTATTATGTTGCTCATCATTATGTGACATTGGTAGCTCATTTACTGGGGGCTCATTGTCATTCATGATGGTAGAATTTCAGGTGCAATCATATTTTCGAAGCAACATAATAGCCTAATTTTTCTATGTTATCTCTTGTTCCTATGGGGTAATAGTGTGGAAATATTGATCATCTTTTCTTTAGAATCCTCTTTTTCTAGATATGGGAGAAGATGTGTATTCTCTTTCTTATCCTACCCACTTCTTGTGAGGAGCATTTTACATACACTAATGTCTTGCTTGCATGAACTCATGTGAGTATGTAGTACATTTTGTTTATGTCTAAATCTCTCCCTAGAAGATTGTGTAAGTCCTTCATCCTTGGGAGGCAATGATCTTTCCTTATTTTTATCTAAGGATCCACTTTTTCCTATTTCGTGGATGGTGTGAACTTTATTACTTGATGTTATTCCTTGTATGCATTTGTTGTTGTTTGTTCAAGGATTCTCTCTTACAAGAGGTGTAAGTCCTTGACTACAACCTCTTTTGCACTTGGTCAAATACATCCATAATGAATTCACTCTCCCAATTGGGTTAAAAAGAGCGTCATCCTTCATTAAGAATCACTTTCACCTCGCAAAAGAAGGAAGTATTGCATTCTTATTTGTCTAAGATGATTCCTCTCGGGGATAGGTGTCTTTTGTACAAAGATCTCTTCTCCTCTAAGGATCTCCTTTACACATACTACGAGATATCCCTTTTCAACTATCTTATCCTTGCTTAAAGAGTGCAAAACTCTCTTGCTTGGATCTAGCCCCTAGAGTCTGTCTAGGTGATTCATGTAAGGGAGGAGAGTGAGAAAGTCTAGCTTTATGCCGCTAGTTCCACTCAACCTCGTGTATGTGTGTGTAAGGGAGGTTAGAAGCACCTCATAAGAGTCTATGCCCGAGTATGCTACAACCTGTATATGTATAGTACAAAAGCGTGACATCTCGCTCTAAGAGTCTGTGCTCTGGTTCCGAGAATAATCACCTTGCATAAAAGAAAAATGGAGACATCTCGCTCTAAGAGTCTGTGCTCTGGTTCCAAGAATGACCCATTTCTCAAGAAGTGTCATGTTTATGTCATAAGAAAAGTAGAACAAGGATACCTACCTTCATCACAAAAGAAGATACCCCAAAAATGCAACAATGTCATAGATCCAAGCAAAAGAGTTTTGCACTCTTTAAGCAAGGATAAGATAGTTGAAAAGGGATATCCTGTAGTATGTGTAAAGGAGATCCTTAGAGGAGAAGAGATCTTTGTACAAAAGACACCTATCCCCGAGAGGAATTGTCTTAGACAAATATAACATCTTCTAGAATAAGACAAAGAAGAGAATAAGAATGCAATACTTCCTTCTTTTGCAAGGTGAAAGTGATTCTTAATGAAGGATGATGCTCTTTTTAACCCAATTGGGAGAGTGAATTCATTATGGATGTATTTTACCGAGTGCAAAAGAGGTTGTAGTCAAGGAACCAGAGCACAGACTCTTAGAGCGAGATGTCTCCATTTTTCTTTTATGCAAGGTGATTATTCTCGGAACCAGAGCACAGACTCTTAGAGCGAGATGTCACGCTTTTGTACTAACATATACAGGTTGTAGCATACTCGGGCATAGACTCCTATGAGGTGCTTCTAACCTCCCTTACACACACATGCACGAGGTTGAGTGGAACTAGTGGCATAAAGATAGACTTTCTCACTCTCCTCCCTTACATGGATCACCTAGACAGACTCTAGGGGCTAGTTTTCCATGTCCTTTTTCCCATGGATCACCTAGACAAGATCTAGGGGCGAGAAGTCCATGTTTTCTCTCTCACTATTCTTCTCATGGATCACCAATGGGTGTATTCATGCTTTTTTCCTTTCTTTTCTTCTCTTTGCATTTTGTTTCCATTTACATCCTTCATCTTGTGTTAGAGAACTCTCAAATCCTCACACTCTTTGTTGTGTTGGAATTGAGATTTAGTCCTCTTTCTTACCAAATGATTCTCCATTAGTTTTTGATCTCATATCAAATCTTCTTGTGAGCATTTGTCATCAATATTCTTTAACAATTCGAAGTGGTAAACATGATACCCTGTTTCAACTCACTAAAACTAGCAAGCCGAAACAGGGGGGGGCATATAGCTACCCTCAAATTTTCATCACCTTCCTTAGTAAGCATTAGGTGATTTTGTGATCTAACGTGTGTTTTGTAGGGTGCGGTTCCTAACTGTGTACTGTGGATAGCGCTAGGGGCTTCGTTCGACGGACTTATGGATATATCCTTTTTCAAATAATGTTTACTTTTCTGTACTTTAGTTTGCATATGCACGTAGTGTTCATATGACCGCTAAAGTGGGGGCTAAATGTAGCATCGTAAATTGTATGCACTTGCTAGGGTGGTACAATTTCATACCTAGTTTAGCACCCGCCTTGGTGCATTTTGCATTTTGCATTGCATTTCCCCTTTAGCACTTAATTAATTAAATTAATTAGGTCTAAGGTTCTATTTTATCATCTCCCATATCATAAAGTTGGGCCCTTTTCATTAAAGTGTGCCCCTTTCATTTTATTTCTTCCAATAGATCATTTAAACTAAAACCCTAATTAGGTCCTATTTTGAACTTGGGGGCTTGATTTCGGGGGTCAAAACATCTCGAAATCAGCTGTAACTTCGGGATTCGCTCTAAAATCATCATATCCGACGGCCCTGAAAATTTTGTGAAAAGTTGTCGGGACCATGGCGCCCGACGTGCACATGGTCCCGGACATTTTTCCCGAAATTTTAGAAGCGCGATCCAATCATAAAATAAAGCTTAACCCCAAGAAATTGGCAAGAGATTCAATCTCTAGGTCGGCCAAAAGTTGAAATTAAGACCTAGGGTTTCATATATAAGAGCTCTCTTTCTTCATTTGAAAGGGGCCAGGAATTTTGTTTTCAAGACCTTCTATGCAGCGAAAGAGCAGATCTTTGAAGACTTCAACAACATTCAACATCCATCCATCAAGCATCCATCAATTTCATTCATCCATTTAGGGGTTTGAAGGCATTGAAGAACAATAAGGGATCACCGACTGAAGATTGGCTTGTACCCCTCCCTTGGGGTTGGGTATGATTTCATGTTGTTTTCATGTCTTTGCATAAGCTTCCTTACATCATTTGTATTCATGCTTTAGATCACTCTACATCTTGATTTGGAGCATTTACATTATCATTTACAAGCAATTAGGGTTTACTTTCTAGGTTGCTCTTTTTTGCTTACTTGCATTTTAGATCTTGCACACACACAAGGTCTGCACACACACTACTTTTACAATACAACTTGGCTATTTGTGGAGGTGGAAATCACCGAAGCGGGGGTTTGACTAAGGCAAAACCCTATATAGCCGCCCAAAACACCTTTTCAGATATAAGTGCAGATTTCGGGATTCAGACGACGCCGCAAGTTGCAGATCCGACGGAAGTGGACCGAGACAGAACAACACACCAAATTTCAGAGCAAAAGACTAGGACAGGGGCGTGGGGCGCCCTGGTCCTTCCAGGATAGGGGCGCTGGGCGCCCTGGTCCTTCTGTCAGACAACAAGTTTTCAGCACTTTCCGACAGCTTTTCAGGTTGCAAAACAACAGTTTCAGGAGCAGAATTAGGACAGTGGCGCCCACGCCCCCATCCCGAACATTTTCACTCAGATTTTAACTCCAGGTACACATCTGCATTCTCCTTTTATCTTTGTGTTTACAACTTTTCATCACTTAATCTCAATCTTGCAATCTTGTTACTAGTTCATACTTGCACTCTAGGGCTAGTAGTTGAACTTGCATCATTTTATCTATCATTTACAACAAAGGAATAGAAATCCTAATAGGTAGCCCGTGGATCTCTTTTCCACAAAAAGAAGTAGCCAATTGTGTGATACCTCTAGGCTCTTTCGTATTCCGCAATGTGTGTCAAAAGGTAGGATTAGGACATGTTAGCCTAGTCTCGCTTTTTCCCCTACACATTTTGGTGAACCCGACGTGAACTCCAATCTTCTCTAATTCTGATCTATGTTTTCAAATTTGAGTGTTTATGCTATTTCAAATTCAAATTTGTATTTACAAGTTTTAATTTCTTGCAAGATTCAAAAATTTAGAGGAAATTTTTGCTAAAACCCTAATTTTTTCAATTCAAAGTTGAACTTGTGCATAGCTTATTTGGGATCAATAATTTCAAATCTGATTTAGGAACTCATTTGAATCATAAATTTCATTTTCTAAATCTACATTCTAAGTGCTTGCATTGGTTAAAATTAAACATTTCCTTCTATTTTGCATGTCTTATCATTTGAAAGAGGAAAATTGTTGTCATGATGCATTCATTTCATAGATGTGATAATGGGTTAGCTTCCCTTGTTTCAATTTTTCCTTCTCCTAAAGAACCTCCCCCCATCTATAACAACATTTTAGTGCCTAAAAGAGTTGCTTCCAATCCCTTTGAGACTCTCCCATGCTCTGAGGATGAAGACTTTAAGAGTGATCTTGACAATTCTCCTAAAATGTGCCCTTCCTATTTATCTATCCTAGAGGAAGAGAATGATATCATAAACACATTTCTTAGTGTTACTTCACCTTCCCTACATGATGCCTCTCTAAGTGAAAAGGTATTGATGGACATTGACTTATTTTCTCCTAAATTTGGTCCTTCCAATGGGGGTATGTTAGTGCAACAAGAGGTTATGAACACTTCTTTCAAAGATCTCCTTCCTAAGCATGAATCTTTGGAGAAATATGTTCATGTTCCTCCTAAAAAACGCTCCCTTCATGAGGATCCTTTTGTGCAAGAAGATGATATTATCCCTACATTTTCTAGTGATGGCATTTCCTTTTCCAACAAAATTCCCACTAGAGATGATGAATTAATGATAGATGCTTACCCTTCTCCTAAAGTGTGTCTTACCCATAAGCATCCCTTAGAGAAAGAAGATGAAATAATAAGCAATTTCCTTAATTCTCTCTCCCCTAAAGATCATATTGAACATATTTTGAGGAAAGAGGATGAGTTTAACACATCTATTGATGCTCTCCCTCCTAATAATGAGGAATTAATAAACAATGTTATCTCCTCTCCCGAAATTGACAATACTTCAAACATTCCTTTCAACAACCTCACTATTTGGGATGAACCATTAGAAGAAGGTATAGATTATTCTCTACCCCTAGCCAAAGGAGATGAAATCAAGATTGAAAACTCCCTTGATAGTTTCTCACCTTCCTTGAATCTCAATTATTCTCACTCTAAAAATAAAGCATCTCCCTCTTCTCAACTTGGTTCTACTCATAAGGAAACCCTAGTTCAAAGCAAGATGGTTAACATCTCTTTCAAAGATCTCCCTCTCAAGAGTGAGACTTTAGAGAGTAATGTTGATCCTTCTCCTAGAGAGTTTATTCCCCATGTAGATCCTTTGATGATAGAGGATGATATGACCTTTCCTAGTATTACTCTTCCTACTAGAATATCGATGCCTACCCCTTGTCTCTCTCCTAAAATTGATTTAATTCGTGATGAGATTTTAGTGCAAGAGAAGACTATCAATAATTCTTCCAACACTTTTGTTCATTCCTCTAAACCATCCTCAATCAATTTGATACATGTGAATGGAACACCTAACAAACCTCTCTTCACTGTCCAAGGTGCTTGTCCTTCTCAAAACTCTCAACCTTTAAATAAGCCTATCTTAGTGGTTTGAGGTGGTTATGCTAATGATTCTTTTTGCACGCCTAAGAAACCTATTATTACTGTGTAAGGAGGTTATTCTATTAAGAGCCCTTATGAGTATGCTAAGCAACTGACTAGAGAGAGTTATAATGAGGTTGCTCATACTTATAATACTAGAAATAATAGGTAGCCTAATCCTCCTCCTGTTACTCTAGTTTCTCTTCCTAATCCTCAACCAATTCTTCTGCAAGCTCCACGTATTTCACAAGTTCTTGGTAAGGAATATGATCTCATAGAACAACTTAAAGCTAGCCTTGCTAAGATATCCCTTTGGGATTTGATCCAAACTTCTTCCGCTCATCATGGAATGTTACAAGATGCCTTGAAAGATTTGAATGTTCCTCCACCTAATACATCTAGTAATATAGTGTCTTTGGTTAACTCTGTGATGAATCCTAAAGCTCAAATTGTGTTTACTCAAGATGAGTTGCCTACTAGCGAAATTCAACATCAATATGATCCCTTGATGATTGTGGTTATCATAAATGACACTGCTATAAGACGAACACTGGTAGATAATGGTTCTGGCCTTAATGTGTGTAGCATTAATCTATTGCATAAGATGAATGTGGATACATCCCTTATTGAGCCTGACTCTCGTCCCATTCGAGGCTTTGATAATGTGGCTAAGTCTTCATTAGGTATTATCACCTTACCCATCACAGTGGGACCTGTTACTTTGCCTACTCCTATCCATGTTATGTCGGGAAATCTAACATACAATTTGATATTAGGGAGACCTTGGATTCACAATATGCAAGCTGTCCCCTCTACATTGCATAGACAAGTTAAATTTATTTATAATAATAAGACATATACCTTGATAGGTGATACTAATTTTCAAGCTTGTTTGCAAACATATACTTCCAAAGGGAGTTCTTCTAAGCCTTCCTCTTCTAGTGATGACTCGTTAAACAAGATACCTATGGATGAATCATCACCCTTTGATAATCAAATTTCCTTGGATGAGTCTGAAGTTCCTGAAGAAGATTCTTCTCAACTTGAATCTACACATGAAATGGCTTTTGATCCTGAGAAGGTTCTCGCAGAAGATGATTGGGGATCTCTTGATTTCAATCCCACCTTTGTAGGTGAGCATAGGGTTCCTCCTGAGAGCTTAAAGTTAAAAAGAAGAAAGAAACTAGAGATCAATTAGTCTTACCTGAACCTATGAGCAATAATTTTGTGGCCGCTTCTGAAAATCCTTCTCCTCACACCTCTAATTCTAAAGAATTTGATTCTTTGTCTTGTGAAAAACCACCTTTTCTTTCTGAAATGGCTAATCGTTATGGTCGTGGTTTTCACATTTTGGCTAAGAGTGGCTATAGTGGAAATTGTTGTGGCACAAATGAACAAGGAATTAAAGTTCCTTTAGAACATAACATGCATGAATATTCATTTGGACTTGGATATAATCTTTCTAAGCCCACCAAAGCATCTAAAAGACCATCTCTCAATGTGAATGTTATATTTAGTGGTGATGATGATCTCACTTCAACTAAATCATCTTCTACTTCTATCAACTCTCATTCCCCTTATAAGGAAGTCTTGGCGATGAAAAAATCTCTTTATGAATCACCTCAAATTTCTAAATCCACTTATGAATCTTTATCTCCTATTCATCATAAAGTCCTTTCCTCCAGGGATAAGGCTCTAATAAATTACACTCATCTTTCTTCTAAGATTTCTCGTAACTTTCCTTCTTCAATTTTTATCATTTTATACATGTTTTTGATCTCACTTATGGTTGAGCATTTAGCATGTCATATTCAAATACCTCATTCAATCTATCATGTCTTTAAATAACATTAATGGCTATTATGTTGCTCATCATTATGTGACATTGGTAGCTCATTTACTGGGGGCTCATTGTCATTCAGTATGGTACAATCTCAAGTGCAATCATATTTTTTGAAGCAACATAATAGCCTAATTTTTCTATGTTATCTCTTGTTCCTATGGGGTAATAATGTGGAAATACTAATCATCTTTGCTTTAGAATTCTCTTTTCCTAGATATGGGAGAAGATGTGTATTCTCGTTCCTATCCTACCCACTTCTTGTGAGGAGCATTTTACATACACTAATGTCTTGCTTGCATGCACTCATGTCAGTATGTAGTACATTTTGCTTATGTCTAAATCTCTCCCTAGAAGATTGTGTAAGTCCTTCTCATTGTCCTTATCCTTGGGAGGCAATGATCTTTCCTTATTTTTATCTGAGGATCCACTCTTTCCTATTTCGTGGATGGTGTGAACTTTATTACTTGATGTTATTCCTTGTATGCATTTGTTGTTGTTTGTTCAAGGATTCTCTCTTACAAGAGGTGTAAGTCCTTGACTACAACCTCTTTTGCACTTGGTAAAATACATCCATAATGAATTCACTCTCCCAATTGGGTTAAAAAGAGCATCATCCTTCATTAAGAATCACTTTCACCTCGCAAAAGAAGGAAGTATTGCATTCTTATTCTCTTCTTTGTCTCATTCTAGAAGATGTTATATTTGTCTAAGATAATTCCTCTAGGGGATAGATGTCTTTTGTACAAAGATCTCTTCTCCTCTAAGGATCTCCTTTACACATACTACAAGATATCCCTTTTTCAACTATCTTATCTTTTCTTCTCTTTGCATTTTGTTTCCATTTACATCCTTCATCTTGTGTTAGAGAACTCTCAAATACTCACACTCTTTGTTGTGTTGGAATTGAGATGTAGTCCTCTTTCTTACCAAATGATTCTCCATTAGTTTTTGATCTCATATCGAATCTTCTTGGGATCATTTGTCATCAATATTCTTTAGCAATTCGAAGTGGTAAACATGATACCCTGTTTCAACTCACTAAAATTAGCAAGCCGAAACAGGGGGGGGCATATAGCTACCCTTGAATTTTCATCACCTTCCTTAGTAAGCATTAGGTGATTTTGTGATCTAACATATGGTTTTGTAGGTTGTGGTTCTTAACTGAGTACTGCAGATGCCGCTGGGGGCTTCATCCGACAACTTATGGATATATCCTTTTTCAAATAATGTTTACTTTTCTGTACTTTAGCCTGCATATGCACGTAGTGTTCATATGACCGCTAAAGTGGGGGCTAAATGTAGCGTCGTAAATTGTACGCACTTGCTAGGGTGGTACAATTTCACACCTAGTTTAGCACCCGCCTTGGCGCATTTTGTATTTTGCATTGCATTTCCCCTTTAGCACTTAATTAATTAAATTAATTAGGTCTAAGCTTCTATTTTATCATCTCCCATATCATAAAGTTGGGCCCTTTTCATTAAAGTGTGCCCCTTTCATTTTATTCCTCCAATACATCATTTAATCAAAAACCCTAATTAGGTCCTATTTTGAACTTGGGGGCTTGATTTCGGGGGTCAAAACATCTTGAAATCAGCTGTAACTTCGGGATTCTCTCTAAAATTATCATATCCAATGGCCCTGAAAATTTGGTGAAAAGTTGTCAGGACCATGGCGCTCGGCGTGCACACGGTCCCAGACATTTTTCCCAAAATTTTAGGAGCGCAATCCAATCATAAAATAAAGCTTAACCCCAAGAAATTGGCGGGAGATTCAATCTCTAGGTCGGCCAAAAGTTGAAATTAAGACCTAGGGTTTCATATATAAGAGCTCTCTTTCTTCATTTGAAGAGATCCAGATTTTTTGGTTTAAAGGGCCTTCTATGCAGCGAAAGAGCAGATCTTTAAGACTTCAACAACATTCAACATCCATCCATCAAGCATTCATCAATTTCATTCATCCATTTAGGGCTTTGAAGGCATTGAAGAGCAATAAGGGATCACCGACTGAAGATTGGCTTGTACCCCTCCCTTGGGGTTGGGTATGATTTCATGTCTTTGTATAAGCCTCATTATATCATTTGTATTCATGCTTTAGATCACTTTGCATCTTGATTTGGAGCATTTACATTATCATTTGCAAGCAATTAGGGTTTACTTTCTAGGTTGCTCTAGTTTGCTTACTTTCATTTTAGGATCTTGCACACACATAAGGTCTGCACACACACTACTTTTACAATACAACTTGGCTATTCGTGGAGGTGGAAATCACCAAAGCGGGGGTTTGACTAAGGCAAAACCCTATATAGCCGCCCACCATACCTTTTCAGATATAAGTGCAGGTTTTGGGATTCAGACGACGCCGCAAGTTGCAGATCCGACGGAAGCAGACGGAGACTGAACTTCACACCAAATTGCAGAGCAAAAAACCAGGACAGGGGCGTGGGGCGCCCTGGTCCTGCCAGGATAGGGGCGCTGGGCACCCTAGTCCCTGGGACAGGGGCATTGGGCACCCTGGTCCCTGGGACAGGGGCGCTGGGCGCCCTGGTCCTTCTGTCAGACAGTAGTTTCAACATTTTTCTGACAGCTTTTCAGGTTGCAAAACAACAGTTTCAGGTGCAGAATCAGGACAGTGGCGCCCGCGCCCCCGTCCCGAACATTTCCACTCAGATTTTAACCCCAAGTACACATCTGCATTCTCCTTTTATCCTTGTGTTTACAGCTTTTCATCACTTAATCTCAATCTTGCAATCTTGTTACTAGTTCATACTTGCACTCTAGGGCTAGTAGTTGAACTTGCATCATTTTATCTATCATTTGCAACAAAGGAATAGAAATCCTAATAGGTAGCCCGTGGCTCTCTCTTCCACAAAAAGAAGTAGCCAATTGTGTGATACCTCTAGGCTCTTTCATATTCCACAAGTGTGTGATTGAAAGTGAGATTAGGGCATGTTTGCTTAGTGTCACTTTTTCCCCTACACATTTTTGAAAAGGGATATCTTGTAGTATGTGTAAAGGAGATCCTTAGAGGAGAAGAGATCTTTGTACAAAAGACACCTATCCTGGAGAGGAATTGTTTTAAACACCTTCTAAAATAAGGCAAAGAAGAGAATAAGAATGCAATACTTCCTTCTTTTGCCCATCTTGTTATCTTCTCACTAACATGCTACAAAATGTAAAGCGGAAAAATTGAACCCTAGTTGTTCTCCCCTCCCCAACTCCAAGGAGAGAGAAGGGAGAGTCACTAGGGTTGATGGTTTTCACTTAGGAGAGACTTTACATTCAAAAGAGGGGTTGAAACCCACAAGATCCAATCCCACACAATGCAAGATTGGATTCTAAATGAGTTTCAAGGGTTGTGATAGCAAGGATACCCTCTTTTGTAAAGAATGTAGATAGAAAGATTGAACTAGGAATGCATGTAAAGTAGGAAAGATTCACTTATAAACAGAGATAGGGATACAGGATGAAGCTGCGGACCTGGAATTAGCAGTAAAATGTCGAGACGGTGCTGTTCTGCAAATTTGAGCGAAAGTTGACAGGATGATGGCGCCCGACGTGCACATGGTCCTCCGAAAAATCCGTGAAACGAAGGGGGATCTGTTCGTCTCTGCACAAGGATTCCAGATCTTCAATTACAGCCGCGTACCTGCAACCTTGTTGTAAGAATGTTTGTATTCTTACATGCGAAAGTGTAATGTATGTAGTATGTTGTATGTTGTATGTGATCTCCTCTTCAATGATTGAATCCTTGTCTTGAATGCAACACTTAGCCTTGAATGGAGACTTAGAATGCTCAATTGCTTGAAGGAATGCTTGAATGCTTGAATGCTTGAATGTTTGAATATTGCTTCCATGTCTTGTTCTTGCTTATTTCCTTCCCCCCTTTCTAGGAGAGGAAAAGTAGTTTATATACTTGTCAATTAGGGTTGATAGACTGATTTTTCCGACCTTAGGCCAACCAGGAAACATTATTTCCCGAATTGCAAACTTAAAGACCCGATGCCCAAAAGAGACCGGGCCCAAAATAGGGCCAGGGACCAGGGCATTGGGCACCATGGTCCTGGGGGACCAGGGCACTGGGCACCCTAGTCCTGAAGGACCAGGGCGCTGGGCGCCATGGTCCCACCTCCCGGGACAGCAGGGTGCAAGGAGGGATCAGGCCAGGGTGCAAAAAAATGCAGTTTTTGGTGTCGTAAACAGTTTTTGGGGTCTCCATTTAGGTTCAACATTGCGCCACCATCGTGAAGACCCAAATGCAATCGAAATTGCAAGTGTCGCAATTTTAGGACGCTACATTTAGCCCCCACTTTAGCGGGAGTATAAGTGTACGCTCATACTTCCGGTAAAGTACAAGGAAACAACATTGAGAGACTTTCACCACATCAAGGAGGCAAGATACACCAAGCCCCCAGTGGACTAAGGATCTTACGACTTCGATTGAAAAAGTAAAAGGGAAGATCACGAGGGAGAACCATGACTGTCAGTAGTAAGGTTCCCTCACTATGAGTCATGCAAGAAAGATATCAAAAATTTTCAAGGCAAAGCCAAATTTGTCAAGAAATTTTCAAGTATCTTGAAAATATATGGACGGGATGTATGCCCCCCTATGTTAAAGCGATCGCACATGCCTCATCAGGAGTGATTGCTTTAAGGTAGTGATACATATAAGTGTAGACACCTAAAAATGGTCAACGCTTGTGGAATCATACTTTAACATTTGCGCATTGCCTCATTTTAGGTTTTTGCATCACATTAACATTTCTCCTATGTCACGCACTTGGTTTTTATCATTTGCGAGCATCGAGTCATTCTTCTACATTCTTCATCTGTCTCGCTTTCGAATTAGGTCTTGTCGACAACAATCTTCAATCATGATTTTGGTCGATCTTTGTCCTTGTCAATCTTGTCATATTGCGATCAATTCATCATCGATCCTTGTCCTTTTCAATCATGTCAATTTGGTCAATTTGTCATTGATTTTTGTCAACCAATCTCAATCAAATCATTTATCAACACTGGTCATTTATCAATCCAAAATCAAATCAAATCGAGTCAATTATCTTTCAAGATCTAATTCGCCTTCTAGGGTTTCATGATTTAGTCATTTAACCTTTGCTTATCATTTTCTTCCTTTAGGATTAATAAATTACTTATTTATCCTAAGTCTTCTCATTACAATTAAATATTCATTTAATTGACTAATTATTCCTCTTTGTGAATGAATTAATTAATAAATGAAAAAATTATTGATTAATTCACTAATTTCTAAATTCCATCAATTTCCTAATTTCTAATTTCATTATTTCCTAATTCTTAATTTCCACCTATTTTCTAATTTTCTAATTCAAATTCCACCTAATTAACTTGTTTCTAGTTCTCCCTATTTGTGTGCTTCATGCGTCATACTCTTGACATAGCAATTTGTCATAGAGTTTTGTCTTGACATAGCAATTTGTCATAGAATTTGTCTTGACATAGCAATTTGTCATAAAATCTGTCATAAAATTGTCATAAGCCTCTTTGCATAGCAACATGTCATAACTTTGCTATTATTGATTTGAATTTCTATTCAAATCTCTTTCATGCTAATTTGTCCATTTCTCCAATTTCTCTATAAATTGGATGATTTTTCAATCAAACCTAGTCCGAATTTCTATCAAACTACCGAACTTTCGTTTCTAGTACTCTTGAGCTTTTTGCTTTCAATTGTGTATGCACTTGTAGGTGAGATCCACAAACCTATTGAAGAGGAAAGAACAACAATGGAGCTGCATGGAAGGAGTATTCAATCTTACATCTGGTTTGCATAATGTTTTCTTTTGAATGCTTCGTTTCATACCTCCATTGAATGTGCTTTAGAATTAGGTTCATTTCAATGAGTATTCTCATGATATTGCTTTGATTGTCTTGTGTTTTGATTGATCTACTTGTTTTGATGAATCCTAATTTCTACGCTACATTAATTGGTGAACCCGACGTGAATACTAACCTTCTAACCCCTCTACTATGTTTTTGAGTGCTTCTAAGTTGATTTGCAGGTCAAAAACTCAAAAACAGAGCTGTGCAGTGCATTCTGGACACATCCTGCACCTGTGTAAAGCATCTTGCGCCTGTGTTGAAACATCTTGCGCTTGTGTTGAAGACTTCTGCGCTTGTGTTTGACATCCTGCGCTTGTGTCCTAACTTCTGCGCCTGTGTGAAGTCCAGATCAGAGGTGAAAAATGCAGTTTTTACTTGAAAAATTTTATATGTTTTAGTAAATTGCAATTTTGAGGGTCTTCGGTGCATTTTTGGACAAATATGGTGCCCGTAAACATGACGAGACATCATTGATTTTTTCAAAATTTGGTTCTAGATTATTTGAATACCTTTCCAACGCATCAAACGGTTTGTAATTTGGAGCTAGGATGAGAAAGTTATGCCTTCTCAAAGTGGACTGAAATTGTAATCTGGTTTTCATAAATCAGATCATCTGTGCTTTGGATTTTGGGTACTAATTATTTGTGTAGGATCTTGGCATACGCATGACAAAGACTAAAAATCAAACTACTAACATGTGTTATGCAGATTCGATGGTCAAAGACAACAAATCAAACTTCTGACATGTGTTTTGCAGGTTGCCTTGGAGAAACAACCAAATTGTGTGTTTGAGTTTTTTAATTAGGCACTTAGTGATTTATAAGTAGGTGGAAATGAACCCTTGTTTGCTTTGTTTGTTAAGTATGACATTGGAGTAGGAGAGTATGCTCTCATCCTTCATAGGGTGATCAGAAATCCAGATCTTCGATACCATGCTTGTGTGGTTGATTGAGTGTCTCCATTAGAGGGCCTGCCTTCCCGACCACTTTGCTTTTGCAAGCAAGTGATAATCGTGAGAAGGGAACGACCCAAAGTGAGTACGGCTAGAATTCCTTGGCATTCTAACTCACTATAAAAAAATACCTGATGGGCGAAAGCTTTGAAGGAAGCGTTACGTGGGAATTGCAGTTACTTGGGAAGTGATGCCCCTTGAAACTCTTTCTCATATCAACATCTAAGTAGGGCCTCTTGGTCTAAATCGCGCTTGCGTGACTACATTTGTTTGGTATCTTGATGGGCTTAATGTCACAATCATGCTTGCATGACATCAAGGAGTAATGCTTAACAGAAATCCTTACTACATACCTTGTTTTTAGAGGCCAAAAACCCTTCTAGTTGCTCGAGAAGGACAAATTCGGATACTTGGAAGAGATACTAAGTTCGCCATGGGGAGATTCCATGGGGACTGATGCTTGGCTGTCTTGAGAAGTGAGTGCCGTGGAGGGGAGCCCGTGGGGTCAAGCATCTATGTATTCTCCTTGAATCCCATAATGAGTCTACCTCTCAAGTACCTAATGTCTTTGCCTACCCTAAGGAATGTGGAAATGAGCATGATTGCCTTGAGTCTAAGTTATAACATCTTGTATTCTTTGATTGTCAAAATTTGAATCCCATTTCAAGAGAAAACACATTGATCAAACATAAGATTTAAACAAAAGACATTCATCCAACAAAAGTTCAACAAGGTTCAAAAACACACCTTCAAACATGGTTGTCAAGCATTGTTCAAAAACTTGTCTCAACACTTATGTCACTTACATTTAGGTTCATCCTAGGTTGCATTTAGCAAAGTCATTATCAAGTATCAAAGTTAGGATTCACCTAAGTCATACTTCTTTTGCATATCAATAAGAGTCATCCATTTGCATATGTCCTCTTGCATAAGAGCAATATCATTTCATAATTAAACCTTAGGTTTCATCTTAGGTGGACATTATCATACATTTGCATTAGCATATCCTAAGTCTCTTCATTAAGCCTAAGTCATTGTCATATCATATTAAGATCATTTGCATATTAATTGTCCTTTTGCATATAGTGTCAAACCCAGGTTTTGTCATACTTGAGTAATCCAAATCTTTGATAAACCCTAAGTCATTGTTAAGAAGTCTAGACCTTATCAAATCTTTTGTCCTTTTGTCATCAATATCATTTCGTCAAACCTAGCTTAGTATCCAAGCATATAGGGGAGACATTGTCATCTTGTCCTTTGTCAATTAAGTCCTTTTGTCCTTTGAGGTCTAGACATCATTTCAATTTCCAAAAGGTCTCTCCTAGATTTGCATTCAAAAGTTTGTCAAAATCTTCAAAAACAACCAAAAACATAGATTTGCATTTTCATCTATTTAGTTTGCAATTTAGTTGCATATCATATATTATCCTTGAAAAATTCCAAAAATATTGCATTTGCATAAGTGACATGTCTATTGAAACAAGGTTCCAAGCACCAATGATGCAACAAAGTTTGACATATCAACCGACAATGCAATCAAATTTTAATCCAAGGCAATCACAATTATATCCAACCCAACAACAAGGCAATATCGGTCAAACTTATCATGATGACTTAAATGTCCAAATACAAAAACTAGAGGAGAAACTAGCTCAAGAAAAGGAGATATTGGAGCAAAAAGTGATAAACAGTGAGAAGATAAGATCTCAAATGTCCAAAATGTTTCAAAAATTTCCAAGTCAAAATCCAAATTTTGAGCCAATTAATGTAAGATCTCTTCTTGAACGATCAAACATACCAGCTCTCCTCTCCCAAATAAAGATGATGAAACAATTACAAGAAAGGAGACAACATCAATTTCAACATTATGTGCCTCCACAACAAGAACAAGAAGGTGTTTACTATCAATCATATTTTCAACCATCACAACCAATGACACAACCAATTGTTCAACATATGCAACCAACACAACCAATGGTCCAATTTCAACAATATGTCCAACCAACTATACAATGTCCACAAATAGTCCAACCGATGGTGGAATATCAACAAGTTCAAGTTCAATCAACATATCAATGTCAACAACCACGACCAAACATTCAAAAACAAAGGTTGCAACACACACCAAGCCAAGTTTCAAACATGTCAAACCAATTTGATCAACATTTAGTTCGAAATCAAAACATGACATCAAATCAAAAACAAGTTCAAATTCCAAGTCCAATCATGTCAAAACCTAAAAAGAAGGGTGGCCTTATTGCAATGCTCTTAAGGAAACAACTAAGTGAGTCTTTTGAGGAAGATAAAGATAATACACTTATGTCTAGCAATGCCTCATCCCCCCACAAGAAAATTGACTCTCCAGTGGCATCTATCCCTACACCTTTAAAAGTTTCACAAGAACCTTCCATATTGTCCTCATTAAACAATACACCCAAGGCTGCAATTATCCAAGAGCTATCCATAATTGATTGCCAAGATAATCTAATTCATGATGCACATCCTTGCCATGTTTCAAAGATACAAAACCCAATGCCACCATACACTTTATTGCCATTACCTATTTTAGAGGACCCCATTCCAAGTCCCTCTTCCTCATGTTCAAGTATTGATTCCTTGCCAGAATCCATCACAAATGTTCAAAGTGCATTTCCTTCATGCCAAAACATTGATTCCTTGTCAGAATCCCCCATGCATATTCAAAGTCCAACTCCATGTCAAGAGGATAATTTAGAGCATGAAGAAATGAGTCCTAAAGAAGATCAAGATCAAGATCCTAAAACCTTATCATCCAATCCAATTGTTGACCAGGACCCCATCTTCCCACACATTCATAATGATCCTCCTATCACTATCCATTCTATCCAAGAGAACAACACCTTTTCAAGTCCTATTGACACTCCATTCTCCGAGCAAGATCAAGATATCGTAGTCCATCCAATCCCAAATGATCCCCTTCCATTTCACGAACACAATGTCCTTTCAAATCCCATTGACATTCCACTTCCTAAGAAGGATCAAGATATCCCTTCCATTCTTTCCGATGATTCCATTAAAAGTCAAGAGCAAAGCACCTTTAAAGAGGATTCCAATGATCTTCCTCCTTGTCAAGATCAAATCATTCCTTCAGATCCTCCACAAGATCCACTTGTTCCTCCATCTCCTTGTCCTAATCTCATTTCTTTTGATGATCCCATTATTTCTCCCATTCCATCTCTTGAAGAGCCTATCATTGAACCATGCCCACAACACAATCCTAGTCCCCAACATGATCCTGATCCCCTTCATGATTCTAACGTGTCAGTGCAAGATGTTCATGAACCCTCGACATGCATAATGGGTTCTTCCACTTTGGTGCAATCTGATCCACTTCAGGATCCCATTATTTCTCTCATATCATATCCACCTCATAATGGACTCGCGTCTTCTTCCCAAAGAAAAGAGTCTCCTACAAGTCAAGATATTGATAAAGGCAAAGGGGTAGACCTTCACAAGCAAGAACCCCTCCATATCGAAGAATATACTAATGGTCATGGCTACAGAGCTCACACTCAAGGCGTTGGTATCCCTTCAAAGTCAAAATCCAAATGTCCACCTTCCCCATCATCGCTTCCATCCATTCTAGGTCCCTATATCCCTCCATCTCCTATGCAACATCAACAAAGGCACACATCTTGGAGAACCTTCCATCCATCCCACATGCCTCCATATCATTCCCGTCCACACCAACATTCATTCCCTCCTCCAAGCAATTTGGATGCCAAGTATGAGCATCATAAGTCTAGAAATCCACATGTATTCAAAGATCAACATGTCCAATATAATCGACATGTCAAAACAAAGAAAAATATGATCTATAAAGAAAAAGAAATATCCAAAAGGCCACAAAGGCCCACTGAGCAAAATAAAGAAAAGTCAAAATATATATGGGTTCCTAAATCCCTTGTGCAAGCAATGCACTCCAAGGAACCACAAAAGCATGAAAAATCAAAAACCATGTGGATCCCCAAGAAGCTCCTTGAAGCACAAAAAGAAACATCCAACTTGGCATCCAAAATTGCTATTCCTCCACCCAAACCTCTCAAATTTGTTCCTCCATCACCTTCTTCATCCATTTTGGGCCCTTATGTCCCAAAATCCCAAGCCTTTCCTCCATCAAAATCTCAATATCCAAAATACATTTGTCCTCCATCAGTCCATCACTCCTCAAGGTGTGTGCCAATGTCGATCTTGCCTTCATTTCCATCCACTCAAGCCCAATTCTTGCAATACCCTATCCATTATCCAATGCATATTTTCCATCCTTCCATCCCTTTGATCGAATCCTTTGCATAAATCCTTGCCTTAGTCTCATCTCATTTTCCATGTCCTTATCCTACCAACATCTTTGAGCATACTTTTAAAGGTCATGGTCCATTTTCTTTCAAGGCTACTATCCAAACAAAAAAGACGCTTGAGTCCTTCTTCCATCCCATATCATGTGTCCATCTTCTCTTGACAAAAAAAAAAATAAGAGACAAAAAAGTGAGAAAAAAAAAAGGAAAAAGACAAAAGAAAAATAATTCGTCCACCGGTGAAAACCTGGCAAACAGGCGCCTTGGGCAAGTACCATGATGAAAACCTGGCAAACAGGCGTCATGCGTAATCTATGAACTTCTTGCACAATCACACTTGGGGGCAGGTTTCCTCCTTCATATCCTATTGCCCGTCATTATCCTATCATACCATGTCATTACCCTTCATATCCTATTATCCCTCATGTCCATTTTCCCTTTCCATCTTTGATCTTGACAAGGCTGAGGATCGTCATGAGCATCATGTATCTTGTTTGCAGCTTTCAGTCTATCATAGCTTTTGGTCATTTATCCATTTGCTTATTATAACCTTTCATCCATATTCCATGTCTTATTGCAACTTTCTGCCACTATACCATATCCTATCCCGACCTTCAGTCCATGTCCTTTATCCATTCTTGGTCTTGCTTATCCTATCCATATCTTATCACTATCCATACACTTTGTTTCATTCCTTGATCTTGATCTATCATAAGGATGCAAAATTTAAAACATGTTTTTCAAAAACCTCTTGACATGTCCCTCATGCCATGTTCACTGCTTTACATTGTCATATCCAGTCTCTTGTCCCATCATGCAATAGCCCTTGGAAATTGCATCCATATTGTCTCCATAATAAAAGGCCTTTGTCTTCCTTCTATCCACCACCATTTCAGTAAGCCTATTTATTCACCTATCATATTCCTTGCCTTGCTAGACACTGGGGGCAAAAATTTGAAAAATCTTAAAAATCCAAAAAAGTCCTGAAAAAAGTGTTAAAAATTGAAAAATGTCATGAAAAAATCTCATAAAAAAAAATTGAAAATTGTCCTGAAATAATTCATAAAAATTGAATAATGTCATGAAAAAAAAATCTCATAAAAAAATTGAAAATTGTCCTGAAATAATTCATAAAAATTGAATAATTGTCCTGAAATAATCCAAAAAAAAAAAATCAAATAATGTCCTGAAATAATCCAAAAAAATTGAAAAATGTCCTGAAAAAAAGTCAAAAAATCAAATAAAGTCCTGAAAAAAAGAAGAATGAACACAAAAAAATTGTAAAACTCCAAAAATCCAAAAACACGCATTTTGCAATAAGGTATTCCCTTTATGCATCGACAGCTCACTGCATATATATCCAACAATTTGCAACCAAACACTGTGCTTTAATGAAATTATGCGTTAATAGATGAACTTTTTCAATCAAACCAAACATTCAAATTGATCCAAATTGTCTTATCAATCAAATATCCGTATCAAAATCATTTGTCCTTGTCACATTATCATGGGTCTTATACAGGGTGTGGTATACTCGAAAGCAGACTGTGTCCTGTCTTAGACAGGGTATCACATTTCCTGAAACCAGACAGCATGATCGTCCTATCAACACGTTCAACTTTTGACAATAAAGATCAAGATGTTTGTTTGATTTGCTTGAATTTGTGAGTCTTATCTTCTTATTGATTTATCTTTGGTTTCGATCATGTTCCTATGTTGCTCGATGATGTCACTGAGTGATTTAGAGTGACTGGGATGGTTCATGATCCTCTTCTTTTGATTGTGATTGTCGTTTGTCTGTGCTGTGTCTGTCTTTCACAAATTGGGTTGCATTTCAGCTCTGGCCTTCAATGCCATGATGCTATGCATCCATTTTGCTAAATAAAAATAAAGGTTCTCACCTACAAAGTGCATTACTGAAAGCAAGTTTTCATCATTTCTAACTTTCCCCTGTCTCATTTCTTCTTACTAACACTTCTTCCGTCCGGTCGGATAGTCAGTTCGGTCTAGTGCTCCGATATCCACACACATACTGCATCCTGTATCCATTTGGTTAGTACATTTGCATTTGCATCAAGCATTCCATCAAGCATTTCATCCATTTCATTTCATAAATACATCAAAAAAATACATAAAAATGCATCTATACATGTTCATACAAAGTGCATGAGTCATCCATACATGCAAATAACATCAGTCATAACACATTGCATCCCATTATATCAATGCATATTATATCACATATCACAATCATGTCGGAGTACAAAATCGGACTGTCTGTCCTAAGTATGACTCGCAGGCTGACTACAAAATGTTAAACTACATAATGTCCACTGTCTATCATAAGGAGTACGTGCCTCTGTCACTGGGTGCTCCCTCTATCCTCCTCATCCCCACAATGTCCCGTAAGCCATCAAAATTCATGAAGTTCAAAACATGGGTTTTCAAGATACATACCGCTGCTCTTGCGTCCTCCGGTTGTCTGAATGTGCGTACATGTTCTCTGAGGTGATCTGCCATTGGAATGTTCGCCATCTGTCTGCAAGCGTCCTTGTCCAGAGCAACAAATCCTCCTCTTTAGCTAGTGCAAATGAGCAATTTTCACCCTCTTGGTCTCATTTATAGCTCTTTGTCATTGCATAGATGGACGTGCATCCTCTCCATCTTATGTTGGTCGCGGTCTTTTGCACCTTAAATTGTTTGTCCTTCATGCATCCGATCTCCGATTGTCAGTCCGTTCGATTCTATCATTCTTATCGATCAATTGGCCTCTTTTCTGGATATTTCTGGCCAATTCTTCGAGGGGGCATGCATATGTCATTATCATTGTCATTGTCTGGGGCATTTTCATTATTGTTCTTTGAAACAACGCTTAAAATCGCATTGTCTCAAAGAGGGGCAAAATGTAGACACCTAAAAATGGTCAACGCTTGTGGAATCATACTTTAACATTTGCGCATTGCCTCATTTTAGGTTTTTGCATCACATTAACATTTCTCCTATGTCACGCACTTGGTTTTTATCATTTGCGAGCATCGAGTCATTCTTCTACATTCTTCATCTGTCTCGCTTTCGAATTAGGTCTTGTCGACAACAATCTTCAATCATGATTTTGGTCGATCTTTGTCCTTGTCAATCTTGTCATATTGCGATCAATTCATCATCGATCCTTGTCCTTTTCAATCATGTCAATTTGGTCAATTTGTCATTGATTTTTGTCAACCAATCTCAATCAAATCATTTATCAACACTGGTCATTTATCAATCCAAAATCAAATCAAATCGAGTCAATTATCTTTCAAGATCTAATTCGCCTTCTAGGGTTTCATGATTTAGTCATTTAACCTTTGCTTATCATTTTCTTCCTTTAGGATTAATAAATTACTTATTTATCCTAAGTCTTCTCATTACAATTAAATATTCATTTAATTGACTAATTATTCCTCTTTGTGAATGAATTAATTCATAAATGAAAAAATTATTGATTAATTCACTAATTTCTAAATTCCATCAATTTCCTAATTTCTAATTTCATTATTTCCTAATTCTTAATTTCCACCTATTTTCTAATTTTCTAATTCAAATTCCACCTAATTAACTTGTTTCTAGTTCTCCCTATTTGTGTGCTTCATGCGTCATACTCTTGACATAGCAATTTGTCATAGAGTTTTGTCTTGACATAGCAATTTGTCATAGAATTTGTCTTGACATAGCAATTTGTCATAAAATCTGTCATAAAATTGTCATAAGCCTCTTTGCATAGCAACATGTCATAACTTTGCTATTATTGATTTGAATTTCTATTCAAATCTCTTTCATGCTAATTTGTCCATTTCTCCAATTTCTCTATAAATTGGATGATTTTTCAATCAAACCTAGTCCGAATTTCTATCAAACTACCGAACTTTCGTTTCTAGTACTCTTGAGCTTTTTGCTTTCAATTGTGTATGCACTTGTAGGTGAGATCCACAAACCTATTGAAGAGGAAAGAACAACAATAGAGCCGCATGGAAGGAGTATTCAATCTTACATCTGGTTTGCATAATGTTTTCTTTTGAATGCTTCGTTTCATACCTCCATTGAATGTGCTTTAGAATTAGGTTCATTTCAATGAGTATTCTCATGATATTGCTTTGATTGTCTTGTGTTTTGATTGATCTACTTGTTTTGATGAATCCTAATTTCTTTAGGGATTTTCTGCTGCTCTACAAAGTTAATCACATTCGGAGTCATAGACACAAGATCATCAGGTGAGATAGAGGAATCATTAGTATCAATCGCATTAGAGGTATGAGAAGGCAATGGATCAGTAAAAATCTTAAGATTTTGGTTAGGAGGAGCTACAGATGTGTTGCCTTTATCATTCACACCAGAAACAGAGATAGTATTATTATCAATCAAATCTTGAATTCTACCCTTTAAAGCAAAACATTTTTCAGTATCATGCCCAGGATGACGATGAAATTGACAAAAAGATTTGTTATCAAAATAGGGTGAGTTAATCTTTGCAGGATCTATTTGCTTTATAGGAGGAAGAGTAAGCACATTTTGTTCCAATAACTTATTCATAATACTATGCAATGATTCATTCAAAGGAGTAAACTTTCTTTCTTTCTTGAAAAACTTAGAAATAGGAGGCACACCTGATGCCACATTCACATTGTTGTTGATGATGTTTTCATTGAATTTAATGGACTCTCTGTTCGGTTTAAACTTCCCAAATGGTTGTTGACTACTATCACCCTTATCACTCGAAGCCATAGGATTTGCTTGTTCCATTTGACTCACAGACAGTTGATAATTGTGAAGAGTTGCGCACAACTGTTGGAAAGAAGTAAACTCAGAAAACAGAAGTTTTTCTCTAATATCTTTTTGTAAATTAGAAATAAAGATTCTTTGAATATCATTGTCAGGTACTGGAAAGGAAATTTGAGCATACAAATGCTTATATCTACCAATGAAATCAGTCACTTTTTCTTTAACACCTTGTTTACAATGCATTAAATCAATCAAAGTAACTTTAGGACTTATATTGTTTTGAAATTGTTGAATAAAAGCATTTGCAAGTTGTTCGAAAGAAGTAATAGAATAGGAAGGCAACGAGAAATACCATTGTAGGGCTTTATCTCTTAATGTTCTAGTAAATAGTTTTGCAAGCAACCTTTGGTCATAAGCAAAATCAGTACATATTGTTTGAAAGGTCTTAACATGTGTTAGAGGATCACCATTACCATTATAAAGCTCCAAATGCGGAATTTCAACATGTTTAGGGGGGATAGCTCGAACAATGTCAAGAGAAAGTGGGCTCGCAACATCAAATGTGGGCACACTAAACTTAGATTGATTCATAGAGGCAATTTGTTGCTGTAAACAAGAGACAGTTTGTGCAAGATTGTTAATGGTCGCTTCAGTCGAAGAGTTCATATTAGACGTGTTAGATTGTGATGGAGGTATTATGTTATTGAAAGAAGGTAGAGAGTAAGGTGGTGGGACACTATGATAGTTAGTCATAGGAGATGATTGGAAAGGAGGAACACTACAAGGAGGAATGGAAGGGTTAAATGAACTTCCCCCTTGCATCATGTTCATTTGTGGAGATATAATAGGGACACTCATTGAAGGAATGAATGAAGAAGTCGGATTGAATGAAGGAAGAGGGTTGATTGAAGAAGAGGGATTGCCCCCATGACTGGTGATCATAGGTGGAATGTCTTGTATTGAAGTAGTCATTATGTTTGATGTAAAAGTAGGTATACTAGCAATAGAAGTTGTCAAAGGAATAGAATGATTAACTTGAGTAGGAGGTTGTGTATAACCTAAGGTTTCGGCACAACTTTTCATCGGCATCACATTCGAATCCACAATGTGTGCAATACCACGCAAAATATCAATTCCAATCTTATCACTTTGAACCATACGTTTTAGACCCTCAATTAATGAAAGAGCTTCACTATTGGGGTATTCTTGAGACATCCATTGTCGAAAATCATCAAATTGGTTATCCAATTTTGAAAGTTGTTCTACAGAAACCTCATGGAGAGCTTCTTTATCATTAAGAGGATTAGAGGAATTACCCATGTCCTCGTTAAAAAGGCCATTCAAATTAGGTTCCATCTCCTCAGTAATTAAACCTTGGAAAGACTTAATTCTAAGGCTTCGTCTAACGGGAATGTTGTCTTGTTCAATATGATCTTTAGGGGAGGTTAGAAGCACCTCATAGGAGTCTTGCACAGTAATAATAGGTTTCTCTTGCATTAGGGCGTGTTAGATTGACTGAAGCTAAGATAGGTAGATTGTTGCTTTTTACTATTCCAAGAAATTGCTCATGAACCAACAAAAAAATAATAACCACAAGTAGATTTCCCATCATTGGGATCTCCACCTAGATCGGACTCAGTAAAACCGTTTAAAATAAAATCAGAATTTGCATCATAAAACAAACCTATATTAATAGTTCCTTTAATATATCTTAAAATTATTTTAGCAACTTTAAATTGTGTTTGTTGAGGTTTAGACATGAATCTTGAAACCAAACCAACACTATAAGCAATATCTGGCCTAGTAAGAGTTAAATAATTCAAACTTCCAACTAATTGTCTATACAAAGTAGGATCAACAAGTGGAGTTTGCATATCAAGCATTAAATTAGTGCCTAATTCAATAGGAATTGAAACATGGTTAGCATCATTCATTTTAAACTTATCTATGAGATCTTGAGCATATTTACTTTGAGATAAGAAAATTACTTTAGAGGTTTGCCAAATTTGCATTCCTAAGAAATAATGTAAAAGACCTAAATCAATCATTTGAAATTTTTGATTGAGTTGAAATTAATTTCAGAAATCAAATTATTGGAACTTTAAGTTAGAATTAAATCATCTACATATAAAATAATAATCACAATGTCATCTTCACTATGTTTAATATACAAATTTGGATCATTTTTACTTCTAATGAAACCTTGAGAAAGAAAGAATACATTAATCTTAGAATACCATTCCCTAGGAGATTGCTTCAAACCACAAATTGATTTCTTTAACTTGCAAACTAAATGTTCATTACCTTCCTTAACAAAACCAGGAGGTTGGGACATAAATTTCTTCATGTAAATCACCATTAAGAAAAAGCAATTTTAACATCCATTTGGTGAATAGGCCAATTCATTCTAGAAGCTAAAGCAAGCACAAGTTTAATTGTAGGCATCTTAGCAACAAGAGCGAAAGTTTTAGTATAATCTAAGCCTTCAATTTGAAAAAACCTCTAGCAACTAATCTAGCTTTAAATTTACTAACTTGATTATTAGCATTCAATTTAGTTTTATAAAGCCACTTGCAAGAAACAAGATTTTTACCATGAGGCAAGAGAACTAAATCCCAAGTTTGGTTAGAAATTAAAGTATCATATTCTTCGTTCATTGTTTTTTGCCAATGTGGTTGTTTTTTAGCTTGATCAAAAGTTTTAGGATCATTAGAATTCATAATAGTAGACATTAAAGAATAAATACAATAATTAACTCTTCTAGCTTGAAGTCTATCCATTCTAGCTAAGTATTCATCACTATCTTGAATTAAAGATTTAAACCATTTAGGTCTTCTTTTAGAAGTAATAGATTCATCACTAGAAGAAGAGTCATGAGGAGTAGAGTTATTATCATCATCATCACTATCACTAGAAGGAATAGAAAGAGATGCATTAGGAGTAGGGTTAAGAGAAGGAGGTTGGTTCTCCACAAGCACAACTTTGCTTTGAGCAAGTTCATCATCCTCCACTTTAGAACAATCATGAATGCCTTTTTCTGCAATACAAACATCTCTTGCAACTTTTACCTTGTTAGTAATAGGATTGTAAACTTTATAACCTTTAGTATTTTTATCATAACCAACAAAAATAAAAGGAGAAGATTTAGCATCTAATTTTTGTCTTTTCTCCTTAGGTTTGTGAACATAAGCTATGTAACCAAAATTTTTGAAATTATACAAATTGGGCTTTCTACCAGACCAAGCTTCTTCAGGAGTTTTATCCTTTAAGGCTTTGGTAGGTGTTCTATTAATTAAATAAGTTGCACAAGCCATAGCTTCAACCCAAAACTTGTAATCCATATTTTTTGCATGCAATAAACATCTTGCCATTTCCACAATGATCCCAGGCTTCCGTTCTGTCACACCATTTTGTTGTGGTGTATAAGGAATGGTAAGCTCGTGTTTAATTCCAAAAGATTTCAAATAAGAATTAAATGCATTATTGACATATTTTCTTCCATTGTAAGTACAAAGAATCTTAATTTTAGAACTAGATTGCCTTTCTATAAACATATGAAATTCAGTAAACACATCAAGCACTTGGTCCTTACTATGAAGGAGATATATCCATGTTCTCCTTGAAAAATCATCAACAAAGGTAAGAGCATACCTTGAACCTTGGATGAAGGGATTCTCCATGGGACCCAAGAGATCACTATGAACTAGATGCAATTTAGTATATGCACTTCAAGATTGACCATGAGGAAAGGGTTCCCTATGCATCTTACCACTCATGCAACCATTGCAAACAATTTGAGAAGGAACAATAGTAGACAATCCATCAACCATATTTTCTTTTTGCATCAATGAAATATAATCAGAATTGAGATGGCCAAGTCTTTCATGCCATATGTAAAATCAATAGTAGTAAGCAAGGAATACTTTGTAGGAGCAAATTCATAGAATTTGAATAAGTTATCACTATCCATTTAAGTAGTAGCAATAGCATGATTAGTTTTTGGATCAATGATAGAACACATGCCCCTATAAAGTTAATCTTATAATCTTGACAAAGTTTACGAACTGAAAGCAAATTTGATTTTAATTCAGGAACATAAAGAACATCATGTAGTTTTCCATTGGGAGATTCACATCACCAATAGCTTCAACTTTGCAACTATGATTATTAGCTAATTGAATAGGAATATTGGAAGTATCAGGATGCAAAGATTCAAAACATTCTTTATGAGAAGTAACATGCTGAGATGTACCACAATTAATAATCCACTCAAGTGGTTGAGAAACATTATAACATGTAAATGCATGACGAGATGAATTACCATTATTATTACCTTTCTTATAATGAGGTTTATGTTGTTGAATTACCATTATTATTAACTTTCTTATTATTACCTGACCATCCTTACCACAATACGTACACTGGGGCCTCTTAGAATAATTATTCTTTTGATTATTATTAGAATTGTTATCATAGGATTTAGAATAAAATTTATTATTAGAATAATGATTATTAAGATTATTATTATTATTGGATTTAAAATGATTATTATGATTTTGATTTTTAGACATAAAATCATGTTCACTACTTTTAAGAGTACCAAATTGAATTAATTTAGCTTCCTCTTGACGTAATAAATTATGAAAAATATCATAAGTTAATGGAGTAGCTAAACTAGGAATAGCAAGTTGAGCATGAATATTAGTAATAAATTGCTGAAATTGACGAGGAAGACATTTTTTAAGAATAAAATGAATTAAACGTAAATCAACTATAGTAACTCCTAAACCAGTTAATTGACTATTAATAGAATCAAACTTTCATAAGAACTCATCCATGGTTTTAAATCCGTATACCTGAGATCTTCGAGTTGATCTTGAAGCTAAATTTTTCGGCATTCATTTGAGCCATCATAAGTTGTTTTTAAAATTTCCCAAGTTTCATATGCTTTTGTACAATTTTCAGTAAGAACATACAATTCAGGAACCATCGAAATACAAATTAAACCAAGTGCTTCCTCATTTTGAGTCTTCCATCTGTCTTGGTCGGCTTGAGGAGTAGTTGAAGCAGGCTCAAAGGTTTTATCAGAGCAACATCCAAAAGGTACTTGAAACGAAAAATAAAAGAAATATGTGTTCTCCATGAATGATAATTAGTGTCATTTAATTTAATTTTTGGAATTAATGTAGACATATTTGCAAAATAAATGTGAACAAATAATAATTAAAATTTAAAAGAGAATTACCCTTGTTAATTAAAAGATGAAAAAAAACTCCTTAATTAAAACTGAACCAAAAATAATAACTCTATAAAAAATAAAATAACAATTTTTTATCAAGAAATATTAATTTTAATAAAAAATACAAATTTTAATTAAATAAACTTTACATAAAAAATAAATTAAATCTTTATTAATAATAAAATAATTTATATTAAAACTTTATTTTAATATATATATTAAAAAATTCTAAAAAAAAAAAAAAACTTTATAAAACTTATTTTAAAAGACTACGAGACACTTTAAAAATCTTTTTAAAAGCTAAACTTTTTATAAAATAAACTTTACTTCATTAAAAGATCACTTGCTTTATACGTGAAAATTTAAAAGTATGTTTTCTTTAAAAAGCTTTTTAAAAGTTGAATATACCAGAAGATGTAAAACCGAAGAAGTAGAGGAGTATACGTATTTGCCAAATGCAGTACTCTCCCAAATGCGTTATCAATTGGAGTTGAATTTGATTTGCTGCAGAATTAAAAAATAACAATTTTTATCTACCATACCGACTAGCTTCTGTTCTGTTTGGTGCAGGAGGAGTAGCGCCTCTATTGCACAGAGAAATATAGAACGATTTAAAATATGCCTCTGTTTTAAGAATTAATACGATTTTAGTGTAAATTTTTTTTTGAATATAATAAACTAATTTTTTTTTAAATTAAATTGGATTTGAATAGAATTCAAAGGACATAGATCACAGACTTAAATTTTTACTGTAATAAGTTTATTTCGATTTAGACAGAATTATTTTAAACAGACTTAAACAAAAAGATGTAAGATTTAACAAACGATTGAAACAATATTGAAAAACAAATGATTAAAGAAGAGAGAAACTAAAATAGTTCTTTGAATCTGCAAACAAAAATTGTTAGAAAATATATAAACTAACAATATTTTGCAAGTGAAATAAAATTTTAGAACCTGCAAATAAATAGAGAATGTCTTGTCGGCAAGCCTTCCAAAACAAGTTATACAAATAGGGTTTGGCGGCAAGCCTTCCAAAGTGAGTTAAAGAGGTTAGAAATGGAGTTTTGGCGACAAGCCTTCCAAAACTAAAACTAAAACTTGAAAACTAGAATCAAAAGAGGATTAAATCTGCAAGTTTGGAAATTTTTTTTTTAACTGAAATCAAAACCTGCACAATAGAAAATATTAGAGAAAGAACTTCTTCTCCTCTCAAGAATGCCTCCAAGAAGATGAACTCTGCAGAATGGTAACCTTCATCAATCTCAACTTGAAACAAGGATTAGAACCTGCTCTGATACCATGAAAGAAAATGCAAGAGAAAGGAAAGAAAAACAAAATCCAAGTAAGTTTATTGATGAAGTAAATGTTACTAAGAGAAATGCAGAAACCTTGGAGCAATCACCCAAATGTGAAGGAGGCACAAGAAATTTTGAAAGGGGAAAAGCAAAGAAAAACCCCTTGTGATATTATGAATGAGGCAACGCCTAAAGTGTGTGTGTGTGTGAGTGAGAGTGAGAGAGAGAGAGAGAGAGAGAGAGAGAGAGAGAGAGAGAGAGAGAGACTTTTACAATAACATCATTAAGAAGAAATGAGAGAGGAGACATCTCTTAAATAGAGATGAGGAGAGGACTTACAAAATAACTCCCAAATCTATGAATGCCACCATTCATAAAATGTGTGTGCCATGTGTCCACATCCTCTTAAGGAGAAAATCTAATATTCCTTTAAAAAAGAAAATAAAAGAAACGACTTGTCCTCACACATGTACTAGAGGACAAATTACATGTAGGGATTCCAAATTAATATCCCAAATTAAATACAAATAAACCTAAGCCAAGTAAAGATTAAATATTCTAACAAGTGCACTAGTGTCTGAAAATGAAGAAACAAAGAATGACATTGCAACAGATGAAGAGGATGCAACAAATAAAGAAGTTGAGATTCAAGCATTAGAGGTTGAAGAATATCCTGATAAAGAGTTGATAAACATGAATTTTAGCCCTTGTGTTCTAGTATCTATCAAAGAAGAATGGATAAATTCCATGGATACTAGAGCCCATTGATCATATTACAATCAAAGATAAGTTTCCCGTTGTACCAATGGACAACTTGATGAGTACACAATTGAGTTTGCTAATGTGTGGAGTCAAAGCAGTTGGTTATTTCATGACATTTAGATTACTTGAGTTGGATTTGAGAGCATGATGAATCTACATGTGAATGATTTTGATTTCAAGGAGACATATGAAGTTTACAATAGTCCTCCCTACAAAAATCAAGGATTGTGGATTATTTATATGAGGCAAGAGAGTAATCGCTTATGCATACCTAGGGGGCAACAAAGAGAAACTCTTGACAAAAAATTATTTCATTCCATTCATGACCTCATGTACAAGAGCACATGATTTCTTTCTTCTCGAGGGGAGCTTGATGCAAGAGCATTAGGATACTGGGGGTTTTCATGTTTGCTTAGTTAAAAAATGAGTGTTTGACAACAGGGGATCTTTCTTTTACTAAAAGAAGTTGTGAATATTCAGTTATGGGCATTGGGAATTCTTGTGAGAAAACGGGAGTGTCACAGTGTAGGAAGGCATAAATGGTTCAAAGAAGACTGACTAGGTTTTGAGGGAGTCGAGTTGATCAGAAGAAAAATAAAAGCGGGGGTTTGTCCTCTAGAAGGGTTGTGTATACAATTCCTAAAGGAAGGAGGAGCAAGGGACAATAAACAAGCTAGAAGACATATAGGTTAGATAGACCAGACAACTTGGGTTTGTGTAGTTGGTAGTAAAGTTGTAGTAAATAAATTGTATCCATCATTCTATATATGGAAGGAATAAAATTATGTTCAATTGTTCTATTTCATTGGTTGTTGCTTGTCAAAGTCTGATTATGTAATAATAAGCTGCATTATTTTGATGAGTTTTGGTAGTTCCTATCACATCTTTATGTGTTGTGTTAATTTCACATGAATTGGTAGATTGTTTTGAGTTTGAAGTCCTTGTCGCTTTTGAAGACAAAGATAGTTTGTAGCATTTGTTGGTTTGAAAATTGACTTGCATCATAATGCAAAAATGAGCTTTGTGGTTTTAATTCATAATTTGATGGCTGAAATTGAAATGTGGTTTATGAATATTGTTAATTATGTGTTTAGGAATTGAGGATAAAGTATGTGTCTCTATGAATTAAAATAATTAATTAATTTATTTTTATTTTTTATTTTCAAAAAGTGGAAGTCGGTTTTTGGCTGAATAAGAAAAATGTTATTATTTTAGTATTATTACATTTTGTTTGAAGAAAATGGTGAAAGGAAAAACCCTATAGGCTGAAAAGTTAATTGTTTGATTATAGGAGCTAGAATGAAGGGAATTGAATGAAATTAGTTGCATTAGTTTAGTATTGGGAAGGGGGTCTTTTTTCTTTTGGCAAATTGCTACAAGGGGGTAGCACCCATTTAATTGATCACAAAAAGAGATACATTCAACATAAATTAAACAGAGTCCTAATGACTTCTATCACCTCTCGAGCCTGTTGGCAATTGACACTCATCGGATTCATTTTTTTTGTCATTGATGGCAACAATTTTAGATGGAAATAATTTACTGGCATTAGGAGGCATATACCGACAGACATCGACATTGGAGTATCTAGGACTACACCGACACCAACATCAATACTTGAAGGAAGTCGACATCAAGGAAGATTTATTTAGTAAATCATTTTGTAATTATTGTCGAGGCCGATATTGAATATCTTTTGTAATGCATTGTAAGTCGACATAAGGCACATTGTTTGTAATGGGTATATAGGTCAGTTTGCTAGGTCATTTTGAATATGAAAAAGGATGCGACATAGGTGAAATAGAATATAGAAAAACTATATAATGCGAAGTATATGTATGTAGATCATTTGTATGCGAATGTTATATCATGCAATTATCTATAGATAGTTTGGATAGCATTCTTGGAGGAGAAGAGATACCAGTAGTAGTGTTTAGGGTTTATGAACCTGTATAGAGCACATCTAGAACCAAAACTCTATTTGGCATAGTAGATGCAGTTTTGAGTTCATTTTTATTGTTTTACTTCAACATAAGCTTGTAGTCAGTGAGATTATTTAGTGATGAGCAGTATGCTCTAGGAAGTGTGCCTTCCTGCATGTGCAGGCCCCCATTATATGTAATATCCTTTCATATGGACAGTGAACTGATATTGAGGGTCACAAATCCCACCGTGGTTTTTCCTCTTTGAGGTTTTCCACGTACAAACTCTCTGTGTTATGGTGTTCATTTATGTGGATGGTTTATTTGCTTCATGCTATATGCTTATTTATTTATCGGTTTATATGTGTATGGTATAAAAGGGTAAAATCTTGTGTTACCGATAGAGCATTGATTCACCCCCCCTCTCAATGTTCTTGGATCCCAACAATTGGTATCACAATCTAGTACCTCGAAAGAAGTTTAACAGCTTGAGGAAGATCCTAAAACCCGAATCTTTGAATATGGCTATGGAGAAGCAACTTGAGATGGCTCTTGAGGATTATGATGTTGAAAGGATGAAGAACTTGAAATTGCAAGATGAATTGAATTCTGCTAATGAGTTCATTCTTATCCTACAAGAAAGGTTATCATCAGCTCAAGCCAAGAGAAAATAACTTTTGCAAAATCCAGATGATGATGAAAAGAATACACTTAAGGAACAATATCAGAAACTAAGTCAAGCAAACATGCTCATGAATAATGAAATGCAAGATCTGACTATGAGGCTATCAAAATATATTGAGGACATAAAGAAGAAGGAAGATAATCTTGTTATATCTTTGAAGAACAAATTTGATGAATGTGGCAGACTGACTCATGAAAATAATCTGTTGAGAACTGATTTGGCACACTCCCGGAACAATGAACAAGAATTTGAAAGACAAATAACTACTCTGAGAGATGATCTGACTACTGCAAATGAGTATAAAGAAAATTTTAGGATTAGTGCTGCACAGTTGGATGACTTATTGAAAAGACAAAGGCAGATTGATGATTCTAGAGGACTTGAATTTGTACAAGGTGAAACCTACGGTACTGCAAATGAAAATTAGACAACCGGTATGCAGAACTCATCAGAACAGAGGAAACCGATAAGGTAATTTAATGCTTATAAATTCAATGGTAGATGTTTTGTTTGCAATAAATTTGGGCATATGGCTAAACAATGTATAAATAAAGCAAATCAAAACTACAATTATGTTCCCGGTCAATGCACAAATTGCAATAAATATGGTCATAGATCAAAAGGTTGCAGAATGAATGTTAACTTTCATGCATGTGGAAAGTTTGGACATTTTTCTAATCACTGTAGGTCAAGGAATGACACCGGATTTGTCAAAGCAATTTAGAAGAACAATGTTACATGCTATGCATGCAACAAAATAGGTCATATTGCTAAGTATTGTAGAAGCAAGACTCAACCGGTTAGCAATGATAAAGATAATGAGAAAGGAAAGCAAAAGGTAGATGAAATACAACAAGATCACACCAAGAGATGGGTTAGAAAATATGAAGAACCAAGTGGAGATGGATCTACACCGGTAACTCCACTGGTAGAATAGGATATTCCTCCATTGGTAGGAAATTTCATCGATAACTGAGGCATAAGCCTTAGGGGTTGGCAAAGTCATTGCAAAATCCTACATATTATCCCAGAGGAGATCTAAGGAGATCTGGAGAGTTGTGTTCATCATAGATAAAGGTTCACCCGACACAAGACTGTGAAACTGACACTCGGTAGGGTTGTTTGCGAAGCATTTATTACATAGAAAGATTAGGGTTTTATTCGCTGATAAAAGGGGTAAATGAAGCATTCAAGAATTCATAGCGAAGAAAAGGCGAATTTCAGGCAAATTAAGAGCATGCAAAGGCATTCTGAAAGGATTTCGAGCAATTATTTGAGAAGCACTCAATCTTCCACCGATGTTCACTTTCAGGTAATCTTCGAAATGGCATTTGGATCTTCAGCTCCTAATTTCATTGCAAATCCCACCATTGTCGAAGTCAAGGATAGGTTAAGGCCTGTATTCAAGGAGGTTCCCAAAATTGCTAGGAAAAAGACTCCGTGGGAGCATTTTCTAGGGTTCCTGACGACGTGATGTATATTGAAGACGTAAGGGAATACATTCATTGCACCATGGAGGATCTAGGCACAAAGGAAATCAAAAGCATGTATCAATCCTTGATACTGGGAGACTCCAGAACCATCAAGCCAGAATACAAAGCAATTGAGGATCTAGGGTTAATCGGTATTCTGTACATACCAGAATTCAAGGATGAAGTCATTATATACATTCTGAGTAGGGTTCGCAATAAGTTCATCTGGCTGGATAGGCCTTACATGATCACTAAGGAGGCTATTCAAGGAGTCACTGGCTTACCCAAAGTCGAACAAGAACCTGCTAAGAAAATTTCCAACACAGAGGTTGAGAAACTCACTGGTGCAACTCCTGATAGTAGATCAATAAGGATCAACACAATCACTGACATTGATGTAAAATTTGCAAGCATGATAATAGGTTATAAGGTAACTCAATCTAATCGATTTAATTCTGTTGCTAGTTCATGCATTCATGTTGCATATCAGATGATGAGGAATAATGGAAAGTATGATTTATGTGAATGGATGGGGAGTGAGTTGATGTTGAACCTTGGAAAGATCAAGGGAATCAAGAAAGGAACTTTTAGATATGGTAATCTCATTGTATGTCTAATGCTTTACTTTTTGAATGAGGTACCTGGTCTTGGTAAGAAGTGTTGGTCTCATGACATACCGGTAGGAATGCATATCAAGGAAGTAATCACCAGTCTTGGCACTGACAGAGATGAGAAACTTTGGGGGTATTTCAAAAAATTCCAAGAAAACATGAGGCAGAGGGAGAGAATATCAAAGAACATTGTGGAGAAGTACTCCACTGGAAGTAACTGGCACTGCACCAAGTGGCAAAGCCACCAGTGCAAAAGAGTCTGTAGAGGATAAGATAAAGGGAACTGAATCTACATCGATAGTTAAAACTGATTCCCCGACAAAGGTTTTGGCAATTGACACTTCTCAGGTTGAGAAGAAATCAGTCACTGAGATGAGTTCAATTGAGTTGATGATGATGGCTACTTAGAAATTATTGAAGGAGGGTATTGCAGACAAGGGAATAATTGATCAATCAGTTATAGTATTGCATAATTTAATCCCTAATTGTAAGATTGAAGATGGAGCAAGCCCTTCTGACAAGCTCAAGACTCTAACATAACATATTTCTAACAATTTTCAATCTCAGAGGCAGATTGTAGACCGACAAGCTTTAGAAAGATTCACTACAACTAAAAGAGAAGCCTTTGACCAGATCATAGAAACAGAGAAAAAGAAAATTGAGACCAAACTCATTCTTATTGAGGTTTGTTTAAAACAAGGTACAAATATCTATAGGGTCTATTGTAACATAGGAATTCTTACAACAAATGTAGATAGCAGACTAAAGGAGTTATATGATAAGGTAGCTAGCATTGCAAACTCTTTTGACAGATTAACCGCACTAACAACATCTGTTGATGGAAAAATTTTGTCCTTGGAGAACCAAATTTTTTATTTTGAGAAGGAGAGAGATAAAGTTATTAGGAGAGAAAGAAGTCTTAGAGGATTGGTGAGTCCTAAATTAGATTCGTTGGGTGTTCATAAGAGAGAGTGCATGGACAAGAATGCTAAACCCACACCGGTAGATGTCAAGGAGAAGGAACCACTTTCCCACTTACTAAGTGGACTAGCATCCATATTTGACACCTTCAAAACCAGCTGGGATACATATCTTCAGTTGTTGGATAAAGCTTACCCAATTATTTTGAAGTTGGTCAAGCTCCAGTGAAATTAACAGTATTCATTTACTCTTTTGTTCTGAATTCTTTCAATTCTTTCACCAATCTTTGACATTGATGCCAAAGGGGGAGTATGTATATATGTGAAAAATATCAAAAAATATCACATGGGAAGGACATCAGGATATCAGAAGGAGTGTATTGCTCAAAGGGAGCATATTTTAGTGGAACCGACAGGGAATCCATTTTTCACATGAGTGTTGCCATCAATGCCAAAGGGGGAGATTGTTGCCAATTAACACTCATCAGATTCTTTTTGTTGTCATTGATGGCAACAAGTTTAGATGGAAATCATTTACCAATATTAGGAGGCATATATCGACAGACACTAGCATTGGAGTATCCAGGACTACACTGGCACCAACATCAATACTTGAAGGAAGATGACATCAAGGAAGATTTATTTAGTAAATCATTTTGTAATTATTTTCAAGGCCGACATTGAATATCTTTTGTAATGCATTGTAAGCCGAAATAAGGCACATTTTTTGTAATGGGTATATAGGCCAGTTTGCTAGGTCATTATGAATATGAAAAAGGATGCAACATGGGTGAAATAGAATATAGCAGAACTGTATAATGTAAAGTATATGTATGTAGATCATTTGTATGCAAATGTTATATCATGCAATGATTTGTAGATAGTTTGGATAGCATTCTTGGAGGAGAAGAGATACCGGTAGTAGTGTTCAGGGTTTATGAACCGGTACAAAGCACATCTAGAACTAGAACTCTATTTGGCATAGCAGATGTAGTTTTGAGTTCATTTTTATTGTTTTACTTCAGCAGAAGCTTGTAGTCAGTGAGAATCTTTAGTGATGAGAAGTATGCTCTAGGCAGTGTGCCTTCCTGCATGTGCAGGCCCCCATTATATGTAATATCCTTTCATATGGCCAGTGAACTGATATTGTGGGTCACAAATCCCACCATGGTTTTTCCTCTTTGAGGTTTTCCACGTACAAACTCTGTGTGTTATGGTGTTCATTTATGTGGATGGTTTATTTGCTTCATGATATATGTTTATTTGTTTACCGGTTTATATGTGTATGGTATAAAAGGCCAAAATCTTGTGTTACCGGAAAAACACTGATTCACCCCCTCTCTCAATGTTCTTGGACCCCAATAGAGCCCTGCACAATTTATTAGAGTGAGAATGAGTCTCAATTAACACTCATCATGTACTCACATGTCTCAAGGTTATTCCTACTCAGACCATCTCTTAGAGACATTATAGTATCATGCATATCCTTGTTCTCTAGAATCCTATCTATGACCACCAAACCCAAGAAATTTTTGATTTAAGCCTCTTTAGGACCCTCATAGTTGGGCCCTAGAGGCGAGGGAATACCATCCGAACGATGCCACACTCCACAACCTCATGATCCCCCATTGTCCAAGCCAAAATATACACAAATCTCTCAAGGAGCTTGACATTGTGATTGTGTCCACAAGACAATCATGAATCACCTTAAATTTTCTAAACTACCTCCTCTGCCTCATCCCCATCCAGTAGAACTATCTTCCTTGGTTGTGCATCCACAAACACCTGCTTACAATCACATTTGCGTTTCAGAATGATCACATTGTTGAGATCCACCATTATCTGTTTTGCATGGAAGTAATTTTTAACCTCGACTTTATAAATGGAGGAGGGCTTGAGAGTTTCTATATGGGATGTCTTTTCCATCCAATAATCCCAAAAGGATTGGTAAGATGATTTGGTAAATCCCAAGGAGATTGATCTCTACCTTGCACATCCCCAGAAAGTTATTCACTTACATCTTTTGTAGGTCTTGATAGGAAGGACATCGTCATTGGAGGCTAAGACTAGTCCATGCCATGATATCATTTGTTATGATTACTTCAGTTTCCTGATCAATTGCATAGTTAGAAAGGAAATCAATATCCTTATTTTCTTCTTGAAAAACATGTTTGAGTGAGAAATCCATTCCTTCAAGAACCTCCTGTATGTCATTAACCCACATTCTAAATTTCCAACTAGGGGCATCTCCCAAACTAATAGTTTGAATTATGTTTGAGGAGTCACTTTCAATGTCAATACTGAGAAAATTTTGAGCCTTGCACATTCTTAGGTCATCAAGGAGGGCCACATATTTGGCATCATTATTGCTACTATGAGGAAGCTTCACAAATCCTCCCCATATGAAATCACCCTTATCATTTCTCACAATGAAGCTGACACTAGATGGTCTAGGGTTCCCCCTAGAAGCACCTTTGAAGTTCAACTTAATATGTCCCTTTGGAAGGATATTGGGAAGGGGATCATACTCTTACATTGAATCAAACATTTGTTTGGTGTATGTGAAGAAATTGAGGTAAGTTTCTTATTCCTCCTATAATTCTTATTGTTCTTGTTTCTAAATGATTGAAAATTGTTTAATGGAGTAGGAGAAGCATTTCCTTTGTTTCTAGAATTGAATCTAGTAGTTAATTTTAATTTTTTGAGAAAATGTATAGATGTTTCAAAATACACCATTATGTTGCCCAATCTCCTCTAGAATGATTAAAATGCACGTTTTGTGTTAAAAGCGAGATGTTTGGTAATTTTATTCCAAGAGGTCATCCTTTGAATTTTAATTTTTTGTAAATTTTAAATTTTGATGAATTTCAAAGCCTTTTTAGTGAAGTCTTTGCTTTTTTTTTGGTTTTATGAAATTGTGAATATGCAAAAAAAGTGAAATTGTGGTATATTGTGATGGATTATTACGTGGAAGTATTGGCATACTTTTAAAAAAGTGAAATTGTATCCATTTGGATTATGTTGTGAGAAATTATCAAGAATTGAGAAAAATGCACGTGAAATGTGAATACTTGTGAAAATTGAAAATTCGTATTGTTTGAGTTTTATTCCACATTCTTGGGGAATATGATGAGCTTAAGACTTAGATACTAGAGAAGGCTATTGGAGTGGCTTCCAATGTGTCTATGATCGTAAGTGGTACAATATAGGCAATAATGTTTGAGGAGTCCTATAATCAAGTGAAAAATAATGAAACATGGGTAATAAAACTAACCAAGATTATTGCTACCCCTTGCATACCTTGAATGCTTGTATAGGCTAAGGATGGTGAATTGGGAAGATATGCCCACTCTAGGAGCATAAGAATCATATGGCTGAGCATCCTCATCCATATGACAGGGTATTCATCTGTATGTGTATCTATCCCTTCGGGCTCTATGATGACACTCCTTAAGTGGCTATCTAGCATTTAGTCCACGTGTAGCTCAAGTAACTTACTCAAGAGATATACCATACGAGTTCTATATGGTGGTGTTCCCTTCAATTTATTAGCTGTCATGTATTCTCCATGATTTATGTGAGTGTTGTTGGAAGTTGTCATTGATGTCAAATCTGGTGATTCAGATTGGTTCGAATTGATATGTGAGATGTTGTATATGTTGAGTTGCAACATAATGGAAGATAGGTATGTATGCTACAGATTGCAAATCCTTGTTGTTGTTGTTGTTGAAATTTTTGATATTGTTGGCAATATACATGAATTGATTATGTGTTGTCGTTGATGTCAACACTGCTCCGGTTGGTTGTTGATCTGCTCCAGTTGGACATGGTTTTGGCAAAGGTTATCGGAGATTCTGCTCCGATATGTTCAGATTGTTGGATTTAGTTTTGGAATGATATTCATGATGATTATATGTATGTCATATTCAGTTGGTTCATGATTTGGTGCTCTGGAAGCTATTGATTATGTTCTAGACTGCTTGTTGATGTTCTTGGTCCCGGTTGGTGATATTTGATGAAATGGTTAAGTGGTTTTGATGCGGCTTATAGAAATGGGTTTTAATGTGCTAAAGGTGTTCTTGATCATGTCCCAATTGTTTGGTGGCTTTACATTGGCTAGCGTGAATATTTGGTGATCCTATTTGGGTCCAGTAGCATATTATGTGTTATTGACATTCAGGGTTTTTCCCGGTTGATGTAACGTGTTGTGGTTGATCTTGGCAGGATTTCCGGTGGATGTAATTGTTTGGGAATTTGAATTAGGTCCACACCATGTAATGTAAATCATAATATTGGTTTGGTGGTCGATCTTTGTATCGTGTAATGTAATCTTTGTAATTATGAGTTGAGGGTTTAGTCGACCTTGTTATCAAGGTTGATGATTTGTATATATAGGAGATATGCTTATGTAATTTTAGGGTCGGTATTTTGTCTACATTATCAGAGAGAGGTAAATGTGTGAACAAGGATATACCATTCAACAAAGTGTTGTGGAGAGTTTAGTGTTGCAGGGCAGACAATTGTGCTTAACCAGAACTATAACCAAACATTAGGAGATGCTATTTCCACAATTCATTTCCTCTGGATTGTAGTCCGATGATTATGTAAGTTAGTGAGACTTCCCTTTTGTGTTGAGGAGTGTCATCTAGCCAGTTGGCTTGATTGCAAGTGCAATCCCCACTGTAATATTTTCACATACTGCTATAGAAGTATTATCTGATTGTGGGTAGGGTTTCCCACAGTGGTTTTTCTCTTCACTGGGTTTTCCATGTCAAAATATTGGTGTTGTGTGTTGTGTACTCTCATGCTTTATCTTTCACAGTGTTGTTTTCATTTTGCTCCGATAGTAGGTTTATAATATACAATAATTGTTTAACTTGTGGAAAACTGATTCACCCCCCCCTCAGTTTTCCTCCGGTTCATTCTAACAATTGGTATCAGAGAATTTTAACAATGATTATTGCTTCAGAATCATGAGGACATGTGTAATTCCTGCCAAAATACCCTAGATAAAATAGCTAGCCTAACAAACAAATTGAAGTATTTTTAAAAAAAAAACTTTCACTAATGCCACACATACATTACATGAATGCATAAACATCTTAAACATAATCATATTCTTAACAACATAATATGCAAGCGAAAATAACAATATAACAATTATCCATCCCTAGGGTACCTCAACTCCATTACTTAACTTACAATATCACAAGAACATCGGTAATCATGATACCATTAACATCCATCAATTACTTTCTTCCTAACAGGAGCATTATGAACTATCAATGTAGATCCTACATAATCCCATTAACTCTTGAGTTCATTTTAAAGCACCAAACCAAATGTTCCTATTTCTGTTTTCAAAACCATCTAACATGATATCATATTTTCCATGCAAACATCATATAAAGTTAATCATACATGCCTACAAACCACTCATGTATATTCTGTTGAACACAAAATACCACTGAGAGGGGGGTGAATTAGTGGTTCCTGGCTTTTCTACTTTTCTAAACTAATATCAAAATATCAATTACTCACTTAACCACTAAACAGTCATACCGGTAATACAAGAGAGAAAGCCAAAGAGATCATTCACACACAATAAACTCACAACACTAGATTTATGAGGAAAACCCAATATGGGAAAAACCTCGGTGAGAAATGCTGCTGGAGACTACTGCTCCAATCCAGCCTCATAGGTAAAACACTGACTTACAAAGATTTTGGGACCAACCCAAGGAGCACCAACCCCTATCTTTTAGGGCACCAACCCAAAGAGCACCAACCCCTGCAACAAGCTTTAACTTGGCGATGTATAATGGAATACTATTTGAATACAATTAAGGCTTCTTGTTACAAATGAATTCTGCAACTCTTTGATCAAATAACACTCTACCAGTTGACAATCTTTTCTCCTCCATTGAAACTCACACTGCTAGTTGTGGAATTACTGTTTCTATTTCCCAACCTCTGCTATCTTTCTCTCCCTCTTACACACAATCTCTCAACACATTGGATCACACTAGGATGCTTCCTGCTTTGCCACGCCTTATTGGTTAGGCTTAACTGCAAGACTATAGAACTGCCGGTAAAATCCTCTCATCGGTATGCTTGCTAACGCACACTGCAACTTTCTTAAAATTATTTCTAAGGCTCACAATTCATTTCTTCGCTTACTCTCTCTACACTTCTCCACTTTCTTAGAATCAACTTTTTTTGTTTTGAGCTCTCATTTCTTATCTTGTGATTTCCCGCTAGAACGTAATTCAAAAACTTGAGTTGTTAGGGTTTCCTCTTTTCGACACAATCTTCATGAGATCCAATCTTGCCTATTGTAGATTGATCACTTGTCCTAGAAGGATGCACCCGGACATGGTTTCCATTATCCAATGCATATTTTCTAGAAATGGCAATCTCGAATCAGATCATCTGTCATGAAATCAGTCAACACATCAAGCGCTTCAAAAGTTTTCTTTTCGAGGACTTCTTGAATCAAATTTCCCTTGCATAGATTCAGGCGCCAACTACTCCCTAATCTTCCTCTGTCATTCCTTCTTCCTCGAGTTGCAATCAGTTAGATACAATCTTGTGATTTGTGGCTCCTCCATTAATGGCAATTATCTATTTCATAAACCCTATCGATGAGGCTTCACCAACCACAACACGTTTGCCACCTCTACTTCACATGGCATCACAACAATCAAGACATGGCCCACCAACACACAGTTGGTCTAAAAAACACATACCGATACAACTCTTTGTCGATAGAGCTTTCTTATTCTGTAAACCGGTAGAACACCCTATACCGGTAATACCTCGTCACTTCCAGTGGTGTGAGACTATGGGTAGGTCTTTATTCTTTATGCTCACCCTTATGTGAGTATTCATCTGGTTGACATCCATGACACCTTAGTGCCAAATTGCCAACAATCTCGCCCTTTGGCATTGATGTCAACTTCTAGTGAGATACTCCATACCGATAAATTTATCCCCTTTGACACAATGACAAAGGGTACTATGCACTCCCCCTGTGATTCATACCAACCTCCCCCTGAGCCACATAAAACCTACCTAGGAAGATGACACAACTCCCAAGTTGTGTCAGAGGTACTCAAAAGTGCTTACCGGTAACGGTTTGGTGAAAATGTCTACTATTTGTTCACCAGTAGGAACATAATCCATCCTTACCTCCCACCCTTCAACCTTCTCTCTAAGAAAATGATATTTGATAGCAATGTGCTTTGTTCTGGAATGCATGACAGGATTCTTTGCTATGTTGATTGCACTCGAATTGTCACACCTAATGAGAATAGGATCAATGATGTCCACCTGTATATCTTTGAGAGTCAGTTTCATCTAAAGCACCTGAGAGCAACATGTAGCAGAAACCCTTCCGTTTTCTCCATGTATACTTCTTCTTCCAAATTTCCATTTAGAAAAGAAAATTTTACATCCATTTGGTATACTTTATAGTCCTTGTAGGCAGAGTAAGCTAGAAACATTCTAATTGCGTCTAATCTAGCCACCGATGCAAACGTTTCCTCAAAGTAAATCCCCTCTACTTGAGAGTAACCTTTTCATACTAGTCTAGCCTTGTGCCTTACAATCTTACCTTCTTCATCCATCTTGTTCTGGTAGACCCATTTTGTGCCAATGATATTCTTGTCTTCCGGTCTAGGAACTAATTCCCAAGTCTTGTTCTTCTCAATCTGGTGCAGTTCTTCTTCCATAGCATCCATCCATTCTTGTCACTTACTGGCCTCAATGAATGTTTTGGGTTCAACTTCAGTCATGAGGCATAGGTTGACTTGTTCATCATTCCGGGTAAGTCTTCTTCTAGTCTGCACACCATCACTCATATTTCCCAAAATTTTCTCTTTCGGGTGATTCAACTGTACATACCGGTTGGGGACCTTCTTGGATGCTACCTCTGGTTCAGTATCTGTCTAAATTTCACAATATTCATCACAGAAGTCATCATATTGGTTAATGTAATGCCCCGCCAGGAACCCTATAGGGAAACAACACATCTAGGCAACTAAAAGGTGGAATAATTTTTTTTTTTAAAGATTAATTGCATTAATTATAACATTGCACTTTTAATTACACAAGAGGAAGTCTAACAATGACATCCTAAAGGGTTACCAACGAAGATTACTTCGAAACTAAACACTACCAAAGGTTAATCCAATTATCCATCTAATTAGGAAATTCAATTGCAATTAATAAAACCATTCTTATAAAATTGAATTCCATATTGAAAGATTTAAAGTGTTACAATATATTTATTTTCAATGATTCATTTAGACATAAGAAGAAAGAATAACATACATTCCATGGAATTAAGATTACAATATTCAATAATTACATGGCTTCCAATGATACAAATGAAATACATAGGTTACAATGCCAAGTATTACATAGTTTATTGATACAATGACCACATGGTCTCAATGATACAATAATCTCGAACAAGAGCTGATACAAGAGTCACGAACCAAGAAACACAAGCGAAGCCGATCCTCTCATGAAGGTGTGAACACAAATATCCTATGGGAAGTGGCACTACCACCCAACCATGTGATCCTGAAGTGGAACCACCCCACCGTGCTGGGAGATAGCAGAAGACCCTCAAGCAAGAAAAACAAGACAAGTACAACAGTATAACATGACTCCGCAAAACCCATGTGACTCAACTCACAAACACTAGTGACTCTAAGGAAAGAGTGTCATCGCATGGCTTAAGGTGGTTACCCTAGGTAGGCCTCCATAGGTCCCGACCCCCATCCTAGGTTATCCTGGTAACCTCTCCCGAACCCCCGACTCCATCTAAGCATCATGCGGACCCTACCAATCCCTTCGTGAAGACAAGGTGGTAGGTTTGCCATTCCAGGCCTTCTCACCACATCCTGAGCCTATACAAGCACTAAACCATGTGCGAGGCACATTATCTTGGTTTAATATTTTAGCTACCCACCCCCTAATCAATTATTAGGTTATCACTTCTTAACTGACTTTCAAGGGGTTATCCTGCCATCCACTTTGGGCGTGGCCCCCTCTCGAAAACCACTCTCTCTCATAGGACACTAACAGGAATGGTCTCTCTACGAGAACTCTATGGCAAAACTGGCAGCCATAATACTGACATATTTACAAGTGAAGGATACACAATTAATAACCCAGGGTTGACCATTTGAACAAAACACTTAATGGTTCACAATAACAGGGTTACACAACAACACCTTACCAAGGGGTATAAAACAACCTTTACGACATGACAACAACTCAAAATCAGATCTACAACGTAAATATGCTTTTACCAAAACTACCATTTATACTAAAGATCCATAACATGCAATCTTTTTAAAACAGTAAACAAAACATTATATACTTTGCAAATACAGATATTCTGGAAAACTAGCAACTATATCTTTATTGATAAAAGAAAACATAGAGTTGTCATTTGTCCAATAAAGCTAAATTTAATCATATTAAAATTAACTCCCTAATAATATGTTCAAAAATAATTTACAAATACCCCCAAATAAATAATTTCAATAACATAATTTAAATCCCAAATTAGAAATATATATAATAATATAATATAATTACATGCGTATATATTCGTCGAATATAAACCATATAATTATATCATATTTTAAATATATATAATAAATTAAACATTTTATTTCCCCATAAAATAACTTAAATACTCCACAATCACATATTTAACCAAAGAAAATTATATATATATATATATATATATATATGTTTAAAACATTAAAAAAAAAACTGAATTATGAAATTACGACAGACAAATATAAAGGAAGGCGACTGTTTTAATGTGGCAGCCCCTGGCTAACTGCAAGGTAGCAAGTGCTACCTTACCTTGGGGTAGCACTGCTGCCGCGGGGTAGTAGCTACTACCTTACCTTGGAAAGCTTTCCTGGAAGACCTTGAGGAAGAGCTCCTACAATCAGATATCCACGCCAATCCTCACTTCTCCAACATGCATCCAAGAAAATTTTGAAATTTCTTCCTACTGACTGCTGCCTCCCGTGAACCCCCAAAATTAATTTAAAAAAATATATTTAACCTAAACCTTTTTAGGTCGAAAATATTTTCCTTTCCCCCAAAATATAATATTCCATTTTAAAACTTAAAAAACATTTTATTTTCTAATTTCCACAAAAGCAATTGAAACTGCAATTTCCCCAAAATCATTTAATTAACTTTCTAAAAAAAATATTTAAGGAAAGTAAATTTACTTTATTTTATTTATTTCTACTTTATTTTTAAAATCTAAAGAACAATAAATTCATTTAATTTTATTTATTTTCCCACTAAAGTTTAAATAAAATTATATTTCTAAAATCATACAATTTGCAAACTAATAAAGGAAGAAAATTTTATTTTTAAAAATCTAGAGAACAATAAATGTAATTAATTAATTTTCTACTAAATTTATATAAAATTACATTTCTAATATAATGTAATTTGCAACTAAATTTAATCACTTCACTTAATTAATTAAATTCATAATCACTAAAGCATTATATTTCATAAATTAATATGCTAACTATAAAGGGACGCCATAATCTCAATTAATTAATTAAATCTACTAGGACACACAAACTAAAAAGACCCAAACAAAGACTTTGAAAAAGTCAAACAAACAAACTCGACGGTCGAACAAAACCAAAAGGGCGACCGACTGACGACACTCACAAGAGTGTAACTGAGGTACAATTAGGGTCTACCACTATCTCCTCCACTCCCATCAGACAAATAAGGCACGCTCAGACCTGTGAAGCCTGGTGGAGACGATACCCCGTACCTACCTGGTACTTATACCTGCAATGACTTGCATCATTGAAGCACATATGCATATATATAAATATAGAATACACATCACACACACCGATGAAGGAGAATCGTGACGTTCCCTGTCTCACCAGAGTGAGTGAAGGAAAATCATCCCCTCGCATCCAATACACTCGCAGACACGCAACATATAATTACACATTGCATAGATAAAGTAAAGTGTCAGTACATAGCAATAATCTATAAAATACCACAAATCACAAGTACTGAAATAATGTAATTAAAGTATGCATCCCATATCCAGATAAAGCCTGAAATAATGTCACATAAGTCTGAATAACAGATAATGACAATGTATTTATTGAAAGTAAACAATAGTAAAATATGAGTCTAATAAGTTCAACCGAGGAGGGGTACTACAGTTAACCTATGGTTGACATCCTTTGTGCATATCTTCATCAACTTTTACATGCACACTCTTAATGACCCTAGTTAGCCTTTTATTGTAGAATTTGTAGGCTTTGTTGTTAGATGAGTAAACAAGGAAGATTCCTTCATCACTGCTGGAATCAAAACTTCCTAAACCATCCATATATTTCTTGATGAAGAACTTACTTCCAAATACTTTGAAGTATTTGACTGATGGCTTCTGATCATACCATAACTCATAAGGTGTCATTTTGTTGTTTGTTCTTAATTGAACCCGGTTCAAAGTGTATGCAACAATATGAACAACTTCTTTCCAATATGTATCTGGCAGACTGATCTCATTTAACATGGTTCTGGCCATCTCCTTGACTATCCTGTTCTTCCTTTCTACCACACCATGTTGCTGTGGTGTTCTAGGAGAAGAGTATTGCCTTCTAATTCCATGTTTTTCACAATAATCTTTAAATTCATTTGATGTGAACTCTCCACCCCTGTCCGATCTTAGGCATTTTAATCTGTGCCCACTTTCCTTTTCCACCATTTTCCGAAAGATCTTGAATCTTTCAAATGCTTGTGATTTATCTTGTAGAAAGGTAACCCATGTCATCCTTGAGTAGTCATCAATGAAGAGCATAAAGTATCTTTCACCAACAAGTGCTCTTGTTCGAGTTGGACCACATAGATTTGTATGCACAATTTCAAGTGGTCTTGAGGTGTTGTGCTCCTTTGTCTCGAAACTCACTTTTTTTTGCTTACCTTTTACACATTCTTCACAAAATATGTTTACCGGTTTGATGATGGGTGGAATATTTCTCACACACCCCTTTTTGCTTACTGCAACTAAGTTATCAAAATTGATGTGACCTAATCTTCTATGCCACATCCAACTTTCATTTACTTGTCCTAGCATACATTGAGACTCATAGCATTCCTTCAGATTATAGACATTTCCATTAGTCCTCTTTCCTTCTGCCACAACTTTATCGGTACTGTCTTTCTTTATCTGGCAACCGATTGAGTCAAAGGTGAATTTGTAGCCTTTGTCACACATCTGACTCACACTCAACAGATTATGCTTGAGGCCTTCCACATAATATACATCATGTGCCTTCAGTTTTCCATCAATACTTGGAGTTCCTTTTCCCTTTATTTTGATGGATGAATTATCTCCAAACCTTACTGATCCACCATTCTAGTCTTCAAGTTTGATGAATTTATTTTTGTCACCAGTCATATGGTTTGAACAACCATTGTCTACCACCCATTGATTTTTCCTTTCAGCATGCAAGGCCATCTATACTAACAGACTTGATTATGCCTGTTCCTTTTCTTTCTCAACCCAAACTGGTTTGATTTCCTTCTTCTTGTCTGCTGCTGTATTGAGCTCAGATTCAGTCATTGGCCCTTGATCTAGATTTACCTTCATTTGCTTGATCTTCTTGTTTTTGCATAACTTTTCTATGTGTCAAAATTCTTGACAGTTATAGCATTTTACATTTTCATTAAAGGGAACGTCCTTAAAATTATTGTAGGGTGCAGGTTTGTTCTTCCTAAAATCAAAACTCTTATGACCATATCCATTGCATTGATAGCAGACAACATTCATATCCCAGAGTGTATTAAATCGGTTTCTACTTTCATAATTCATAGAAGGCTTATTGTTTAATCTATAGTCAGCTATTCTGTGTCCAAATTTATTACACCGGTAACAGTAATCATGAACTTTTGAAATATACCGGTTAAGCTGTCTTGGTCCTGAATGGAATGGCCTCATGGAGGGTCTTCCCTTCATGTTGTTAAATCTAGTGAATCCACCACGGTCAATTTTGGCATTTCTCCTTGGGTCTGCATTTTGGTGCAAGAAGTATGGCCTCTGGTTCATTTCTGCATACTGGTTTGAGTGACGATTTCCAACAACATTTGCATATGTCTTTTTGCTAGTATCCTTGTTTATAGTGAATGTCTTCTTTCCTTCACCTTTGATTATGAGGGTGAACATTATTTCTTTGTTGGATTTATCTTTGTGGGTTGAACTTTGACCTTCTTCAAAGCCTAAGCCACCGATGTCTTTGGATTGCTTTTGTTTGCTCAACATCTTATCTAAGGCCTTAGTGATGCCTTCATACTTGCTCCTTATTTTTATTTCTTCCTTGATTTCTTCAAGATCCTTTCTGAGCTTCATTATTTCTTCTTCCAGCTCTTGATGCTCCTTTTATTTCTTTGTCAGATCAAAGGCTTTAGCTTCACAAATCTTCTTAGTTTCTTCCAGCTACAACTTCAAGTCAAATATGACTTGACTAGACTCTTCTAGAGATTGTTTCAGAAGATCTTGTTCATCTGTTGCAACAAGCGTAACCCTCTCGAGTTCTCTTCTTGTTTTACTCAATTCTTCAAGAGCACTGAGAAGTTCTCTCTCCAGATCCACTTCAGCCTCAACATCCTCTTCTTCCTCATCTTCATCAGCTGGTCTATCAAGTGCCATGAAGAGATTGAATTTTCTGTTGTTCTCATGGTCATCATCTTCTGATGTGTTTTCATCATCTATTGTGTCCTCCTCAAAGGTATATAAGCTGTTCTAGTTCTGGTAGCCTCTTCTTCCTTGCTGGTAGTCATTCCTTTCATTATATTTGCCGAGAGATCTTTTGAACTCTCTTGACTCATCTCCACCGGTTTCTTTGTGAGGACAATTTGCAGCGAAGTGTCCTACCTTTCCACAGTTGAAGCACTTAAGTGATAGCTTTCCTTTGTACTGGCCGGATCCTCTTTTGAGCTTCCTAACAAATTTTGCTACTTCTGCATTAGAATCTTCACTGGATTCTTTGTGAGTAACAACTTCTTTGCCCTTTTTGGTGATGTTGAATGCTGCTTCTGTCCTTGAGGAAGTATCACCAGTTGTTCTCATCTCATAGGCTGTCAGGGGCCAAATAGCTCATCCATTGTAACAATCTTTAGATCTTTGGCTTCTTCTATGGCTGACACCTTAGTATCATATTTGGGAGTAAGAGATCTAAGTATCTTCTTGACAAGAATCTCATTTGCAATCTCTTCTCCAAGTCCTCTAATGGTATTCACAGTCTCATAGAATCTGTGAAGATAGTCTGCAATATTTTCATCATCTTTCATTTTGATGCTTTCAAGTTAGCCTCTTAGTGTTTGCATCTTGTCTTCTTTGAATTTTTCATCACCCTCAAACAACCTCTGCAATTTGTCCCATGTCTCCTTTGCTGAAACACAGTGCATGACTTTGACAAATTCATTATCAGACAATCCACTCAGGATAGCATGTTTTTCCTTTGCATTATTCTCATACTCCTTTTTTGCATCTGGATCAGTGGGAGGAGTATTAGGAACAACATACCCATTCTTGACGGACATCCACACATCAAACCTAGGAGATGAAATATAGGTTTCCATTATTCTACTCCAAAGGGCACAGTTGGATCCATCAAACATGGGGGCTTTTGAGGAAGCAGACTCACTTCTTGCCATTGTGTTCAAAGTCCAGAATCAACCCAAGGTTTAACTATAGCTGGGAACCGACTTTGATACCAATTGTTGAACATAGAATACCACTGAGAGGGGGGTGAATCTGTGGTTCCTGGCTTTTCTACTTTTCTAAGCTAATCTCAAAATATCAATTACTCACTTAACCACTAAACAGTCATACCGGTAATACAAGAGAGAAAGCCAAAGAGATCATTCACACACAAGAAACTCACAACACCCGATTTACGAGGAAAACCCAATATGGGAAAAACCTCGGTGATAAATGTTGCTGGAGACTACTACTCCAATCCAGCCTCATAGGTAAAACATTGACTTACAAAGATTTTGGGCACCAACCCGTGCACCAATCTTCAACTTGGCAATGTATAATGAAATACTATTTGAATACAATTAAGGCTTCTTGTTGCAAATGAATTATGCAACTCTTTGATCAAATAACACTCTACCGGTTGACAATCTTTTCTCCTCCACTGAAACTCACACTGCCGATTGTGGAATTACTGTTTCTGTTTCTCAACCTCTGTTATCTTTCTCTCCCTCTTACACAAAATCTCTCAACACATTGGATCACACTAGGATGTTGCGTGCTCTGCCACACCTTACCAGTTAGGCTTAACTGCAAGACTACAAAACTGTCGGTAAAATCCTCTCACCGGTGTGCTTGCTAACGCACACTACAACTTTCTTAGAATTCTTTCTAAGGCTCACAATTCTTTTCTTTGCTTACTCTCTCTACACTTCACTTTCTCAACATCATCTTTTTTGTTTTTGAGCTCTCATTTCTTATCTTGTGATTTCCCGCCAGAATGCAATTCAAAAACTTGAGCGGTTAGGGTTTTCTCTTTTCGACCCAATCTTCATGAGATCCAATCCTTCCTATCTCGGATTGATCACTTGTCCTAGAAGGATGCACCCAGACACAGTTTCCATTATCTGATGCATAATTTCTGGAAATGGAAATCTTGAATCGGATCATCTGTCATGAAATTAGTTGACACATCAAGTGCTTCAGAAGTTTTCTTTTCGAGGACTTCCTGAATCGGATTTCCCTTGCATAGATTTAGGTGCCAACTACTCTTTGATCTTCCTCTGTCATTCCTTCTTCCTCAAGCCACAATCAGTCAGATACAATCCCATGATTTGTGGCTCCTCCATTAATGGTGATTATCTGTTTCATCAACCCTGTCAATGAGGCTTCACCAACCACAACACGTTTGCCACCTCTACTTCACATGGCATCACACCGATCAAGACATGGCCCACCAACATAGTTGGTCCGGAAAACACATACTAGTACAACTCTTTGCCGATAGATCTTTCTTCTTTTGTAAACCGGTAGAACACCCTATACCGGTAACACCTCGTCACTTTTGGTGGTGTGAGACTACCAGTAGGTCTTCATTCTTTATGCTCACCCTTATGTGAGTATTCATCTAGTCGACATCAATGACAACTTAGTGCCAAATTGCTAACATATTCCTACTCAAGAGGAAACCAATATTAGGGAATAACATCATTTTCATTAAAGCCATCTACCATAATGCTAATATGTTCATTTAACATTCTCTTTACATTCATAGGTACACATAAGATAATCTAATAACAATACTCATTCATTCAATTGTTTCCTTCCAATCCCAAATTACATACATAATGAATATCCAATTAGAACATAAGTGTTACAATGATTACAACAATCATAACCTACTACATTACATCATAATCATAGCCTACTACATGACCTATCACATATGATTACAAGATACATAAACTATTGGCATCTTGATGATGTTTTGATTTTCCATTAATGGACACACACTTTCTTGATGTATGCGTTATGCTCAACCGATATTATGTATTATAGTCTCTAGACTATCGGTGTTTTGCAGAAGATGTTTACCAGTCACAAATTGACTGAAGACCTCAAGCAGTATGGAGAACTCAAGTGGTATGAGGACCTCAAGTAGTTCGAGGATCTCAAGTGGTATGAAGGGACAAAGTGGTAGTTAACATTTTCTAGTCTTCATTTTTGACAACCGGTAATCAGTATATTGTATGAACCGGTATTACTCTGTGATGAGTTATCCTCCACCGACACTTTGGCGGTGATTTTGTGCCGTGCTACCAAATGTGTCTAGATGTAGTGAACCTAGGAACTTGTAGGTTAATCCTATTGGACCTGTTACTACTTATCAAGTTGCCATTAGTTTTATATCCAAAGTCATTCTATATACTCTAGTCGGTTACTACTACCGAAACATTCAGTCGGTATGCATAGAACAGTCGGTTATAGAAGAAAGTAGTCACAGAGCCCAGTATGCACTGAGCTATCTACCGAGTAACATTCCATGTCTACCGAGCAGAAATAATGATACACCGAGTGAAATGTGTTACCAGATTCATTGAATCTAGACACACATGGGAAAACGTGTTACAAGATCGAGCAACATAGAACCGTTATCACATTGGAAATTGCACTTAAAGATTGTGTATGATTTTGAGGCTATCTAACCAAGGAAATATTTTATATAGTTATTCATTCGATAAATCATGTTTGTATGATCGAAGCAATGAATCAGATCATTGACATAAGAGATCTATTTATACAACATGGATTAAGGATAAACGTGATAGACAGAGATATACAAAGGTGTATGAAGCAAGACATGTGTGATACATAAGAAAGCACTAAGTGTTATGACTGTTATAGAGACACAGAGGTCATTGAGAAAGATTTCAGAGAACAGTCAAAGAACAGAGTAAATAGAAGGGTTTACTGAGTTACTTTATGGGTTATCGAGGTATGCTATAAGCAAGGTAATCTTATTTTGAGCACATAGAATCTGCTATAACATTCCAGATGTAAAGTTGCAGATATTTGTAAAGATTTTATTGAAATATTTTGAAGTTGTAAGAGAAACCTTTAACAGGGTAAAATACTCTAACTAAGTCTATAAATTGTAAAGCCTCTAACCAGGTGCAACATTTAGTTTAAGTGTTGTAAAATCCTTTGGCAAGGTAGATCTAATAGATCTTGATACTCCTAACAGGGTAAGCTATCAGAAATAGCTGAACATGTAGCTCTAATTGAGCAACCTTTATTATTGCAGTAGTGAAGTTGTGGGTGCCATCCCCACTGTAGTTTTTCTCTCTAACGAAGAGTTTCTGCGTAACCAAAATATATGTGTTATGGAGTGAATCATGTATGATTGTTATTTTTTTTTTTTGGCTTTATGTTATGTTACAACAGTTTGTGGTTTATGCATAACAGTAAAAATATTTTTGATAAAAGGATTTGAAGTACTGATTCACCCCTCCCCTCTCAGTACATTAGCTTTCCATATTGGGCCTAACAGGACCAACATGAAATCAGTTTCCTTTATAAGGACATCATGTCTAGGGTTTGTATAGTTGAGAGATGTATGATGTATGAGAAGTTTATGTGCGATTTTTGTAGAGAAGATTAGGTCTATGTGAAGAGTTAGAGTGTGGAGATATTGAAGACTGAAGTAATGCTAAAATGCATTAACAATGAGCTATCAAGGATCTAACCAAGCATACTGTGCTAGTATCTAGATCACTCACTTGTTGATTACTCATATCTTCGACAAGTCTAAAACCCTTAACCAGGTAGGCCCAACAAAGCCTTTGTAAATCCTCTAACAAGGTGGTTCACAATTGTGGATCTGAAATCCTTTAGCAAGGTAGTCTTTAACAGGACTTATCTCCTAACAGAGATCTAGATTCCTAATAGGATCCGTTCTAGTGAAGAACATTGTATGACCTTAATCGGTCTGACTTTAACCGATCTGGTTTCTATTTTGCAGATAGTTACTTGTGAGTTTCTGCTCACCGTGGTTTTTCCCATTTGGGTTTCCACGTCAAAATATCTTGTGTTATGGTGATTGTGCTTTTGTGGGTGAATGCTTTATTTGCTATTTGGTTTTCATTTATCTTAACTGGTTTATTAGTGAATATGTTATACCAGATATATGCTAAACTGATTAAGAGTTTGAGTTCAGTAATTTTTGGTATACTAATTCACCCCCCCTCTTAGTATTAATCAATTGGCATCAGAGCCAACCTTTCTATAAGTCTAACCACTTGGAAGGAGATATGGGGGAACACACTATGAGGGAGCTTACTCATCATCTCACTCAGACTGAGAGAGCCTATGATGAACTCAAAGTCAAGTATAAAGCCTCTTTGGCCAAGAGAAGAGAGCATGCTGAGAAACTAATGGAACTTACTGAAAATAGCTGATGAAGCTGACATGGATGCCCTAGTTAAAGAAGTTGAAAAACTGAATGAATCTAAAGCAAACCTAAGAAAGGAGTTGGAAGAACTGACTATCAGAATGTATCAAGAGCTTGATAATTGAAGGAAAGCTGAAGATCTGGTAAAAGATAAAGATCATGAGATCTCCAACCTGAAGATCTGGTAAAAGATAAAGATCATGAGATCTCCAAGCTGATGCAAGAAATCAATGCCCTTACCTCTCATCTCCAAGAGAGTAAAGTGGAAAAAGAAGAAATGCAAGGTGAACTAAACATGGCTATTTCTTTGAATGCAACCTTGATGGAATCTAATGCTACTATTTCCAAGGAACTTACTGAGTCAAAGGAGATACATGCCAAATTCAATTAGAGTACTGCTAAGCTAGAGCAAAAGATAGAATCGACAAAACCGGTAAAGAATACCACTGGACTTGGTTTCTCTGGGTATGAAGAAGGTGAAACCTCTGGAGAAAAAGCTGAAGCATCAAAGAAGCAACCGACACCCAAGGATAAAGGTAAGAAAAAGTTGAAACCTATTTGCTTCAATTGTCTCAAGGAAGGACATACTGCTAATGTGTGTAGAAGCAAGGCCTACAATAATTTTCCTTATTTTCTAAACAATAAGCCTAGATCCAATAGATTCAATGGAAACTGATATGTATGCAACAAGTTTGGGCATAGAGAATTTGAATGCAGGTTTGTTTTGCACAACATTGGGAGATACCTTCAAAGGACTCAAGGAGTTATCTCGGAACCCTCTGTGAACTAGAATCCCAACCGGTATAATACCTATGACCATCGGTCAGGTGGCTATCAAGCGGCAACTGGTTGGAAAGCAACCTATTTGATCTGTCATGGTAGTGATCACACTATTGCAACATGAAAAAGGAAGAATGGTAGTATGAATAATGGACCATGGAGAACACCTGGAATGGTATGCTATCATTGCAACAAAACGGGACACACTTCCAGAACCTGCAAAATGAGAAAGAACCTATCGGATGATATACCGATCACTCCAGAAGGAAAGATTGATGTTGAAACTGTTCAAGCGGGAATGAATACAACTTGGAAAAAGAAACTTGAATAAGTGTCATAGGATGAACCGGTTTTTGCACCTAGTGTGGAAGTCTCTGAACCAACAAACTAAGCTTCAGAAAATCTTGGGGGGAGCATATTGGTAAAATATTTGAACCCCCCGATTTATATTGATAAAGACCTTAACCGATATACGTTACTTGTCAATCGACAGAAGACTTGAAGTGGTAAAAGGCAAAATTAGGGTTTGTACCCTAACGAAGACGCATTTATTATGGTAGGTGAAAGATTGTTTAAAAGGGATTTTTGTCGTCATTTTCACTTATCTATTTCAAGCGAAGAATTTTCAAGAGCAGAGCGACAAAGAGTGATTCGTCTAGCGTTTCAAAGCGAATTCAAAAATCTTGCAGAGGAATCCAACAACCTTTTAGTGAAGAACACTAAGCGGCGTTCTAGCAACCAGAAGTGGTGTATTGTGGGAGACATTACTAAACCCTAAATTTTGAATTATGAAGGTATTTATCAAAATTTTTGTTTATCATGTCTTCTGCATCGCACTCCAGTTCTAGTGTACCTGTGGATTCAGCCGAGTTTCTTCAAAAGAAGATGAAATACAATACCCTATCCCAGATACCCGCCAGAGTTATTGTTGAAGAGGATATTTCAAGATATATAGATTGTAAACTAGAAGACCTAGGATCCCTAGTGATCCATTCCCATCTAGGTCTATTCTGTGGGGATGACAAGAAAATCAAACCTGAATATAGAATCATAGAGAGGAAGAAACTGCACAATACGGTTTATTTTCTGGAAGAGTTCATTGAATATCACATCTGCATCATCCTGAGCAGAGTGCATGGTGATAAAATGTATCTCGAGTGGACGCATGACATCACACTGGAAGCAATTCATGTTGTCACCAGTTTCTGTAACATTGGAGAGGTGCCAGCTCTAAGGAAGGTCATCAAGATTGAAATGAATAAGCTCATCGATTCTCTGAGTGACAAACGAGTGATGACTGTCAACACCTTCAAAGATGATTTGGTTAAGTATGCTTGCATGGTGATTGGCTACCAGATGTTTTATGCTAGCAGAATGAACTCTGTCCCTACTGCTGTAGTGAATGCCACCTACAAAATGATTAAGGAAGACACCTCATTTGATTTGTGTACCTGTTTGCAGAAGCAATTGCTACTAAACGTAAAGTCCATTAAACAGGATAATGCTCTAAGGTTTAGGTTTGGACAACTTTTGGTCGACATATTTTTCTACTTTCAAGGCTATTTCCCTAGAGTAGGTGATGTTCAATAGTCTGTTGACCAACCAGTCTCCAAGCAAATTAGGGAAATTCTTCAAGCAGTGGGAACCGGATATCCTGAGGTTCTTAATAAATATTTTGATGAATTCAAGTGGAAAATGAGCCAGAGAATGAGGATATCTGGTGATATTGAGAAGAAATATGAAGATGACATTTGCTTCACCATAAAGGTAGATGAATGCATAATCGAAGCGGTGGAACCAAGAAAGGAGGCATTTGAACCAATGGGGTATGAAGTAATGTATGATATGTTGATCGGGTATGCCTCTACCTTGCTTGCCTCACCACTATATGCCAAGAAAAAGAGAACCGACACCTACTTAGAGAAGGTAACAATGGTTGAAGATCCTACACAGAAAAAGGGCAAGGCAGTGCCATTGCTATCAACACTGGTTACCTCAGCCAGTCCAAAAGTGACCAAGTGGTCACCTGATAAGAAGAAATCGGAGGTTGTTCCTGCTAAAGTCTTTGAGAGGAAGCGGAAAACCAAAAACAGCTCACCAGAGTCAGAGGATACTGAACCAGAAGTACAACCAAAGAAGACCAGGCAATCAAGAAAGAAGGCAAAATCTACCAGTAATGTATCTGCAACCTCTACACCAGTAAATATAGATATTTCCTCTTATAAGTCGATGACACATTGTTAGAGGACTTTAAAGAATATTAAGAGGAAGGTGCTTGATGATTTAAAAGAATATTTTGATGATTTTTTTGATAGTGAGAAAGATGAAGTATAACAAGAGGTTATTAGATATTTGTGTGTCAATGACCGGTTGCCATCTAAAATTAGATCAGTCACACCAGATTATTTATATAATTCCTTAGATAACAAATGGCGCATTGCCATTGAAAAGGAACAAGAAATAAGGGAGAGAGTCTTTGCACAATACTTTCCCAATGCCTCTAATTCTGAATTATTTGAGATAATGGATAAGAACTGTAGACACCCAAAATTGTCTTGTCTAATTAAATAAATATTTTATTTATTTAATTATCTAATCCTAATTCTTCTATTAATTAAATAAATCTTTATTTATTTAATTAATTCATTTATCCTCTTCTAGCCTTATTTCTCATTTAAATAAATACATTTATTTATTTAAATTATCCCTTTCCTATATTAAATAAATATTTTATTTATTTAATTGTCCTATTTCTTCTATTAATTAAATAAATCTTTATTTATTTAATTAATTCATTATCTTTTTCTACACATGACACATGTCATTCATCTCTTATTTCCTACATTACCTACCTCTTTCATTATTTTGGTATTTCTTATACCTACCCTCTAATCCTAGCCGACCTCTCTTTTTACACCTCTCAATCTTAACCCTCCATTTTCTATTGTGTCTTCTATTTAAGGAGATGCTTTCTTCATTATCAAACCCTAACTACTTGATCAATTGACTACACTACAATTCTACTTGCAACCACATTCCGTTCTTTGTTGAGCTCTTGTGCATACAAAAATCTGAGAGCAAGCATATCAAACAAGATCAATGGAGATAGGAAGAATGGAGATCAAAACCCTAGTGGACATGTGATGGTATAATCTTTGTGATTTTTGAGTTATTTTGCATTGTCTTAGGTTATCTTCATATGTTATGGTGGATCTTTGTTCATTGTTAGGCTAGGGTTTGGTGGTTGAATCCATTTTAGTCTTTCAATATTGTTGTTTATTGCTATCCATTTTCACCATATACATTTTGGCACGCCCGGTGGGACTCTTGTCCCTTTGCATTTAACATTTTTGTTGCAGATTTTGCATCTTTGAAGTTGCAGATCGGACGATTTCGACGACATTTTAGGTTTTTTCCGCGTCTGCGAGTGTTCGGATCGCGTTTTTGTATTTCAGAGGCGTCTGTGATATCTTTGATCGCGTCTGTGTTTCTGTCATTTCTATTTTTGCAGGTTTCCGAAAGTCGCGTCTGTGATCCCGAATCGCGTCTGTGCACCATCTGATCGCGTCTGCAGAATAAAGAGGTGTTTGTGTTCTCAGACCGCGTCCGTGAATAACAGAACCGCGTCTGTGTCGGACAAACGCGTTTGTGTCTGGTATAACAGCGTCTGTGCATCCTGTTTTGCAAATTTTTCAAGTTTTTCGATTCGGGTTTTCGGATTTTTGTACTTAGGGTTTCAGATCTGGTTTATTTTCGGCTAACCTTTGCAGATCTAGCTAACCTGGTTTGTGCAGCTTGCTTTGGAGGCAAATACGTTTTTGTTGAAGGCCCCTTTTCACAAAGTCTTTTTGGGTTTTCTTAAAATTTACCTAACTTGTGTGCTTGCAGGAAGGGGTTATCATTTGAAACAACCCAAACTACTAACAATTTTGTTGCAGGGCCTTAGCTAGGGTTTTGTAATTTTATTTGTGTGCCTTGTCTTCATAGCTTAGCAAACACTTCAATTGGTGCACTAAAATTGAACCATTGTCTTTTGTGTCTTGAGCAATAGGCTCTTTTTGTTTATTCTTTAGAGGGCCTGTCTTCCCGTGTGGTCATTAGGACTACTAGTGAGAAGAGAACGACCCAAGTGGTAGCAAAAGAAAAGCCATCTTCTTCCAAGCCACTATAATCAAATGTATTCATGGTGAAAACTATGAATAACGTGTGCTGATTAGTTCATACCGACACTATGTCTCCCCATAAACCCGTTTGATCAAATTTATTTGATCATTTGTAGGGCGTAACCCCTACTGGCTGGGAGCCTTTTGTATTTACAGAGCTGAAAGTGCCGCATGTATGGCCACACGAGCGGATGCCCTTACTAGCACCATTTTGTTTTAGATGCCCAAATCCTTCTAGTTGTTGAGGTAGGAGGTCGGACCTCTGGTAGCGGCCCACACACATACGGTTCTTAGTAGAGATACAAAGTTCGCCATGGGGAGTTTTCATGGGGACTGATGCTTGGCTGACCCGAGAAGTGAGTGCCGAGGGTGGAGCCAGTGAGGTCAAGCATCTAAGTATCCGCTCTGAATAGCATAGCCTCGGGGGTAAAACCCCATGTGGGATCAACAATTATTGTCCTGGCCAGCCATAAGAATTGTGCTTGACTTATGATAAACATTCAAACAATCAAGACAAAACAGCAAAACATTGTGTCTTTTGTGTCTTCAAGTGTATGCAAAAACTTTTTACATCAAACAACACACTTTTTGGAGTCTAAACAGTCTGCAAACATTGGGTCATCAACACTGTGTCCTCTTGTCACGAAAAAAAGTCGAAAAATCAGATTTGGTCACAGCAAAACAAATTCACAGATAGGAAAGATTGCACTAAGGTTGCAGAAACACGTCTGTGTCGGTTAAAATCGCGTCTGTGTCTGATAAACGCGTCTGTGCAGTACATAATAGCGTCTGTGTCTTTATCAACGTCTGTGTCTGAAAATCGCGTCTGTGAAGTATACAGGTGCGTCTGTGTCCACAATTGCAAAAAACTGTTACAGTCCCAGCAAACATCAACAGGAAATCTCAGAATCACGTCTGTGTCAGACAGAATAGCGTCTGTGTCTTAAAACCGCGTCTGTGAAGTATACAGAGGCGTCTGTGTCAGGATTTGAAAAGTTTAACAGTCAAGCAAACAAAGAAATCAGTTTCGGCATACTTGAGCTTCCTAGGTTGTCTCTTCAGATTTCATCTAGCATTCAGCCTGTTCTAAGGTCTTACACAGTCCATCATTGCTTCATACCTCATTTTACATTCATACTTGTCTAAACTTGAGTCAAAAGGTCACTTGCTTGTCCTCATCATACTTTGTCAACACACTACATACAACAACACTTTGCTAAGTGGTCCCTCATCAAGGTTTCTTACCTTTGGGTCTCATTTGGTCTTACTTAGAGTCAAGGTCAGCTTACCTCATCAAGAGAAACTATCCTCTCTTTGGAAGTCACACCTACTCTACTACATACATACTTGGTCTTACACTTTGGACATTGCAAGTAAACTTCAGATTCATTTACACTCCATACAACTCTTGGTCTTACATACTCTTGTCATTTTCGTCTAGTCTCTCACATATTGCTAAACACCTAGTTCATGGTTGAAACCCGTCTTCAAAAATCTAGGAGAAAAGCTAAAGAAGCTCAAGGGTTCGTAAACATGAGTTCTTATGAGTATGACAATGATGTCTTCTACAATCCTGAGCACACTACATTACCAGACATGAATGTTTACAGACACAATCCAAATATGGAAAGCGCAAACGCTATACACAATGCTACACACAATGATAATGTGGACAATTCTTCAATACTATCAGCAGACATACAAGAATCTATAATGGATCCTCAATTCAATAGATTGGTTGAAGAGATAATGAGGAGAGATCGTCAATACTTTCTAAACATGATGGCACAAAGTGGAGCTAAAATACCACATGATTTTGACTTATCTCAACTTATGGAAAGTAGACCTTCACAACAAACTCAACCTAATAGTGGAGGACCCAATAATATGATGCCGGAGTCACCATCAGTTTTGCTTCAGAAACCAGCAATCCCACATACACAAGCTCAAATGCATGATACTTACACTCAAAGACCATCATGGAGGCCTTATGTTCAAACACATGCTCAAGATATGGGTCAACCAAGACAAATGGATACTCAAGGACTTCCTCAAAATTTTGACACAAGGAGACCTCATGCCAAAATTTGGGGCAACACAATGGAAAATGAAAGGCCTATTGAATATGGTTTATATACACAAAACAGATATGGGGTCCCTCAACAAGAAATTATACCAAGTGCTCCATACATGTCGCAACAATATAGACCTCCATATGGACATGTCTACGATCAGTATCATCCATACATGCAACAAGCTCCTCCTCAAATGGGTGTTTCAAACATGGGATATGCTACAAGAAATCCATCTCCTCCCAAAAATAATTTGGAGCAACAAATTAGAGATCTACAAAAGAAAGTGGAAGACATGGGCACATCAAAACCCACATATACTATGAGAGATATATGCCCTTATCTATTTGATAAGAGCATTCCAATGCCTCTGTTTCCTCCGCACTTTGCAACACTGAAATTTGACAAATATAGAGGGAGAGGAGACCCCAAGGCACACATAAGACAATTCTTCACAGCTTGCATTGAGGTAGCGGCAGAAGAAACATACTTAATGAGGTTGTTCCCACAGAGCTTAGGAGATCAAGCGATGGAATGGTTTTCTCAATTACCTCCTGGTATTAAGTCATGGGGCGACTTAGCAGAAGCATTCATTCAGCATTTTTCTTACAACATTGAAACAGATGTCTCAGTTACTACCTTGTGCAATACGAAACAAAAAGAAGGAGAATCTTTTGCGTCATTTTTACAAAGATGGAGAAACTTAGCTAGCAGATGCTCTTGTGAAATCCCGCAAAAACAAATGGTGGAAATGTTCACACAAAATGTTAACAAGGCTATTGGTTATGATCTCAGAAAAGCTTGTTTGTCTACATTTAAGGATGTCATTGAAAAGGGCCTAGCAACAGAAAAGGTCTTGATTGAACAAGGAGTTATCAAACTATTCAAAGAAAACAAAGAGGACTTTAAGGGAAAGGACAAACCAAAGTTTTGGAACAAGAACAAGAATACAGTTAATGATGGTGTTGTTGATGCCAACACAGTGAGACCAAAGTTCGTCTTTTCTGGATCAAGTTCTACCAACAATCAAGTGAACAATCAAACGGCTGCTAAACCACGAAGGAAGTACACTCCATTGGGAGAACCACTTGAATCAGTATTCAAAAAGCTTGTAGCAAACAAGGTGATCACGGTCCCAGATTTTCCTCCATATGAACCAAAGGTCAAACCGAATTGGTGGAATGATGATGAATATTGCGAGTTTCATAAGAGCAAGGGTCACAAGACAAGTAATTGCCATCGATTGAAAAACATTGTACAAGATCTCATTGACAGAGGAGATATTGAGATTGAGGGATATTCATCTAACCAAGAGCATGAGGTGTTTAAGGAACCATTCCCAAAACATGACAAGGGAAAAGGCAAAGTCACATATGATCAAGCTAATTACACCAGAACATCTTACAATTATGATTCCACTATTAATCACATCTCAATGGACAATCATATTTCTACCATTACTATCAAAAATAAAAATCCTGAGAATCCTCCTCAACGACCCAAAATTGTCCTAAAAGGTGTGGGATCTTCATCCACATCTACCTCTGAATGTCATGTTACAACCCGTCGAGGTAAGATCACATTGCCAGGTACCTCTACTAAGAATACCAATCTTCCGTCAACTAAGCCTGAGTACGATCTTGTAGAGCAATTAGGGAAAACACCCGCACTCATCTCTATTCTTGAGCTCTTACGTATATCTCCTGCACATAAAGCTGTCCTTGACAAAACCTTGAGAGATACTGCTGTCCCTACTGATCTGAACGTGGACCAGTTTCAAGCCATGGTGGGATACCTATCCGTTCCACACTCCCTCACATTCACAGAAGCCGATGACGCCTCCATAAGTCAGCCTCATAATGCACCTCTACATATTGAAGCCTTCATACATAAACACCGAATAAAATGAGTCCTGATAGATGGAGGAGCAGGTCTTAATATTTGTACATTGAGCACCATCAGACAATTGGGATATTCTGACAAAGTTGTGAATTCTACAAACCAAATCACTATTAAGGCTTATGATGATGAAGAGCGTTCGTCCAAGGGCACAGTCATCTTACCACTAAGAATAGGGCCAGTCACAAAGGACGTGATTTGTCAAGTCCTGGATCTAGACCTCACGTATAACATATTGCTAGGACGTCCATGGATTCATGAAATGAGGGCAGTCCCATCAACGTACCATCAGTACATAAAATTTCCTCATAATGGAGTCGAGGTAACGGTCAATGGTGATCCAAATCCATTCATATATTGCAATAACTTGAGATCACATACTGAGATTATCATTCCCAGCAATCGTGAGGCTACTCCTTCTTCAGCATATATTGATCCTGAGTCATTAAAGCCCTCGACATCCAAACAAGGTGAACTTAGAGCCAAGTTTCAAGACAAAGGCATGGGAGAATACACTCTGAATCAAACAATGTTCTTACGACAAGTCATGAACTCCCCCAAGGAATATGGGAGGCCACATCCTAATAAGCAAATCTCCATCATGCTACTCAAATGGGATCCTACCGTCTTTCAAAAATGGGGCGAACTAGAGGAAGAAAATTTATATAAAATGCTATATAAGGACGCTGAAGAGGATACACATGATCAAATTATGATACCCTGTGAAAACTATGGTAAAGGTTTCAAAATTCTACAGAGATTCGGGTATGATGGAAAAAGCCCTCTCGGATTACGCAAAGAAAGTGTCATGGAGCCTCTACAACCTGAGCTAACTACAAGAAGGGAACGCTCTAAGGGGCTTGGTTTTCTAAATCCCAAGATTCAAAACAAGAGAACAAAACAGATATGGCGAGTCAAAGTGGCTGAAGTTCAACAAGAGGATAATTATTCCACAGACTCCAATGAGTGGGAATGGGGTTCAGACAAATCCTCCAGCGACTATGAACTCAATGAGACATTTAGAGAGCCAGATGAACCTACAGAGGAGGAGGAGTTTTACAAGAAATTCAGAGTTGGTCAAGAACCGACCCATAAGGATCCCGCACAAGCTTCGTTTCAAGGCCCTAGGTCAGGATCACATAGGATGAGGACACCTGTCCCTGAGGGTGCTACTAGTGATGATAATTTGGACTCACTCACGATCGACACTGATGAGGAGAGTGCCATTGACGACCTCGATGACTACCTTGACATACCTGAATATAACCACATTTTCACTATTAGCCTTGCGGACTCTAAAAACACTAAAGACCTTCCCCTCGTTCACCCCCAACTCATTGACTGGGATCAGGATGGACCACCACAGTTTGATACATTTCAAAATGACGAAGCTATTGTTGATTATCTTGGCATTCGCGATGATCTTCCTCTTGGAGACCATAAAGCAGGATACGCCATAGAGATAAATAACATGGCATACTTTGGTGAGGGTGTCGGGCCTTCTAGTCGCAAAAATGTGAAAATAAAGACAAAACAAGGGTCTTATGGCGAAAACCACACTGTGGCACTCTCTGACTCTAAAAAAGTAAAAAGAAAGGACGTATCTGAGGGTGAAAACCTCTCTGAGGCGCCCGAAGATGGAAGGCTTGACATTCTCCCAGCATCATACGAGGAAAAATCATCCATGTTGGTAGAGGAGACTATAAAGACAAACATTGGTACAGCAGAGGTTCCACACAACATATTTTTGGCTCAATCATTGACAGAGACCGAGAAAGAAAGGTTCATAAGCTTCTTTAAGGAACGACAAGTCAACTTCGCATGGTCTTATGCTGATATGCCTGGACTAGACCCCGATTTAGTAATGAATCATTTAACAGTCAAACCGGGGGCAAAACCAGTAAAACAGAAATTGAGGAAAATGCATCCACAGGTGGCATTGCTAGTCAAGGCAGAGCTGGAGAAATTACTAGATGTCGGATTCATACGCCCAATTGATTATCCTGAATGGATTTCCAACTTAGTACCTATTAGCAAACCAGCTCGCAGCATCCGAATATGTACAGACTTCAGGGATATCAACAAGTCTTGTCCGAAAGACGATTTCCCATTACCAAACATTGATTTAATTGTTGATCTCACAGCAGGCCATGAGATGTTATCTTTAATGGACGGATTTTCTGGATATAATCAGATCAAAATTGCACCTGAAGATCAACATAAAACATCATTCACTTGTCCATGGGGAACCTTCTGCTGGAATGTCATGCCCTTTGGGCTGAAAAATGCAGGTGCCACGTATCAACGAGCCATGACTACTATCTTCCATGATCTCATGCATGTAACGGTGGAAGATTATGTTGACGACCTTTTGGTTAAATCAATAGACATAAATACACACTTGGACATACTTTCAGTTACTTTTGATAGGCTGGAAAAATACAAGGTAAGATTAAATCCAAAAAAATGTGTCTTTGGAGTAACCTCCGGGAAGCTCCTAGGATTCATTGTGTCTAAAAGAGGAATAGAAGCGGATCCAGCAAAAGTCAAGGCTATCTTGGACATGCCGCCACCCAAGAATATCAGTCAACTTCAGTCTTTACAAGGGAGACTCCAGTCCATATGAAGATTCATAGCACAACTTGCAGATAAGTGCAATCCTTTCCAGCACCTGCTACACAAAAACATTAAGTTCAAATGGGATGAGAACTGTCAACAGGCTTTTCAGGCACTTAAAGACTATCTTTTGAACCCGCCAGTTTTGATGCCACCAATTCAAGATCAACCATTGCTACTTTACATATCAGCTACTCCGATAGCACTGGGGGCACTCCTAGCACAGCAAATACCTGATGGCAAGGAAAAAGCAGTCTACTATATCAGTCGCACATTGGTGGGATATGAGCTGAACTACACACCAATTGAGCGTGCATGTCTCGCTGTGGTCTTCGCTTCACAAAAATTACGACATTACATGCTTACTCACAAGACCAAGTTGATTGCCAGAATTGATCCACTAAAATATCTACTCAACAAAGCTACACTTACTGGGCGACTGGCCAAGTGGGTAATGATTTTGAGTGAATTCGACATTGAATACGTGGACAGAAAAGCCATAAAAGGACAAGCCATTGCAGATCAATTGGCAGATGCTCCCATGATAGATGATGTTCCTCTACAGTCATAATTTCCAGATGAGTCCATTCTAACAATATCACCTGCAAAGCCATGGCAACTATACTTTGATGGCTCATACACACAGCATGGGGCAGGAGCGGGTATACTCTTTATAACTCCCCAAGGCGATTCTATACCAAATTCATACCGCTTATCATTTCCTTGTACCAACAATATAGCGGAATACGAGGCATTAACAACTGGGTTAAGAATTGCAGTTCAGTGGAAGATCCAAGAACTTCGTGTTTTTGGGGATTCTCAACTTGTCATCCATCAAGCAACTGATGATTATCAAACAAAAGATGAAAAGCTAATGCCTTACAAACAACTGGTAGATAATCTGAAACAGCACTTTGCAAAGATAGAGTTTGAGCAGATACCAAGAGAACAGAATCGTGCTGCTGATGCCATGGCTACAATTGCTTCGCTCATTGACCTACCGCAAAATGAGACCTGCTATGAGTTCCTGGTGGACAACCTGCTGATTCCATCATATGAGATCACTCCTACGGAAATGATATGTGTTGTTGGTCCTGAATCCCAGTTATATGGTTCCATATTCACATACCTTCGCGACAACATCTTACCTCCCGATTTATCGAACAACCAACGCCGCACTTTCATCCGCCAATCCTCCCGATACGTTATCCTAGCTGATATCCTATACCGACGAGGTCTAGATGGCACCCTCCTTAGATGTTTAGAGAGTGATGAAGCTCAGATTGCGTTACGAGAAGTGCACGAAGGGATATGTGGTCCGCATACTAGTGGTCCTACCTTGGCCAAGAGACTCATCAGGACTGGATACTACTGGCCTACTATGGAAAAAGATGCATATCAGTTTGTCAAGAGGTGTAAACAGTGTCAAATTCATGGAGACCTCATACATGGACCAGCACAAGAACTACAGCCACTTGCATCTCCTTGGCCCTTTTGTCAGTGGGGACTCGATCTCATAGGCAAGATTCACCCTCCTTCTTCCAATGGACATAAATTCATTATCACAGCCACAGAGTATTTCACAAAGTGGATTGAAGCCGTGCCTCTCACACAAGTTACTGGGAAACAAATCGCTACTTTCATCCTGAACTACATCATTTGCCGATACGGGATCCCTACTTCCATTATTACCGATAACGGGCGTCCTTTCAAGAACCAGGATGTTCGTGAACTCTGTGAGCGCTTCCATATCTCTCATCGTTTCTCCACACCATATTACCCCCAAGGTAATGGCCAAGCTGAGGCGTCTAACAAAACAATTCTCAAAATACTTAAAAAGACAGTCGACGACGCTGGCCGTAACTGGCATGTCCAACTCAATCCCGCACTTTGGGCCTATCGTACCAGTGTCCGCACACCTACAGGAGCTACACCCTACTCACTTGTCTATGGTGCTGAAGCCATCTTGCCTATTGAGGTCGAGTTACCTTCTTTACGGGTCTCCTTGAGAAACATAATCAACGATGAAGACTACAGGGTCTCTCGCTTACAAGAACTAGAACTGCTGGAGGAACGATGACACACTGCTTTTAATCATCTCAAGGCTTACCAACAACGAATGAGTCGCAGTTACAATCACAAGGTCAAGCCTCGCACATTTGAGGTAGGTGACTTAGTCCTCAAAGAGAACCCCAAGAATCAGCAAGATAGAGAAAAGAAGGGCAAATTTGAACCCAACTGGCTTGGTCCTTACATCATCACAGCAGTATATGGATCTGGGGCATATCAGCTCTCAACTACAGAAGGTGAACCCTTGGAGGATCTTATCAACAGCATGCACCTTCGCAGGTTCTACACATAAGCTCTTTTTGAGTATCCTAATTTCAAAAATACAAAAAAAATCAAAACAATTCAAAAATATAAAAAAAATCAAAAAAAAATTCAAAAATACAAAAAAATTATAAAAACAAAAAAATCGTTACTTGGTGAAAACCTGGCAAACAGGCGCCTTGTGACAACAAAAAAATTGAAAAATCCAAAAAAGTAAAGAGAAATAATTTCGTCCAACGGTGAAAACCACTTCGGTGGCGCCCTGGGCAAGTACCATGGTGAAAACTGGGTCACCAGCGCCATGCGTAGGGACTCTGCTCCTCCCTCCTTCAGGATTCACTTTCATCCTTTCACTTTGCACACACTCACAACTTATTCGCTCGCAATAAACTTGCCCATTCCCATCATGGCTTGTTATTGATCTACCTAAGATTGGTTAGCCATCCATAACCCTCCCCTTTCACTCCCTTTTCCATCCATAATAAATCAGATCCTATCTGTGACTACGACCAATTCCTACGTCTAGTAATGGGTGTGGAACTGAGAACATCACATGTTTCGAGGAGTACAGTTTCTTCCAGCTTTCTTCAGTCTATCCGCGCACAATTCGCAATAAAGCAACATTGGCATCGCAAATCCGCAATAAAGCTTCGTCTTCTCCGCAATAAGGTATCAGTTTCATGGATCCAGTCAGTCTCAAAGGAGACACAGCAGCAACAATGGGCTTCAACAAAATCAAATCTTTTAACAGACTCAGACAACATATGGTTCAGTGCTATCTATCCTTTTTGTGAAAGTGAACATCGTGACCACAATCAAAATTTGACTTATACAAGTGACAAGAGACACTAAACTTGAGGACTACAGTGGATGTTGGTGTCGAGTCTTGGTTTTCTTTTGATTTTATCTTTTTGGTGACATGTCTTTTAGCTTTTCCAGGATGTCTTTGACTAGAGATTCTATCTCCAGGATGTCTTTGACTAGAAAGGCGAGGATGGGGTATCGTCACTTATTTGCATTTGCTGTCTGTGGATTGTCTTTTAGTAATGCTATGACTTGTCCAAGGATATGAGGACACTGTGAGTCTAGTATGAACTGGGGCATTCCTTGTTTGTGACTGTCTTATCTCCATACAAACAGGTACAATGACTTTCTGGGCCGAACAAATGCCTCGATTGTCATAACCTATTTTGCCATAATAAAGCTCAATGATGATAACGCACAAGAAGCTCTTTCATGTTCATATCTTCTGTCTTCCATCCCCCTTTCTTGATTGACTTCCATTGTCCTTCTCGAGTCCGCATAGCCCGCTATCACATGACTGAGTATAATGACACACCAAAAACATTTGCATTTCATCTAGCTGCACCTGCATCACCACATATAAGTATTTCATACAGACATATAGATATCACAATTGCATCACATCCTGCATACAACACATGTTAGCACATCTCACATTTTCATTAAGCAAATAATCATTTGCATTATCATATTCATCTGCATTACATACATTTACATTTGCATCATGCATCACATATACAACATAAAAGAACAAAAATATATTGCATTGCATCATATACATATTTGCATCCATATCATAAGCATCACATAAGAACATTTCATCACATAAGGTACACGTGCATATCGCTGCCGCAAAAATGAATCATCTCATATATAATCAAATGTGTCATAATACAATGATGTCAAAAGAATCATATGGCTACAAAAGAATCACCCGCAGGTGTCTACAATACAATAATGGTACATATACTGATACAATGGGAGTCCACTATAGCTATGAGGAACTCCCTCCCTCGGAGCCGCCTCGCCTCGACGGAGTCTGAGCTATAGATGGACCCGCCCCTGGATCCCCCTGTCTCTCTGGTGGTGGTGGAGGCCCCATAACCCCACCGCTGGATGCCTGTCTCCTGCGGCTCCCTCCCGTAGCCGTCGCTGTGCGCGACGATCTATGGAAGCTCCTAGCCCGCTGATCTGCTGGCACGGCTGCATAATATAGATCCCTCCAGTAGGCGATCTCCTCTCCGGCTCGCAAAACATATGCGTAGCCTGCCCCTGCATCCTCTGCTGCCCGCCTACCTGCCCTCAGAGCTGTCTCGGCCTCTGTATATCTCTGGATGGCCTGATCTCTCTCCCGCTCTGTGTCTCGGACCCTGATCCTGAGGTGGTTCCTCTCTCGAACCAAATCCTCAATCTCATCTTCCTGGCCCTGGCAGATCTCTCGCAGCCTAAGCACCTCATCCTCCTCAGAGTCTCCGCTCTCCGTCCCTGCCTGTGGCTCCTCCTCTACAGGTGCCTGTCCCTGTGCCTCTGCCTGCACCTGTCCCTGTGCCTATATAGGTACCTGTGGCTGTACCTGTCTCTGTCCCTCTGGCTGCACCTGTCTCTGTCCCTCTCTGGGACCCTGTGCTGCTGGCACCTGTAGGGGCAGTCCACCCCGTCCTCTAACCACTGGAGCTGCTCTCTCCTGTCCTCCCTCCCTCTGAGGTGCTACCCGTCTCTCTCCCACCACTCCCCTCCACCTCCGCCGGCCCCTACCTCCATCCCCTCCTCCATCATCATCCTCTCCTCCACCCTCTCCATCCACTGGCTCTGCTGGATCTGTCAACCTAGGAAATGGATGCTCTGCCCAGTACGCAGAGTACTCTGCGTCCATCCCTGCATCATCTACCTCTGGCCACATGTCCCATGGCATCGACATCATCTCCGCTAGCTGCATCACTGCCTGATCATATGATAGCAGTGGGCCAAACTGCACCTGATCTCTGACAGTACGGGCATACATGCCCGAGCCTCGCGGCATCCTCTGAATCCTGCCATACTGCCTGCATACCCGGTCCACCAGCTGTCTCTCCAATATATAGGGCGTCCGCCCAATCAGGTACCTGCTCCGGAAGGTGTAGGGAAGCTCCAGTGCATCGTCCTCCCACTCCTCGCACCCCAGGTACGGCCTCCAGATCACCATGTCAATGTCATCAATGACTCTCCTCCAGTGCTCCAATCTCCCAATCCGAGGCTGGGATGTAATCATGGCATATAGGTGCACAAAACTCTGTCCCTGTCCTCTGCCTCTGAAGTGAATAGGCCATGTGATGGGAAGGTGCTCATAGGCCCACACCTACAAGAGAGTCACACCGCAGCCCAACCCCACTGATCCGTGGTATGCAAACTGATGCAGCTCATAATACAAATGTGATAGGACACATGGCCCCCATGCATACCTAGTGTGCTCTACCATCAGCGTCTCCAAGGCCCCTCCCCAACCCACCGCCAATCCTCGTGTGGCCCTGTCTGGACACAAGTATCCACTGATGACTCCCCCAACAACTGCCGGCAATGCTAATCCTGTGGCAGTCATGGTGTCCCAGGCTACATGACCTGCTCGCATCTCCAACTCGGGATCCTGAAAAACCCGTCTCAATGCCTCCCTGTCACCATCACGGTCGTAGGGAATCAACTCTCCATCAATGGGAACATACAGAATCCTATATACATCCTCTAATGTCACTGTCATCTCACCCATCGACAGGTGAAACGTGCATGTCTCTGAGTGCCATCTCTCGGCCAACGCAGTCAGCAACCCCATGTTTGCCCGAAACTCGGGCACATAGAGCATATGAGTGAGACCCATCTCCTCAATGGAAATCATGTCCTGGATCGACAACTCTGGTCGCAGTCTCTGAGTCGATGGGAATCTCTCCCGTGACTCCAACATCGGCAAATACTCCTGCAGTCAAGCAAATCAATCTTGTCAGTTATCGTGGCATTCACTGTTTATCACAAAATGCTACTTGCTATCTAAATGCATATGGCTATCTACCCTAGTGACACTCACTGCTCATCACAAAGTGTTGCTATTTATCCTAGTAGTGCTCCCTGTTCATCACAAAGTACTACGTGTGTGACATTCCCTGTTCATCACAAAGTGTCACTCACATTCGCACTCCCTGTTCATCACAAAGTGCTGCCTATCCTGGTGCTCCCTGTTCATCACAAAGTGCCTTGATCTATCCTAATCTTCCTAGAGGACCTGCTTGAGTGTATCCTCTCAGCAGCTTATCCAATCGACAGCGTATGTTCATCACAGAACTGCCGATTTGACCTACAGGACTAAAACCATGCATTTAAACACACAAACGCACTGTTTCAACACACACGTGCTTTTAACTCATAAACGCGCTTATAGACTGCATACACGCGCCTCTGCAACACAGACGCGCTTTTTGAACACAAACGTGTCTATGCCAGACACAAACGCGACCAAGGAACACAGACGTCCCCACATGACATAAACGCTACTAAAAATCACAGACGCTGCTACATTTCACAAACGCGTCCGCATTCAACACAAACGCGGTTCCAGGCACAGACGCGCCTGGATCCGACACAGACGCGCCTGTTGGACACAGACGCGCCTGGCGCTGACACAGACGCGGTTGCGCATTTTTGCACTTTTAAACTATCCTATTTCTAACGCATTTATTGCTCCTAAACATGTATTTATGACAAAACTTGAAATGCGTGAAAGTACGAGGAGGTTTTCGGGTACTTACCGGCTCTCCTGCATCGGCTGGTTGCTGGAATCGGCGGACACGGTCGAATCTATGAATGAATGCCATCGCTGCTGACTGCTGCTGCTCTTTTCTCGCTCTGCACTGTGATCTTCTATGGGTGTGGATGACAATGAGGATGTCTTTTGCCCGTGGTCTATCTTATAGCCTACCCTAGCCCTGCCTTTCATTTCCTGAGTCAGTATTCTTCATCCTGTGACTTTGTCACATTATTCGCTCGACCCATTCTATTCCATCTTTCTTATCGAGAGATTGTCTGCAATCTTTTCAGACATTTTTTCATCCAATCTCTCGAGGGGGCATATCATTCCCATACTGGGGCAACTCTGTATCAGTTCATCTTATCTTCTTTGAAACAACGCGACAAGCCGCATTGTCTCAAAGAGGGGCAAAATGTAGACACCCAAAATTGTCTTGTCTAATTAAATAAATATTTTATTTATTTAATTATCTAATCCTAATTCTTCTATTAATTAAATAAATCTTTATTTATTTAATTAATTCATTTATCCTCTTCTAGCCTTATTTCTCATTTAAATAAATACATTTATTTATTTAAATTATCCCTTTCCTATATTAAATAAATATTTTATTTATTTAATTGTCCTATTTCTTCTATTAATTAAATAAATCTTTATTTATTTAATTAATTCATTATCTTTTTCTACACATGACACATGTCATTCATCTCTTATTTCTTACATTACCTACCTCTTTCATTATTTTGTTATTTCTTATACCTACCCTCTAATCCTAGCCGACCTCTCTTTTTACACCTCTCAATCTTAACCCTCCATTTTCTATTGTGTCTTCTATTTAAGGAGATGCTTTCTTCATTATCAAACCCTAACTACTTGATCAATTGACTACACTACAATTCTACTTGCAACCACATTCCGTTCTTTGTTGAGCTCTTGTGCATACAAAAATCTGAGAGCAAGCATATCAAACAAGATCAATGGAGATAGGAAGAATGGAGATCAAAACCCTAGTGGACATGTGATGGTATAATCTTTGTGATTTTTGAGTTATTTTGCATTGTCTTAGGTTATCTTCATATGTTATGGTGGATCTTTGTTCATTGTTAGGCTAGGGTTTGGTGGTTGAATCCATTTTAGTCTTTCAATATTGTTGTTTATTGCTATCCATTTTCACCATATACAAGAACAAAGGCCTCTTCTTCATGAGAAGAAGAAGACTCAGGCTACTGGAAGGTAAAGCTTTTGAAGTGGAGAAGGACACACATTTACATGCCAAAGTTGATGTCCTATTACACCAAGTGTCTGGGGCAAATCTGAAGGCTGAACAAGCGCTTGATCTAACATTAGGAAAACCGGATGAAGCATTTGATAGTGAAGGGGAAAGAGTGAAAGAGAAAAATGAACCCATTGATGTGGATGCATTAGATGTTGAGGGTGTCACCCCTGACATAGAGAAGGAGAAACAGGACAAAGAAAAGTTGATAAAGAGAAGCAGGAAAAAGAACAAATGAAGAAAGAGCAAGTGGAAAAAGAAAAGAAAGAAGAAGACAAGAGGAAAGAGGAAGAGAAAAAGAAAGAGGAAGACAAGAGGAAAGAGGAAGAGAAAAAGAAAGAAGAAGACAAGAGGAAAGAGGAAGAGAAAAAGAAAGAGGAAGACAAGAGGAAAGAGGAAGAGAAAAAGAAAGAGGAAGACAAGAGGAAAGAGGAAGAGAAAAAAGAAAGAGGAGGAGAAGAGGAAACAAGAAGAAGAGAAGAGAAAAGAAGAGGAGAAGAGGAAAGAAGAGGAGAAAAAGGAGGAAGAAAAGAAAAAGCAAGAAGAAGATAAGAAGAAGGAAGAATTGAAAAAGAAACAAGAAGAGGAGCAAAAGAAGAAAGAAGAGGAAAAGAAAAGAGCAGCAGAGGAGAAGGGAGCAGAGAAAACCAAACAAGCGGAGAATCCCAAGGCAACTAGTGGTCAAGCCAAACCAGTTGACACCACTAGTCTGATTGACCTTCAATCATCAGATGAGTCCGAGTTGCTGTGAGGCATCAAATTGGCACAAGAAAGATTGGAAGAGTTCCAGAGGAAGAAGGAAAGGGATGTCATACAAAGTGCATTTGACAGCCTTACCAGTCTGATTCCCGATACTAACCTCCCTAGTACCGATTCCTCTCTATCCAAGTTGAAACTCCTTTTTATTGTATTAGAGGACCAATTACCATGCTTGGAAGATGTTGTTGCAGCCACTGCAAAGAAGAATCATGAAAAGGCACTCAACATTGCCTTAGTCAAGAAATTGAATGAGCTCTGATCGCAAATTCTGAAGCAACATAAGGATATCAGTGGTGCTATGGATGAGGGAAAATTACTGTTGAGTAAAATCTGCCAACCCCATCTATTTTGTGATGATGTGCTTAAGCAGAAAGATAAACTCCGATCGGAGTTCCAGGCATACATCAACAACTTCAAGATGCCATATGATTTATTTACTACATATGGGCAAACAATCCATCATTATCAGCTACAGATTGTCAAGGTGGAATAAAAAATCTACAACCAGACAAAAGATTTACAGGAGCTTCAACTAGTCTTATTACCCAAATTGCAGATTCTTCGGAAATGTTTTCTCAATCTGGAAGCCATCACGACAACTCAAGAGATGAGTACCATTGATGCTATGGAAGAACTAGTATTCCAGATGCAGACAAAAAGTGAGGTTGCTACCTCATTACTTGAGTCATAGTCATTGGCCATGAAAACTTTTATGCAGGATTTTAAATCTGTTTTTGATAAGTTTTATTCCTTATTGTCATAAACATTTACTCTATTTTTATATATAAGGAAACAAGGATTATTCTGCATTACTTTGTCATGTTGGCAAAGGGGGAGTAGTATTTAAAATTTTGGTGAATGTTATGTATACTTTCATGTTACCACTTTTGGGGAGTAGTATACATTGTCATTTCTGTAAAAGGGATAGTGTATATGCTTAGGGGGAGTAATTTTGATTATGGCATATTTTTGTTGTAAAAACACTTAGATGTCAAAATTTTCCTAAGTGTTTCCATCAATGCCAAAGGGGGAGATTGTTGGCATCTTGATGATGTTTTGATTGTCATTAATGGACACACACTTTCTTGATGTATGAGTTATGCTCAACCGGTAATTGTTCCAACCGATATTATGTATTATAGTCTCTAGACTATTGGTGTTTTGCAGAAGATGTTTAACAGTCACAAATTGACTGAAGAACTCAAGCGGTATGGATAAATCAAGTGGTATGAGGACCTCAAGCAGTTTGAGGATCTCAAGTAGTACAAAGGAACAAAGCAGTAGTTAACATTTTCCAGTTTTCATTTTTGACAACCGGTAATCGGTATATAGTATGAACCGGTATTACTCTGTGATAAGTTACCAACTGGTATTTCTGTGATGAGTTATCCTCCACTGACACTTTGGTAGTGATTTTGTGTCATGTTACCAAATGCATCTAGATGCACTAAACTTAGGAACTTGTAGTTTAATCCTATTGGATTGACATGAAATCAATTTCCTTTATAAGGACATCATGTCTAGGGTTTGTATAGTTGAGGGATGTATGATGTATGAGAAGGTTATGTGTGATCTTTGCAGAGAAGATTAGGTCTGTGTGAAGAGTTAGAGTGTGGAGATATTGAAGACTAAAGTAATGCTGAAATGCATTAACAATGAGCTATCAAGGATCTAACCAAGCATACTGTGCTAGTATATAGATCACTCACTTGTTGATTACTCATATCTTCGACAAGTCTAAAACCCTTAACCAGGTAGGCCCAGCAAAGCCTTTGTAAATCCTCTAACAAGGTGGTTCACAACCGTGGATCTAAAATCTTTTAGCAAGGTAGTCTTTAGCAGGAATTATCTCCTAACAAAGATCTAGATTCCTAACAGGATCTGTCCTGGTGAAGAACATTGTATGACCTTAACCGGTCTGGTTTCTATTCTGTAGATAGTTACTTGTGAGTTTCTGCTCACCGTGGTTTTTCCCATTTGGGTTTCCATGTCAAAATATCTTGTGTTATGCTGATTGTGCTTTTGTGGGTGAATGCTTTATTTGCTATTTGGTTTGCATTTATCTTAACTGGTTTATTAGTGAATCTGTTATATCGGTTATCTGCTAAACTGATTAAGAGTTTGAGTTTAGTATTTTTTGGTATACTAATTCACCCCCCCTCTTAGTATTCATCATAAACATGATACATAGTATCTTTACAATTACATCTTTCCTCATGACATAAGATACATATTTACAATCTTAATTACATAGAATAATCTCCAAGAGTCCATCCACATGAAGATAAGGTAATAATCCACATCCATGCATGCTACCTTCCAATGAAGAACATCACAAATGTAAGAAGACAACAAACCACCTGACCATATGGAACCAATAAGGAACCACCCCCCATGCTACGAGATGACACCAGCTTATAACTAACACTCTAGTCCTAGGATGACACCTAACAACCAAGGGAATCAACATGACATCCAAAAGAGATAAACAACCAAAAAGAAATGAATCTATAATGGAGGGAATTTTCCACCTCAAGAATGATGCATCCTTGGGGACAAATTGTCCTTCTGATTACCTCTGCAAACTGGCGCTAAGATGAGCCAGGGGATACAATAATAAACCATGACAATTACCCACGATTCGAGACTCACAAATGGATCTATCAAGCCTTTGTCTCGAGGATGAGCACACGGAGCTGGGACACCAGTGCGACGTACCGTCATCCTGTACGGACGAAGTAAAAAGCACGTACAGAGAGTTTCAAACATGAGAATAATACAATGAAACACAAAAAGAGAATAAACTAAACTAAGAGTTATGAGATGCAAAATGACTGAAATGAAACAGAAAGAAGAGAGAAAGATAAAAACACTCACAATCGGTCCACGATTGAAGCCTCCTGCTAAATAATGATTCACTCACCTCTGTGAGCCTACACACAAGTAAGAAGGGAAAATGTCGGGGGTGTGTTTTGGAGCTTGCCTAAGTCAGACCCTCATTTGGGTGTTTCCACCTCCATGAACAACCCAAGAAGCCACAAGAATAATAATATGATATAGATAATTGAAAGGATGGAACAAAATATTTGATAAAAAGAATATTGGAAAATGAAAGAAAGAGATTAAGGGAAACTCCCCTTTCATGAACAATTGTTGGAAATGTTGGTGTAGAGTGCTTGAGATGCTGCAACAATGGTGGTGCTGATGAAATGCTATCCCAAGTGGTTTCCAAGAGCTTAACCTGCAAGAAGATTACCAAACTTGCCGAAAGATCCCTTCAAAATGCCTCGAAAGCAAAAGATAAAGGCCTAGGAAGGAATTCGGATGTCGATGGGTGCATGTAAAGGTGTTACAATTCCTTCAGGGTGCAGGCATATTGCTCAAATGACCACCTGCAGATTGTCATATTCGCTGGATGCTAGCGCATTGCGTGGACGTCTCCCCACCATGTATGCATCCCTGAAGGTGACAGGTTGGCGGAGTTGGTAATGCTTTGACTAGAGCTGACATTGATGGTTTGAGTGGACAAAAGGAAATGATGGCAGATCTTAACCTCCGAAGACATGGAGGAAAAACACCATTTGTCAAATTAATTACAAGGGATAATATTTTTGATATTACAGAATCAAATCAAATCACAAGGCTAATCATAAATCAATAAACTCCTAGAGGCCTACCAACAATCAAGGCTTAAGGATCAAGGACACATGTAGGGAAAGAGTGTCATCACATGCTATCCTTAACATAGAAGGGGCCAAGACACACCCTGATAGACATGTGGAACCATCTCAACCTTGAAGCCAATCAAGGGAGTTTGGTTTACTACTCCAATGGTCTTCCCAAGCTCATCCCCAGTCAACACTCCAGGGCTATAAGGTGGAGCACCAAAAAAAACAATTTCTTATCTTGATTTGGTGAATCCTAATTACCCAAACCCACTAACCAATTATTAATATTATCACTTTCAATTACAAAGGAAAGCTCTTCATGTGGTTCCTAGGTTGGTCTAGACTCTAAGCATCCTTACAAGAAACCTCTTAGCAGTCTATTGCTCATGACCTCGGTCCACACATGTAAGAGCCCACTCCCCCTAACCATGGATCAAGACCTTAGGGTGAAACATAAATACAATGACATCACAATAATATAATGAAGGCTCTCCATGAAAATTAATATCACAACAACAATATCACAGATACACATCTGAATAATAACAATGAGCTATAATGCCAACATGCCAAAACTAGAGCCTCCACCATCAAATGTATAACAATAAGAAATAGTAAAACATACACCATCTTACTCAACAATATGCAAATACAATCCTCAACAATGAGGCACATCCATCTCACTAGAGCTCATATACAATCAACCTCAACAACAAGGCATTCTCCTTCTTGTTGGAGCTAATCAACATATATGCACAAACCTCAATGACAAGGCACAACCATCTTGCCGGAGCACAAATCAACAAATTAATGATAATGAACCAAAAATATCTCAAAGAAAACTTAAGACAATCACAAAATGCCTCTGGAGTCAAAACAAACTAGAAAAACCAACCAAGAAGGGTCAAAATTGTCAAAACACATATTGATACTAGTTTGGCGCTATTGTCACCTATAGTAGCGCTTTTCTTTCTTAAAGTGGTGATTTTGTTCATTCTTTGAGAGATTTTGTAATAGAATGTGGAAAACTAAAAAACGGGACCCAGATTGATCCATACTCGCCTATATTTGGATACACACTTCACCATAGCATAAAAACTACCCAGAAAGCCCAAAAAACCAAAATAAAATCAAAATAAAGCTCTAATAAGGTCAAACTCCAACAATTTGATAACAATGTAGGGCATCACATTGCACAGACTTAGACATAGACTCAACCCTTCGTTATTTAACTTAACCAAAAGGAGAAATAACACAAGAAGGTCCTGATACAAGGTATGCAATGACAAATAATGTCTCAAACAACCAATTCATTACCACAATGCATTCACAAGAAACTTCAAATCAACACAACAACAAACACAAATGCCCTTTTCCAGCAATGCACACACACAGATTAATAAAAACACATATATAAATTTTTCCCTTTAACATTCTTCCCAATTACTGATAATAGAATAATCATTCATTCCCAAATCTCCCCAAACAATCTTTTAGTAGACATGATGAAAACAACTCTTTTCATAAAAACAAAATGCAAGAATCGAAAAGGATCTCCAATCTGGAAGTAGAGTGATGGTAATGAAAGTGTAGAAGAGAAAAAAAATCCAAACCAACAAGCTTTCCAAAATCCAATCCAACCAAGCAATTCCCACTCCAAGCCATTCGAAAATCCAAAAGTCGCAAAAAGGTATCCAAAAGCTCTCCCACAAATGCCCAAAAAGCCAATAAATAAAACCTCATTCAAAACTATATAAGAATCCCAACCAATCAAAATATTCCATTAAACTATATTCTATACTAACCCCCCTTCCAAAAATCGTGGTAAGAATATAAAATAATATTATTTACTTACCCCCAAATCTCAACCAATAAAATAATAGGGTAGCTATAAACATAATATTTAATTACCCAATTAGTAACAAGAGAATGTAGTAATATAATAACCAATACCAATAATAATAAATCAAAGCCCAATAAAATAAATCAAATGCAATATAAATAAATGCTCCAATTAAATACAAAACCATAAATAATATAATTAATTAATTAATTAAATAATAATATCCTCACAATCACAACTCCCAAGAGGCCCAATCATAATAAGGGGTAGGTACATAAATAATAACAGATAAATAACCAATAAATAAAACAAGGCAAATAAATAATCAAAACAATAAATAATTAGATAAACAATAAATTACCCAACAATAAATAAATAAATAATAAAGAAAAAAAAAAAAATAAACAATAGACAAATAAGCAAAATGGATAATAAATAAGTAATTGTATGGACAAACATAAATACTCAACCGATAATTAAACAATAAATAAATAAATATTAATCCAATAAATCAAAAGCTCAAATAGTAAATATTCAATTAAATATTAGACCATAAAATAATAATAATAATAATATAAAATCATCAATTAAATACAAATTCATGAAATAAACATCAATAAATAATTAATAAATAATAAATAAATAATTAAATGTACGAATAGATAAAAATGCTCCAACCAATATGATTTAAACTCAATAGTATACATATCTCCCACATACGTATAAAATATAATAAATAAATAAATAAATAATCTTTCATGCATAATGATAAATGCTGAATATTATGATCTATAAAATAACATTAATAAATAATAATAACCCTCAATAATTAAATTACACAATCATATCTAAATATTAATGCTATCCATTAATTTAATTCAATATTTAATAAACTATATGAATCAATTAATTATTAATTAATAATTAATCACAACTTCGAAAAGGCAACCCGTCATAGGGTTGAATAACATACCACATGACAACTACAAGACGACTCAAGCCAAGACACTAAACTAACAAGGATATCAACTTAAGCCTAGAGTATGAGAGGGAAACACATGCCATCTCCAACAACTTGCCATTGGGATAAAAACACGCTTATACCTGTGAGACTAGGTGGAGTCGATGTCTGGTACCTGCAATCCTGCATCCACCACTAAATGCAATACAACATATATACAATGCATATACATCATAAATGATTAGGCAAGTGATAGAGAATCACAACGTCATATCATGCTCGCAATGAGCGGTATGACATCGTCTCTAATCACGAAGACACTAGTAGACAATCACACACATCGTAGCATCAAGTCAGTCATCATAATCATGGAGTAGGGTTAGCGTAATCATAATATCATCAAAATCCCAAAAGCAATATGATCCATCATGAATAACGAACACATAAATCATCAAATATAGATCCATCATCATATCCAATACAATCACGAAATAGGGTTACTACATAACAAGATACTATCAAATCATCATAAAGTAGACTAAGTTAGATCAATATAATCCTTTGATGTACAAAAAGATAAGATGAATCAAGGAGGGGCACTACAACATGAGTATCTGGATATGAGAGTTTTTGGTGTTGGTTGTGACATTTGGTCTTGTGCTCTGGATGTCGTGCTTCAGTTGTATGTTCAGATATGTTGCATCTAGCGGATTCCTGTGCTCTAGTTTCTTTGTTTTCTAGTAACATTCATTTGGTAGTTTGATTTTCACATCTTGAATCATGTAATGTTGACTTGGATCGTGATTATTGCGCCCATAAATTTTTGGTCTTAGCTATGATCTAGTTTGTGCTCTAGTAATTGTGACATTCTAAGAGCTTGTTGTTTTGGTATTTCAAGGATGTTTTTCATTTTTGGATTGGTTGAATTTGAAGACTTAAGACTTATATTGGTATTCTACTTGAGTGATATATATAAGATCTCTTTAGGTTGTGTATATAGGTGTGTGGAATAATATGATAGAACATATTGCAAAATAGAAAGAGAGCATGAGCAAAGGATAAAAGTGGTAAGCAGAAGAGTCAGAGAGTTGATTCAATATGAGTAGATTGGTGCAGTGAGTTGGTGAAGTGTTTTGCAGAGGTTCTTAACCAGATCTACTGCAAGCAGTTAGTGTATTACAGTGAATTGGTGAAGTGTTTTGCAAAGGTTCTTAACTAGATCTACTGCAAGCAGTTATTATATTGTGAGAGCTTTAATTGGAGCTGATTTCATGCATGTGTAGATGCAATTTTATTAGTTCACTCCTTTTCGACAATAAGCTTTTCCAGTAGTAAGCCAATTGTATCTGAGCAATAAGCTCTTTGGGCAGTGAGTCCTCTGATAGTGAGCCTGTTTTGTAATCACATATAACTAGTTACATTATCTTAAGAGTTAACCCTCTTTGTGGTTTTTCCCTTATCAGGTTTTCCACATATAAAAATCTTTGGTGTCTCTTTTGTGGCTGTGTTATGCAATTCATTTATGTGTTTTCAAGGATAATTAAGATTAAGTTAAGATCAACATATTATTTGTTTCAATTTTAGAATTTGAGTAGAATACTGATTCACCCCCCTATTAGTATTCTGGTCTATTCAACAAGTGTAATCCTTCCTCCCTTGTGTATTATGCATGTGTGTGTGTGATTATCTTGTACCATGGTGGGGTGGACTTGTAGGCTTCACATGGTATCATGGCATAGTAACCACCATTGGGGGTTAGAGGCTATGGATCAAATTCATCAGTGGGTACTCTTTGCTCATCATTTATATATGCATTCTAGTTAGTTAATTTCAAGAAAATGTGTAATTTGAGGACACTTGTGTCCTATGCAAAATGTGATATGTAATCATCCTTATTGGACCTCTCTTAAAGAGGAAATCGTAATTGCAAAAAAATGAGAATGGATTAGTTTAGTTGTATGCCTCGATGTTGGAATTGAACATGAAGATCTTGCATATTTCCTTTCAATCTTGAATGTTTCAATTGGTTAAAATAAACTTAGGAACCTCTATTTTGGGCTTAAAGTGAACCTCTTGTTTTAGCAACAATTCATTCCTAAACACTATTTTCTTAGTCAAAATTTTAGAATTTCTCTAAGGGTTTTGAGATTTGCTAATCATGATTTTACCTTTTGGGTTTCATTAGCTCTATGAAAAGGGTAAGGCTTAACCTTGATCATCAATGACCCTTTAAATTGCCAAAATTATCTAAGGTTGTTGGGCATCAGTTGTTAGGCTTTCACCTTAGTGCTTAAGTTTTCTTGTAGTAAGATGTAAGGCTCATCCTTGATCCTTGATTCTTAAAGTGTAACATTCAATCTTTCTTCACCAATAGTTATCAGACATCAAGAATTTGGCTTATGCCCTTTAAGTTTTCACCTATTGGTAATATGGGTAATTATAACCCAACCTTCAATCCCTGATGAACACCTTTAAGAATTTGGATTTCAAACTTTCTCCTTACCGTATTCGTCTATGCTCGGTAATGGTTAAGCAAGAACCGTGAACCCTGAAACCCCATGATCTCCTTTGTAAGGAAGTCTTTCATAGGATGACCTCAAATGTTTGAAGGTGTCCCTATTCACTTCTTGATGTTCATTTGTGGTTGAGATTTCCTTGCAATGTTTAGTCTTCCACTAGTACCACCATGCTTATCTATTGGTAAGGAACTTCTCTTATATTTGTATCTTTGTATTGTTGGTTTTTATACAATACTATTATGCATAATGATGTGCATGTGAGATTTGTTACCTTGTTGTCTTATATGTGGTGGTATCTTGATGTTAGTATTTCAAAAGGAATTGTTCATAAAGTTTTTCCTTGGTCCTTCGGATGAGGCATTAGATAACCCAAGATAGATAGAGGGATGGAGAGAGTTAATATTTCTTTCAATAACTTGCAACCACATGAATTATAATGATATACTACCCAACTAGTTTCACTTTAGGAACTATTACTACCTTGTTACGTAGCTTACTTAGGTAATTTACTTTTTGTGTCTCATGTCCTAAGATTAGTGGTTTTAGTTTGTCTTAGGGATTTATGAAGAGTTTTATTCTTGCCAATATGGCAATTTCATCTTTAAAAAAAGTAAAAATCATTCCATCATTTTGTATTCATTATTTTTTGACAATATAAGAATTCTTTCTATTGGATCTTTCATGTATAAAGCGTTTTGTCTTGCTGGTTAGATTCTCGCTCCTATGAATTATTCTATTAAATCTCCAACATAATATCAAAGCCATGAATTAACAAACCCCTTCTCATTTTTAAATATTTTTTCAAGTTTTTTTCGTAAGGAGCTTCTTAGAGTGAATAGATCTCCTAGTTGTACTTTTAAGGCCTAAAAATTTGTAAATCCACATAAGACATGATATGTTTTGATGATGAGTTTTTTTTAAAAACTTTTATTGGGGTTGATTAAGTTGCCATTGCACTCATCCATACAATTGAACAAATCCATATGATTATATGACTACCATTGATTTATCTTGAATCATGTGCAAGGATGGTAGGAGTGGTTAGTAGAAAAAGCAATTTTTTTAATTTTTACATCAAATCATTGCCATTAGTACATGGTACAATTTAATAGTTAATAAAAAATAAGACAAGTTTTTCAAATTAGAAATTATTATTAAAAAAATTCATGGCCGTTGGGGGGATACCTACTTCATATTGTGGTAGGAATGGTAGGCCCATGTCCACATCCTAGGCCATGATGGGGTGGTGTGTGAGAAAGAGGCAATTGTTTTTTCTTGTCCTCCCCCAACTAATCGAAACTAATTTTAATAATAATAATTTTTTAAATTATTTTAAAATAAAAAATAAAAAAATATTCTCGAAGAAAACAACCATATAACTTGCCATTTTGGGAAAAATTTTCATTACTTAGCTGCGATTAGTAGTTCCTCCCACAATATTATAAATTGTATATACTTAATATTTTCACACTAGGTTTAAGACTTGTCTTGGCAATTGTTGTTGGTATGTGGTGATTAATCATGCTATTGCCCCTTAAATTTTTGTGATCAGGTTATGTTAGGGTTTCAAGCAGATCCGAAGCAAATATGAACTAACAATTATATGCAAATTTAAATACAAAAGATAAAGAAATAAAACAGGACACAGATAACACAGAGATTTAACGTGGTTCACCTAGAATGGGTTACGTCCACCATACACAGCCGTCCAATCTTTCTTATTATCCAGCAAAAATAGTACATCAACCTTCTAATGCCTTAAGCATCCCAACCGCTTATAACATGCGTTTTTAGGGCAACAAACAAAGTTGACCTTTTTAGGGTTTTATTACAATGTCGGTTTTCATCAACAAAAAACGGCAAAATTTTATTTCACGGGGGCTGCCGCCCCCGAACCCCTGCCCGGGGCCCAGCCCGGCCCCGGACCCCAGCGAGGATACATGCTAAGTGTACAATACTTTGCTAATCAGTCACCACATTTCAACAATCTCCCACTTGGAGACTGATCAGGCTCCACACCGAACAATCTCCCACTTGGAGACTGATACTACATGACACCACTGTACATGCAACATCCGTTGGATAAAACACTAGGACTTGACCGGTATAAATTCCACAATTATCAATCAAGAAGACCAACAAAAACTGATGAAGAAATCAGCTTCTCCTGTGGAACTGCTTTTGTGAACATATCGGCAGGATTCTCACTTGTGTGAATCTTCTCAAGCCGTAACTGACCCTCCTCCAAAACAGTCCAGATGAAGTGGTACCTAAGCTGAATGTGCTTTGTCCTTGAATGAAAAATAGAGTTCTTCGCAAGATGAATGGCACTCTGGCTATCAGTATACAATGGGCTATCCTCTTGTGTCTGACCCAATTCCTTCAGAAAACATTGCAACCAAATCATCTCTTTGTTGGCTTCTGTAGCAGCAACATACTCAGCTTCAGTGGTTGAAAGTGCAACAACCTTTTGCAGCCTAGAAATCCAACTGACTGCAGTTCCCCCTATAGTAAAAACATACCCTGTAGTACTCCTCCGTGAATCAATATCACCTGCCAGATCAGAGTCAACAAATCCACTTAGAGCAGCATTAGATCCTTTGAAACATAATGCCTTCATAGTAGTTCCTTTCAAATACCGAAGAATCCATTTCACAGCATTCCAATGTTCCATACCCGGATTACTCATAAACCTGCTCACAACTCCCACTGCATGTGCAATATCTGGCCTTGTGCATACCATTGCATACATCAGACTACCAACAACTGATGAATACGGGATGTTAGACATTTTATTAACCTCTTCCTGTGCCTTTGGGCACATCTCCTTAGTCAATTTGAAATGACTAGCCAAAGGTGTACTAACTGCTTTTGCATCCTGCATGTTAAATATTTTCAACACCTTCTTTATATACTCACTTTGGGACAAATTCAAGGTTCTATTTTTCCTGTCCCGTGTAATCCTCATACCGAGAATTTGCTTAGTTGCACCCAAATCCTTCATAGCAAATGACTTGGCTAATTTCTGTTTAAGATCATTTATATGTTGCATGTTAGACCCAGCAACAAGCATGTCATCAACATAAAGCAATAGGATAATATAACTGCCATTATCAAATCTCTTAAAATATACACAATGATCAGAATGACATCTATGATAACCGTGTTCAGCCATGAAACTATCAAATTTTAAATACCATTGTTGGGGTGCTTGCTTTAGGCCATACAAACTTTTCTTCAACCTGCACACCAAGTTCTCCTTACCTTTGACCTCATATCCCTGTGGTTGCAACATGTAAATTTCCTCCTCCAAATCTCCATGGAGAAAAGCTGTTTTGACATCTAATTGTTCAAGATGTAAATCATCTGTAACCACAAGACTAAGTACAGTTCTAATTGAAGTCATTTTTACAACTGGAGAAAATATTTCATCATAATCTATACCCTTTTTCTGTGCAAAACCTTTTACCACAAGTCTGGCCTTATATCTTTTCTGACCTCCTTCCTCCTCCTTCAGTCGATAAACCCATTTGTTAGGCAAGGCTCTTTTTTCTGCAAGTAAAGGAACTAAGTCCCAAGTCTTATTTTTCATCAGGGAGTCCATCTCCTCTTTCATGCCTAGCTGCCACTGTTGTTTGGCATCCACTTGCATTGCTTCTTCATATTCTTCTGGTTCACTAGAATCTGTTAATAAAATAGAATACAAAGAAGGAGAAAATCTTTCAGGGGGTCTACTTGTCCTCGTAGAACGTCTAACACTTGCAGGAGTTTGTGGGACAATCTGTTGTTGCTGAGCATCAGGTACCTATGGCATTTCATTTTCAGGAATCTCATCCAACACCACATATTCTTGTTTGTCCTGTTCATGCTTCTTTTCCTGCATCTGTTCTTTATACATAACCTTCTCATTGAATATAACATCTCTACTTCTAATTATTTTCTTATTTTCAAAATCCCATAACAGATAGCCATATTCATCTATCCCATATCCAATGAAGGTACATTTCTGAGATTTAGCATCAAGTTTGGTTCTGTTTTCTTTATCAACATGGACAAAAGCTTTGCAACCAAAAGTTTTTAGAAAAGAATAATTTACCTTTTTACCAGTCCATGCCTCCTCTGGAATACCACCATCCAAAGGGGTTGAAGGTCCTCTATTTATCAAATAGATAGCAGTATGTACAACATTTGCCCAAAAATGTAAGGCCAATCCAGCATGCAATCTCATGCTCCTCGCACGTTCCATGATGGTCCTATTCATTCTCTCTGACACACCATTTTCCTGTGGAGTTCCTGGAACTGTCTTCTGCTTTCGAATCCCATTTAAGGAACAATAATCTTCAAATGCTTTGCTGCAATACTCACCTCCATTATCCGATCTGAGACACTTCAACTTTTTTCCTGTCTCATTCTCAACCAAAGCTTTCCATTTCTTAAAAGTTTCAAAAACATCTGATTTTTGTTTTAGGAAATATACCCATGTTTTCTGGTTGAGTCATCAATAAAAATAACATAATAACAAGAGCCAGCAAGAGATGATACCTGAGCCGGTCCCCATACATCTGAATGTACAAGCTCTAACTTCTCACTCTTCTTCTCTTTCCCAACCTTGAGAAATCTGACTCTTTTCTGTTTACCATAAACACAGTTTTCAGAGAACTCTAAATCAATCTTCTTTAGTCCTGGCAATAGATTTTTGGAGTGAAGGATTTTCATCCATTTCTCACTCATGTGCCCAAGCCTATGGTGCCACATTATCGAATCTGTTCTTGCAACATTTATTGTTGTTGTCCCTGGAGTAACTTTATCTGTAGCAGCTAAGGTAGAGTAAGTGTTACCAGTACACAGATATAATGTGCCTACCTTCACACCTTTAGCTACTACTAATGATCCTTTAGTGACCTTCCACATACTGTCTGAGAAGGTAACTATGCAACCTTCACTACCTAGTTGCCCTGCAGAAATTAAATTTCTTCTTAAATTAGGAACATGTCTTACCTCCTGCAGAAACCAGTCATTACCATTCTGCAACTTGATCTTTATCTTTCCTTTTCCAACAATTTGACAGGGCTCATCATCACCCAAATATACTTGTCCAAAATTACCTTGAACATAATCTAGAAAATATTTTCTATGGGGTGTAGCATGAAATGAAGCCCCAGAATCTATTACCCAGGAATCATTAACATTATCCAAACATAAGATTAAAGCATCTTGTAAAGTATTACTTGCAATATTAGCTTCCTTACTGTCATTTTCATTTTTGTCTCCTTCTTTGTTTTTCCGAGACCAACAATATTTCTTTAGATGACCAGGCTTTCCGCAGTACCAGCAATCTTTCTTTCCTCTAGATTGAGAGCGTCCTTTCTTTGACTTCCCTCGTGACTTCTCATTCCCAGGGCCTTTTCCTCTTTCCTTTGATCTTCCTCTATTCTCCACATTCAAAACACTACCCAATGATGTTGGAGTCTCACCTGCGCTTTTCCTTCGCATTTCCTCGCTTAGGATAACACCAACAATATCATCAAATACCAAAGTATTTTTACCAGAGACAAAGTTACTTACAGCCATAACCAAGCTATTCCAGCTTTCTGGCAAAGAACATAAAATCAAGAGAGCCCTAACCTCTTCTGCAAAGGTAATTTTTACTGAAGACAATTGACTGGTAATTGTATTAAATTCATTTAAGTTCTCTGCTATAGATCCTCCCTCACTCATTTTCAAATTAAACAAACGCTTCATAATAAATACCTTATTCGAAGCCGAGGGTTTCTCATACAGCTTAGCCAATGTTGCCATCAAATCTACAGTCGTTTTTGCTTCTATTATATTGAATGCTACAGACGCCGCAAGGCACAATCGAATGGATCCTAGTGTCTTTCTATCTAAAATGTCCCACTCTTCATCTGATATTGTGGTCAGTTTCTTTGCCTTTCCTTCCAATGGCCGCCACAAATCCTTTTGATACGGGTAATCCTCCATCTGCATTTTCCATAACTGATAATTCTGGCCGTTAAACTTTTCGACCTTGAATTTGGAATCCTCCATTGCTCCCACTCAAATCTGAAAGTCCTGCCAATTTACAGAAAACCTCGCTCTGATACCAATTGTTAGGGTTTCAAGCAGATCCAAAGCAAATATGAACTAACAATTATATGCAGATTTAAATACAAAAGATAAAGAAATAAAACAGGACATAGATAACACAGAGATTTAACGTGGTTCACCCAGAATGGGTTACGTCCACCATACACAGCCGTCCAATCTTTCTTATTATCCAGCAAAAATAGTACATCAACCTTCTAATGCCTTAAGCATCCCAGCCGCTTATAACATGCATTTTTAGGGCAACAAACAAAGTCGGCCTTTTTAGGGTTTTATTACAATGTCGGTTTTCATCAACAAAAAATGGCAAAATTTTTTTTCTCGGGGGCTGCCGCCCCTGAACCCCCACTTTCTCGGGGGCTGCTACCCCCAAACCCCTGCCCGGGGCCCAGCCCAGCCCCGGACCCCGGTGAGGATACATGCTGAGTGTACAGTACTTTGCTGATCAGTCACCACATTTCAACAGGTTAGTCATTTTTCCCCCCCAAATCATTTTTGGAGATTGCCCATTTTTTAATAAAGGACTTAGCTATTGTTTCAGAATGCGAAAATTCATCAGATTGTAATTCACTCTTCATTGGATATTAAAAGAAAGTGGATGACTATTTCTCTGTGGATACAACTCACATTGGGTGAGCCACCCTCAATCTATGTGTTATTGTGAATTGCTATTTTTTCCTCTTTTATTCTAGATTATATTTAAAATTTTTAATTGCTCAGGTCTGCCTAAACCCTAACAATTGGTATCAGAGTTGTGCATTGAATTTATTTGGTAGGAAATCTTAGATTCAAGTGAGATAAATGATAAAATAATGCAGTTTTAAGGTTGAAAATTTCAATGACCAAAACTATCAGCTATTGCAGATGCAAATGGAAAATTATCTTATATCAGAAGGATCTTTTCTTACCATTGGGTGGAAAAGAAAACAAGCTAACAAATATAACAGATCCAAAATGGGAGGTGCTTGATAGAAAGACACTAGGAACAATATGATTATGCCTGACAACATTGATGGATTTTGAGTTACATGTATATGCATCAATGGCGGTCTTTGCGGGAGGAGGGGAGAAACAAGCGGGAAATTCAAATTTCAAACATGGGGATGGCATAATTCATGGGGATGGCAGTCTTTTTGTAGTTGGAGCTGGAGATCATGTAGGTTACCAGACATCTCGGGGTACTGAGGGGGACAAGGCGACAGTCAAATTGCTGGAAGATAAAGATTCCAAAATTGGGGACCCACATGATAGAGGTAAAGAAAAGAAATGGATGACTCTTTTTGGAGTCAGGCCTTTGGTGCAATCTGGACTTCCGAAAGTTAAAAATATTTCTGATCCGACGACAGGGTTTTTTGCTATATCTGTGCCGGATAAGCTGGTTGATTTCACTGTTTCTGGATTAGCTATGACCTTGGTTGGATGGTTTGTTGGTTTTAGACCTAACATCGATGTTGTAAGGAACTTTATAAGGAGAAAATGGGTTCTCAAAGGTCAAGTAGATGTGGTGCCTTTGCCTAGGGGTTTTTTCTCCTTTGCTTTTAATAATGATGAAGATATGAATAAAGCGCTATGTGAATGGCCATGGATGTTTGGCAAGTCAACTTTGGCTTTACAAAAATGGGCTCCTAACCTTCCTTTGGATGATTCCTTTTTTGTGTCAGTGCCTATGTGGATGCGTCTTTCTGGCCTTCCATTAGAGTTATGGAATGAGGAGGTCTTTAAAGGGATTGCGGGATCATTTGGTGAACTTCTATCGATCAACCCGATGAATGCAACCAAATCTAGGTTGGTTTTTGCTTGTATTTGTGTTAATGTTAATCAAATGACGGATATGCCTCAATCTATTGATATTTTGTCTAAACTGGGGAAATGGACCTAAGTGATTGAATATGAATCTCTCTCATTTGTGTGTTTTCATTGTAAAAAGTCGGGTCATTGGGCGAAATCTTGTCCGTCCAAGAAGGGTAAGAATAGTAAAACTGATAGCAACTTGAAGCAGAAATGGCAAATGAAAGGGAAGAATGATGATCCACCTTCAGAGGTTGTCCCTAAGAAGGAAGTGACCGAGATGGAAAATGAGGCAAAGAAGGGTTTGAAAAATAACAAGGAGAAATCTGATTGTGCTTGTCTTAATAGCAAAAAAGAAAGTAAAAAGGAGGAAGAGAATGGGACCGAAGAACTAGATCAAAAAACCGAATTAGAGGATTTGAAGGCTGATCCTATCATCTAGGGTAAATTTGATGAGTTTTCCTATAATGATGCTATTGCTTCATCTAATAATAAAGAAAACGAGGAAGACTTTAATGAAGCGCAAGACTGTAATATTTTAGAAATAGTGCCACTGTTGTTATTAACCAATGGAAGTCCTAAGCAGATTGGAAATATGATCCTGAACTCCCAATGCAAAACTCCTCCTAAAAGCATGGAGACGGTGGGTCTTGAGGGAAATCCTAGGATTTTTGGTATTAAAGAAGGTAAGTCAAATAATGGAGGACCCAATGGAGGTATTTCAACCAGAAGCAAGAATAAGAAGGTTGCAGATGTTGGAAGTCACAACAAAAAATAGGGGAGACCCTCTCTAAAGAATCAGAGGGAATAGGAAAGTTGGAAGAACTGGGCTGATGGAACACAAAGCTCCATCGAGTCAACCTTATCCTCGGTTAAAGTATGAAGATAATTTTATGGAATATTAGAGGGTTGAATGCCCCCCACAAGTAGGATGTGTTGCGTAATATTGGAAGATATCATAAATCGGATGTAGTTCTTATTCAGGAAACTAAGATGTGTAAGGATAAAGTGGAAAGAATTAGAATTTTCAAAAGTAATGGTGTAATTGGAACAAGTTCGGAGGGTGCCTCTAGAGGTACAACTATCTTTTGGAATCAAAATTCTATTAAAGGTAAGGAAATTGTTTCAGGGGTTAATAGGACCTTAGTTTTGCTTGAGCATATTAAGGATAACTTTGTTTGGGTTATCACTAATATCTATGTGCCTAATTCTAAAGCTGGTAGAGCTAAATTTTGGAGGAGCCTGACTAAAGAGAGATAAAGTTTTTCTGATAAAAGCTGGATGATCATGGGAGATTTCAATACTCCTTTAAAAGAGGATGAAAAGATGGGAGGCCTTCCTTTGCAGCTGGAGGAAAGACAAGATCTTATGGAATTTATTAATGATCAAGCTTTGATGGATGTATATCTCCAAGGGATTAATTACACTTGGACCAATAGAAGAACTGGCCCTGATCTCATTCAAGTTAGGTTGGCTAGATCCTTGATATCTCCCAATTGGCTCTCTAAGTATAATTGTTCTTTGGCATCTATCATTAATATTGGTTTTGATCATTATCCTATCTCTTTCACTGCCAATTCTACTTCCTCAAAGCACAATTTCCCTTTCAGATTTGAAAAAGCTTGGTTGTCCCACCCTTCATTGGAAAAATTTGTTTTTGAATGGTGGAATTCGAAGGTTGAGGATACTGCCTTATTTAGAGTGGCCAAAAAGCTTAATATTATCAAAGCCAAAGTTAAAATTTGGAACAAAGAGACTTTTGGAGATATCTTTAAAATGAAAGCTCATATTAAGACAAATATTAAAGAAGTTCAAGATAAAATTCAAGTGGAAGGTCTTTTTGAGGATTTGAGGAATGTTGAAAATGGGTTGCTATCCAAATACCATGAAATTATCTCTAATGAAGAAACTTTTTGGAGACAAAGATCAAGAGCGTTGTATTTGAAGGAAGGTGATAAAAGCACCCAGTTTTTCCACAGACTTCTCTCAAGCATAGGGTGGCCAACAAGATTTCCAGTTTATCCAACAATAGGGGGATTTTATCGGATGAAAATGAAATAAGAAAGGAAGCTGTATATTTCTTTAGTAATCTTTTGGGAGGTGTGGACGCTCTGGATATCAGAAATCAAGACCTTGTAGCTCAAGCTATCCCTCCCATTTTAAATGAGGATGACAACAAAAATCTCTCTTGGATCCCTTCGAATCAGGAGATGAAAAAGGTTGTGTTTTCCTTTATTGGAGACAAGTCTCTTGGTCTGGATGGATTCCCTATGTTCTTCTTCCAAAAAAATTGGCATATTGTGGAGATTGATATTTGTAATGGAGTTAAATAATTCTTTGGATCTAGGCGGCTTCTAAAAGAACTCAATGCTACCTTTATCGTCCTTATTCCTATGATCCCTGGAGTTGATTCTCTTAATAAGTTTAGACCTATCAGTCTTTGTAATTCTGTTTACAAGATTATATCTAAGGTACTTACTTCTAGAATGCTGGATATCCTCCCCTGCATTATTTCGGCTCAGCAAAATGGTTTTGTCCTTGGTAGATAGATTCTAGATTCCATCATTTCTGTGCATGAGAATATTCATTCTTTAACTGTAGCAAAAAAATAGGGCTTTTTTCTAAAGATGGACATGTCCAAGGCCTATGACAGATTGAATTGGTAATTCCTTTTCATAATTATGAAAGATTTTGAGTTTGGAGAAAAGGTGATACAACTTTGTTCTCAGTTGACTGGTACTACCTTTTTTGCAGTTATTATTAATGGATCTCCATCCAGTTTCTTCAAAATTTCTAGAGGTCTAAGATAGGGGGATCCTATCTCTCCTATTTTGTTTACTATTCTGGCTGAAAGTTTGGGTAGATTTATTATGAGAAGTGTGGAAGAAGGTAAACTCAAAGGCCTTAAGCCTTCCTCGTCAAACTTAACTTGTACTCATGAACAATTTGTTGATGATTCTATTAACATGGGAGAAGCTACCATAAGAGAAGCAAGAAACATGAAGAGTGTTATGGATTCCTATGAAGCTACTTCTAGTCAAAAAATAAATTGGGATAAGAGTTCTTTGTTCTTCATCAATACCCTTGTGGATAGACAAAGAAGGATTGAAAGGATCCTTGGATGTAAAATTGCTGAGTTCCCTTCTACTTATTTGGGCATCCCTTTGTGCTTAAAGCCTTCAGAGAATTTTTGGATGAAGCTGGTTGATATATTCAACTCCAAACTGGCTAGATGGAAAGGAGCCCTCCTCAGTCAAGCGGGTAAGGTGACGATGCTTAAGGCTACCCTTCAAAATTTGCCTATCTATGCCCTTAGTTTGTTTAAAATCCCCAGGAAGTTTGCTGAGGCCATTGAAAGAATTCAAAAAAAATTCTTATGATCGGGAGTGGAAGATAAAAACAAAATCCCCCTTATTGCCTAGAATAATATTTGCACTCCTAAGGCTTTTGGGGGTCTGAGAATTAGGAACAATATGACTATGAATAATGCATTGTTAGCTAAACAAATCTGGAGAATGAAAGGGGAGGATGTCATAACCCTCTTTTTGGACCTTGATATGACTTGTTATTATTATTATTATTATTATTATTATTATTATTATATTAATTTTATGAGTAATGTTAGAAAGAAAAGATAAATTGAAATGAGGTTGAAGTTTTTAAATAAAAAAAAGAATTTAAGTGGTGACACACACATGAGGTCATAATTTATTTGAAAATTGCTTATTTTCTCAATATCCTAATTGAGCACATGATGTAGGAGAAATAAGAAGATTCTAGAAAAGAAATTTAAAATTTAAAATATTAAAGAATAAATATTATATTTAGTAAATATATGACATGGGAGTTACAAAATTATTCTATGACAAGAATAATTCTATTCATGGCAATTTTATGACAAAAGAGTTACAAAATGCATTTTTGGGGGAGAATTCAAATTTGAATTTTGAATGCATGGTCAAATGTAACCCCTACTATGACAACAATCATTTTTGCATGAAATTAATTTAGAAATTGTTTATTTTCTCAATATGCTATTTAGCACATGTTGTAGGAGGAAATGAGAAGGTTCTAGAAGAGAATTTCAAATTTAATTTTTTTGCATGTAATCCCCACTATGACAATTAATCATTTTGCATGAAATTATTTTGGGAAAAGAATATGGAAATCAATTAATTTCTTTTGTAGTGGGAAAATGACTCTCTTTTCTATATATTGAGTTCTAAATTTTTGAAAAAGGAGAGTTCATTTTTTTTTGGATGATAAAGTAGTCTAGAAATTCTTATGAATTTATTTTCAATACCATGTTAGTTGTAGGAGAAATTTTGTAGATGTGTTGCAAGAGTTTGGAGAAGATCGTTACCAAGCTTCAAGGAGGAATTGAAGGAGGCCAGCAAGCTTCTTCTTTCAAATCCAAGTTCCCCTCTTGCGCATTCATTGCTTGCTTTTTCTTTTCAAAGAAAATCTTCTTCTCGTCTCTTCCAAAATTTTCCACATAAGAAAGTTTATATTTTAATTTTATTTTTTAAAAGAAATCTCTTTTGTCCATTTTAGATTTTTGCAAGGAAATATTTTTTAGTTTTTGTTAATTGATTTAATCAAATACATGTAATAAATTGCTTTTCTATCTAAAAAAAAAAAAAAGAAAAAAAAAAAATCTTCTTTTTTATTCTGGATGTAGGAAATAAATTGGTTAATAGATTTCTTTCAAAATATGCATATACAAATTCGAGTATTGTTTAATCTTTTATCTTTTCCTCAATCAAATTTCTTTATTTTACAAAAAATCAATTGAGTTTTTGGATTAAGTTAAGTGGGTTATTACACGTGGTATTAGAGCGAAGGTTCAAGTCTAGGCCTTGAGCTCACTTCAACTTATGCAATCTAGAAGAGTATCTTGGAAGTAGTAGAGATGAATTGTTATATCTTAAATCAAGAATTGAATAAGGAAATCAAATTTCAAGTGAACCTAGATGGCAGGGAATGTGGAAAAGGAAAACATACCACCACTACAAGGAGTCAAAAGGAAGATAGCAATGATGAAAATCAACAAGACCAAGGGAATAATGGAATATGAGTCGAAGCTATAACCAATTATTAACTAAGAAAAGAGATGCAATCAACTCCATGGAACAATCAATGTGAGACCTTGGAGCAAGGCAAAATGACATCAAGTAAATAGAAGTGGGATTGAAAATGAGAACTTGGCAATGACTGAAGAAATGAGGGAAAATAATATGTTGGAGCTATCTAAAGATTTCAAGGAAATTAACCAACCTAAGTTCGAAGGAAAGAAAAAGGTGAAGGAGCTAAGGATTGGTTGAATGAAAAGGGAAAATACATTGAACTAAAGGACTTTAGTGAAACAATTAAGACATTATGGGGTTTCCTATCAACTCACTAGAGATGCAACTTGTTAGTGGACTAATACTAAGGAACAAATGGGTATAACAAGGATATAATCACATGAGATCAATTCATTCACCATTTTCATAAGAGGAGGCTATCACAATTATTCTTCAGTGAGAAGGGAACATAATTCCATAATCTTCGACAAGGGGCTTTGACAGTTCAACAATATTGAAATAAGTTTGCCAAATTGTTAAAGTGCGTACCTATGTGTCAAAAGATGAGAAGGGTCAAATCAAAAAGTTCATTTTTGGGGCTCAATACCAACTTGGGGTAGAAGTTGATGTGCATAGACTCGTAAGCATGAAGGAAGTACCTAAAAGAACAAGAAAGGAATATTCAAGCCCTAGCAATAACGAGATAGAATTTAAATATGAATCATTCATTCAAGGCGAAGCATGAATTCAAAGGAAATGCAAACTTCAACAAGGATCAATAGAATAATTTATCTGAAAGAAGCCACATCATAATCAAAATCAAAGGGATGGATACAATACTAATAGAGGCAATTAAAATAGGATAACTTATCCACTAAGGTTTGATTAAGTAAGGAATGATCCTCTTAGGAATCAAGGGGAATAATGATAGAGCCATTTAGAGTTTTGGAGAAGCACCAATACCAACTGTGTAACAAAGAGATTGTTCTATTCAAGTATAATGGAATCAATATGATAAAAGGAATACCACATGGGAAGACTCAATTATGATGCAACAGATGTTTTCACTTTCATTCTAAACATTATGAATTAGTAACTCTTTTTAAGGTTATAATTAGTGCATCGGGACGATGCACAATTTAAGGGGGGAAGGATGTCATAACCCTCTTTTTGGACCTTGATATGACTTATTATTATTATTATTATTATTATTATTATTATTACTACTACTACTAATACTACTATTATAATATTAATTTTATGAATAATGTTAGAAAGAAAAGATAAATTGAAATGAGGTTGAAGTTTTTAAATAAGAAAAAGAATTTCAGTGATGACACACACATGAGGTCATAATTTATTTGAAAATTGCTTATTTTCTCAATATCCTAATTGAGCACATGAGTAGGAGAAATAAGAAGATTCTAGAAAAGAAATTTAAAATTTAAAATATTAAAGAATAAATATTATATTTAGCAAATATATGACATGGGAGTTAAAAAATTATTCTATGACAAGAATAATTCTATTCATGACAATTTTATGACAAAGGAGTTACAAAATGCGTTTTGGGGGAGAATTCAAATTTGAATTTTGAATGCATGGTCAAATGTAACCCCCACTATGACACCAATAATTTTTGCATAAAATTAATTTAGAAATTGTTTATTTTCTCAATATGCTATTTAGCACATGTTGTAGGAGGAAATGAGAAGGTTCTAGAAGAGAATTTCAAATTTAATTTTTTTGCATGTATCCCCCACTATGATAATTAATCATTTTGCATGAAATTATTTTGGGAAAAGAATATGGAAATCAATTAATTTCTTTTGTAGTGGGAAATGAATCTCTTTTCTATATATTGAGTTTTAAATTTTATAAAAGGAGAGTTCATTGTTTTTTGGATGATAAAGTAGTCTTGAAATTCTTATGAATTTATTTTCAATACCATCTTAGTTGTAGGAGAAATTTTGTAGATGTGTTGCAGGATTTTGGAGAAGATCATTACCAAGCTTCAAGGAAGAATTGAAGGAGGTCAGCAAGCTTCTTCATTCAAATCCAGGTTCCCCTGTTGCACATTCATTGCTTGCTTTTTCTTTTCAAAGAAAATCTTCTTCTCATCTCTTTCAAAATTTTGCACATAAGAAAGTTTATATTTTATTTTTATTTTTTAAAAGAAATCTCTTTTATCCATTTCAGATTTTTGCAAGGAAATCTTTTTTAGTTTTTAATTGATTTAATCAAATACATGTAATAAATTACTTTTCTATCTAAAAAAAAGAAAATCTTCTTTTTTATTCTGGTTGTAGGAAATAAATTGGTTAATAGATTTCTTTCAAACTATGCATATACAAATTCGAGTATTGTTTAATCTATTATCTTTTCCTCAATCAACTTTTTTTATTTTACAAAAAATCAGTTGAGTTTTTGGATTAAGTTAAGTGGGTTATTACATGTGGTATCAGAGCGAAGGTTCAAGTCTAGGCCTTGAGCTCACTTCAACTTATGCAATCTAGAAGAGTGTCTTGGAAGTAGTAAAGATGAATTGTTATATCTTAAATCAAGAATTGAATAAGGAAATCAAATTTCAAGTGAACCTAGATGGCAGGGAATTTGGAAAAGGAAAACATACCACCACTACAAGGAGTCAAAGGGAAGATAGCAATGATGAAAATCAACAAGACCAAGGGTATAATGGAATATGAGTCGAAGCTATAACCAATTATTAACTAAGAAAAGAGATGCGATCAACTCCATGGAACAATCAATGTGAGACCTTGGAGCAAGGCAAAATGATATCAAGTAAATAGAAGTGGGATTGAAAATGAGAACTTGGCAATGACGGAAGAAATGAGGGAAAACAATATGTTGGAGCTATCTAAAGATTTCAAGGAAATTAACCAACCTAAGTTCAAAGGAAAGAAAAAGGTGAAGGAGCTGAGGATTGGTTGAATGAAAAGGGAAAATACATTGAACTAAAGGACTTTAGTGAAACAATTAAGACATTATGGGGTTTCCTATCAACTCACTAGAGATACAACTTGTTAGTGGACTAATACTAAGGAACAAATGGGTATAACAAGGATATAATCACATGAGATCAATTCATTCACCATTTTCATAAGAGGGGGCTATCACAATTATTCTTCAGTGAGAAGGGAACATAATTCCATAATCTTCGACAAGGGGCTTTGACAGTTCAACAATATTGAAATAAGTTTGCCAAATTGTTAAAGTGCGTACCTATGTGTCAAAAGATGAGACGGGTCAAATCAAAAAGTTCATTTTTGGGGCTCAATACCAACTTGGGGCAGAAGTTGATGTGCATAGACTCGTAAGCATGAAGGAAGTACCTGAAAGAACAAGAAAGGAATATTCAAGCCTTAGCAATAATGAGATAGAATTTTAACATGAATCATTTATTCAAGGCGAAGCATGAATTCAAGGGAAATGCAAACTTCAACAAGGATCAATGGAATAATTTATCCGAAAGAAGCCATATCATAATCAAAATCAAAGGGATGGATACAATACTAATAGGGGCAATTAAAATAGGATAACTTATCCGCTAAGGTTTGATTAAGTAAGGAATGATCCTCTTAGGAATCAAGGGGAATAATGATAGAGCCATTTAGAGTCTTGGAGAAGCGCCAATACCAATTGTGTAACAAAGAGATTGTTCTATTCAAGTATAATGGAATCAATATGATAAAAGGAATACTACATGGGAAGACTCAATTATGATGCAACAGATGTTTTCACTTTCATTCTAAACATTATGAATTAGTAACTCTTTTTAAGGTTATAAGTAGTGCATCGAGATGATGCACAATTTAAGGGGGGGAGGATGTCATAACCCTCTTTTTGGACCTTGATATGACTTGTTATTATTATTATTATTGTTATTATTATTATTATTATTATTATTATTATTATTACTATTATAATATTAATTTTATGAGTAATGTTAGAAAGAAAAGATAAATTGAAATCAGGTTGAATTTTTTAAATAAAAAAATGAATTTAAGTGGTGACATACACATGAGGTCATAATTTATTTAAAAATTGCTTATTTTCTCAATATCCTAATTGAGCACATGATATAGAAGAAATAAGAAGATTCTAGAAAAGAAATTTAAAATTTAAAATATTAAAGAATAAATATTATATTTAGCAAATGTATGACATGGGAGTTACAAAATTATTCTATGACAAGAATAATTCTATTCATGACAATTTTATGACAAAGGAGTTACAAAATGCATTTTTGGGGGAGAATTCAAATTTGAATTTTGAATGCAAGGTCGAATGTAACCCCCACTATGACAACAATCATTTTTGCATGAAATTAATTTAGAAATTGTTTATTTTCTCAATATGCTATTTAGCACATGTTGTAGGAGGAAATGAGAAGGTTCTAGAAGAGAATTTCAAATTTAATTTTTTTGCATGTAACCCCCACTATGACAATTAATCATTTGCATGAGATTATTTTGGGAAAAGAATATGGAAATCAATTAATTTCTTTTGTAGTGGGAAAATGACTCTCTTTTCTATATATTGAGTTCTAAATTTTTAAAAAAGGAGAGTTCATTGATTTTTGGATGATAAAGTAGTCTTGAAATTCTTATGAATTTATTTTCAATACCATGTTAGTTGTAGGAGAAATTTTGTAGATGTGTTGCAGGATTTTGGAGAAGATCATTACCAAGCTTCAAGGAGGAATTGAAGGAGGTCAGCAAGCTTCTTCATTCAAATCCACATTCCTCTCTTGCACATTCATTGCTTGCTTTTTCCTTTCAAAGAAAATCTTCTTCTCGTCTCTTTCAAAACTTTGCACATAAGAAAATTTATATTTTAATTTTATTTTTAAAAGAAATCTCTTTTATCCATTTCAGATTTTTGCAAGGAAATCTTTTTCAGTTTTTGTTAATTGATTTAATCAATTACATGTAATAAATTGCTTTTCTATTTTAAAAAAAAAAAAGAAAAAAAGAATTTTTTTTTTTTTTAAATTCTGAATGTAGGAAATAAATTGGTTAATAGATTTCTTTCAAAATATGCATATACAAATTCGAGTATTGTTTAAATTTGTTATCTTTTCCTCAATCAACTTTCTTTATTTTACAAAAAATCATATTGTTTTTAGAATGGAATATATATATATATATATATATATATATATATATATATATATATATATATATATATATATATATATATATATATATATATATATATATATATATATATATATATATATATATATATATATATATATATATATATATATATATATATATATATATATTAGAATAACTTGAACAAAAATAAATCTATTGCCAAAGTAATATAAAATTAGAATAAAAATAGAAATGTATTCATCTATGTGCATGTTAGATAAATATCATCTCTGTGGATTTTAGGAAAATATTCATGTGTGGATTTTAGGAAAACATTCATCTTTGTGCATTACAGGAAAAAAAAGAAGAAGAAGTTCATCTCTATACTTTTTAGAAACATATTCATCTCTTTGGATTTTTAGGAAAAAAAAACATTATTTCCTGTGCATGTATGAATTTTAAAAAGAAAAAGAAAAAAAAGAAAAAGGTAAATCTTGCATTGATTAATAAATTAGTAAATTTCCCTTCAAATATATATTATATAAACATATATATCAAATTTATTTAAAATCATATTAAATTTATGTTCAAAATTTGTTTGTAGATTTAAGTTTATTATTATATTATTAAAAGATTTTGAGTCAATTATTTAAAAAAAAACAAAACATATATATATTTTGAGTTAGGAATTGTTTTATTAAAATTGAATTATACTTTAGAGTTTGTAATTAAATTTTATGTGTTTAATTTAAAATTAGAAATGTTTTAGAATATTGAAAGTTATTTTGAATGATTAAAATTAATAAGCTTATAGTTCTTTGAAATTTAATTATGCACTTGGTGATTAAAAAAATCATTTAGGATTAGTTTATAATTATAAATTTTAATAATTAAAAATTAACCAAATTTAGTGATGGATTTATTTATTGAGGTCTATTTAATAAAAAATGGTTTTATTTATTGATATCTATTTAAAAAGGATTAATGAGACCTATTTATAATCTAACCTTATTAAAATTAATAGAAATGTGTTTAAAATATCATCTCTAGTTTTAGGAATCAGATTATTAATATATTAAAGGAAAATTTAAGCAAAAAGGGTTTAACCCATATTAATGGATATCTTATTGGAGTTTTAATTATGGAAAATTAAGTTGCAAATTTGAACTCTTTTTAAATTCTAAACAGTTAGTATCTCCTCAATGATGGGAAAAGAGTTTCTTGGGTTTTGAAAAGATAAATATTGTATAAGGCAAAAGGGTCAATTGACACTTGAGAATTTCAATAGATAATCGAGCATTAAGAGATCTATCATATTGAATTAATCCTTCTTAGGATGTAGATATAATAGTGAAATCTCCTCATTAAACAAATTAGTTTGACTTAGGAAAAACAAAGTAAAGGAAACTGTTATTGCACCAATGATACACTTATTCCATAGTTTTGGATCTTTTCATCAAATAAATAAATCCTAATAGTAAGTGGGTTCCCTCAAGACATTCAATACATTTCAAATATTTAAGGTCTTTAATTATTGCATTTCAAAACTAGCTTTTGTATATTTCAATTTGTACAAGTATCAAATGTTAAAGGAATTTACCTAACAAGTAAATGTATTTAGATTCATAGTAACCCTTTTAGGTATTTCAACAATAAGAGTTAATGTAAGACAAAGTTTTGCCTCAATTCGAAAGGTTGATTATTTGATTTGTTTCTTTATTAGATTCCAAGATATGAGTATATAAGGCATTGCGAATAGTAAAAAGGAAAAGTTACACTTAATAATACAAGTAATTAGTAAGGATAAATTTAATTAACATTAAAATTAGAGGTAAATTGCATAGTTAAATATTCATATGGTAATAGTATTAATTAGGATGCAAAGAGAGTTTATTCAAAACTGAAATTGTTTTAGCAAATGAGTTTCAAGAAACCTATTCCGTGATCACTTAGAAAATTAAGTAACAATTCTAATTGAGGGTAATTTAAGGAGCAAACATTAGCTCCCTTTGAAGTATTTGAAATTGATAAAGTTATTATTTGTAGAATGTATCCAACGATAAAATTAATGTTACTTCAAGTAGAAGGAGTAATTAGCTGTCACTTTATAATCTTGCAAAGGTATTAGTTCAAAGGCAACTAGAAGTTTATTGATTAGAATTATTTTATTAGGAGACTTAGTATTATTTACTTGGTTAACTAGCAAGTGTTTACACTCTTGTCTAATCTCTTTTTCAAACAATTAGTAACTAAGAATAATGTGGTTAGTTTGAAGCTTATTGTTGAATAGTTGTTTCCTTTTCCCTTCAACAAGTGAGTATTAAATTCATTTCCCAAGTATAATTATTTGATAATTTAAAATCTATTTAAAGCAATTTAGTAGCTTTCAAGTATTAGGATTCACATTTAAAGTAGTGTTATTATTTGTAGGTGAAATTTGTATTACTTCATATGGAAGAATTAGTTGGGATTATTATTAAATACTTTTCACTTCAAACAAGTGGTGCTACCAAATTCTTTCCATTCAATCATTTAATTTTCTTTCAAGCAAATCAGTACTAGGATTCATACTTATTGTGTAATGGGTTGTCCCAAAACAATTATATCTTGCAAGTAATTCAAATCATTTTCATAAGTTATCTTTGAAAGTATCATAGTTTCCAAGCAATTAGTAATTTCATATATTTAGTTCAAGTTTTCGAATATTTAATTATCAGAACTTTCCTTAGGAGAAAATACTATTCCAAGTAGTCGATTTGTTTATGTTTCTTTCAATTACGTAAAATTCATACTATAGTTTTTAAATTCAAGCGATAATTCCTTGTATATAATAGTTTCTTTTTCATAATTGTATTGGTATATTGCTTCATTTAAGATTCATGAATTCAAAGTTAAATTTCTAGTTAGATAACTAAACAAGAGGAGTTGAAACCAAAAATTAGTGGCGTTCGGTATCTATGGTGCCTCTAGGTCACACTTATGGGTAATGTCATCATGTTGAACTACTGCACTTAATGCCTAATAAAGCTGCAATAATGACGTCTGTAGCATCAGCCCTCTAAATCGCTAGGGAGAAATAAGGGTCATTTGGAAGTTAAAATCCAAGGGGTGGGTAATCCCCCTTGAATCAATAATCTAAAAAGATTAATTTTTAAATGAATTTACATCCGACCAGTTTAACTTTAGATAACCCCATTAGGGTTTGGATGTATGTGAAGATCTTGAAAATTTATTTTATCTTGATGATTTCAACGGATGATAACGGATTAAGGGTGACGTATTTAATAGGAAATAGGACTTAGTTGTTTAGGCCACAAGCAAAAGGCCATCTTGAGCCTTTTTTTTTTCTATAGAGCTACCATCGTGGGTAGCAACCACAGAGAAACTATCTAGGACATTGACCCTAGAAAGGGTTGCGTACCCACCAAACAATTTACTTTAAACCATAGTTAGAAACCAGAACTACATACTTTATGCCTTGATCCCGTACCAAAACAGGTATGTAGGCAGTCTAGGGATGGAGTTGTCCCTTGTACTCAGGCATTTGGGGATGGGGGTTAGGATTTGGTTATGGGTGAGTAGTTGGTTCTTGAAGCTCCTTGATCTTTTAATAAAATGGTACAAATAATAATTAAAATGTTAAAATTAATTAAATGCACACTCAGAAGGAATCCCATATGGATTCGCTTGACTTCCTGAGGCTTTAGGTCGAATTCCGAGGTGGAACTCAAGCTTGTTAATGTAATTATTTTTATGCTCCTAAGGATGGTGACCTCGGTGCACTCCTAGTAGGGGAGTGTAGTCTTTAGAGAGTGGCTAAGGACCCAGATGGTCCCGATGAGTCTAAAGTCTCTGACCAGAGCATATCCTATTCTTATGAATATATGCCTACCCTGTTCGGGTAGTTGCCTATCCCGGATTGGATAGATGAAACCTCCTGTCCCATATGGATAGATACCTAACCCATATGGTTAGATGCCTAACCCATATGGTTAGATGCCTAGTCCCATATGGATAGATGCCTAACCCGTATGGTTAGATGCCCATCCCGGTTGGATGGATGCCTATCTTTTTTGGATAGATGTACCTGAGTATGTGATTAAATAAAAAAACAAATAAGTATAAGTAAGAATAAGAAATCAATATTTTTATATATTAAAAGAAAAAAAAAATCAGTTGAGTTTTTGGATTAAGTTAAGTGGGTTATTACAGAGGAAAGGGAATGGAATTCCATTTGGAAAAAGAAATACCTTCACATGCAATCATCTGAGGAAGAATTTATGGATAAATCTTTTCTTGTAGAAGGTTCTACAATTTGGAACACTATTCAAACAACTAAAGTTTGGGCTATTGCTGGAAGAAAGTGGAAACCAGGGAATGGGAGAATTATTAGATTCTGGGAGGACATATGGCTAAGGGATAAACCATTGGAGGAAATCCTCATTCTTAATGAATGGAAAGACTAGTTTAAAAGAAGGTATGGAGACTTTGTTAGGGACTACTGGAGAAATGGGAAGTGGATTGAGTTTAGCCAGCTTTGTCCGGGATTAAAATTTTTGGAGACCTTGCTTTCTTCCAAAATCTTTATGGAGCATTTTGAGGATTGTTTGATTTGGAAGGAAACTTGTGATGGGAAATATTTTGTGTCTTCAATGGTTTCTATCCATTACAAAGTTTTGGAAGAGATCCCTTTGTGGGTGAAAGTGTGGATAAAGAAGTTGAGTCCCAAAATTAATATCTTCTTTTGGATTTTTATCCAAAATAAGGTGCTAACACTTGATAATCTCCATAAGCATGGACTTGTTTTTCCTAACAGGTGCTCTCTTTGCTACAGGGAGGAGGAGTCTACCTACCATATCCTCTACCAGTGCAATTTCAGTCAGGAAATTTGGAATATTATTCTTAGTAAGTGGAAGTCGAGCTGGGTTTTCCTGAACTCTATGGAAGAGTTCTGGCAAAAATATTTTTGCCCTAGTTCTAATTCTAATAATGTTGAGCTTTGGAAATTTACTCTCCCTATTGTCACTTGGAACATCTAGAAGGAGCGTAACAACAAGATTTTTAGGGGAAAAAGTGTGAACCCTGAAGTGGTGGTGGATAGAATCTATAGAGGGATCCATGAATGCTTATATGGAATTGATATTGGTTTATCTGCTAAAGAAGACTTTAATGAAAGATGGAACCTTTCCAATAGTAGAAACAACAAGGATAAAGGTAGAGATGGTCTTTTCTGGTGCTTTCCTCCCCAGGGATGGATCAAGGCCAATTTTGATGGGGCCTTTAAGGGAAATCCTGGGAATGCTGGTTATGGGGGCATTGTTAGGAATTTTGCTGGAAGTTGCCTTGTGGCTGTTGCTGGCCCTTTGGTAACCAAACTAGTCATTATGCTGAAGCCTCGACTGCCCTAAATACATTGATTATAGCTAAAAATCTCAATAATGATAATCTATGGTTGGAGGGAGACTCTCTTAATATTATTAAATGCCTTAAGGGTGAAGTTGAGCCTTCGTGGTCTATAGAAAATATTATTTTTAAAGCCAGAGAAATTATTTCTAGCTTTAAATCAATTATTATTGAGCACGCTTTCAGGGAAAAAAATGTCTTAGTGGATGGTCTTGCTAACCTTGGCATTATTTCCGAAGATCAAAGCATATGGAATGGGGAAGATAATATCGATTTTAATATTAAACACCTCATTAGAAAGGACAAAATTATGCGGAAAGACGGATCACACGTTAATCATGGTAGTATTAATGATTAATCATCAAATATTTAGAAAGGTAATGACAACTCATCAGAAGGCCAGAGTGCTAAATAAGAATATAAAAATTTCGCATGCTTTCTGGGTGTGTATTTTCAAAAAGGTGAGTGTCATTTGGAAGATAGCTCTGAAGTTGCAGAAGCAGAGAAATTGTAGAATGAATTCTAAAATGGGAGGTGATCTTAGAAGAGAGGAACCTAATAATATTTCCAGATGGCGGGAGATGCCTAAGGTATGGACAAAGCTGGAGAAGGGTTTTATGACACATTTCATGGAAAAACTGGTGGATTATGACAAAAGTAGAGTTAACCTGGTGGTTTCTAGAGTGACTGAAAACTGGAAAAATGGCTCCTTCAAAAATCATGGTGTTAAATTCAAGCTGGACGTAGACCTCATCTCTACGGTTACAGGTATGCCCCATTCTGGTCTCAATTTCTTTAGGGACCTGAAAGTGTCCAATAATGTTGTGAAGCTCTTTCTGCGCAAAGATAAGGAGAGAGCGAAATTAGGCAAAGCATCTGGGGGGTATTATGATGTGTCTAATATTAAAAAAATTTGGGGTTGTGTGCTTAATACTATTATGGAGTATATCATAGTGGAGGGTCATCTTACTAGGGTCCATACCTATCACTTTGTGCTTCTAAATCACTTTAGGCATGAGAAGAGGATTTCTCTTCCCTATTACCTTTTTAGGTCTCTGTCGCGGTCATTGAACAAGCATAGTAAGAACCCCTCTTCTCCTGTGCTACATTATGGCCTTATTTTGCTCATTTATGAGCATTGTAAGATTTTGGCTATTCAGGAAAATAAAAGGTTGTCGGTGTCACCGGGGAAAGGAAAGAGGAAAATTGAGGAATCTGGGCCCAACAAGGATGAGTTGAAATAGAGTAAAAAGGTTAAAAAAGCCACTATGGAGAAAATTCAAGAGGACATGGATAAACAAAAGGAAACAGAGGTTGATTCTGAGGATATGGGAAAAGAAGGAAGTGAGATGGAGATTGATGAGTCTGATGGAGAGGAGAGATGGAAAGAAGAGGAAGTGGGGGAAGAGGAAGGAGGAGAAAAGGATGTTTCTAATCAGAACAACCCTACCCACAACGTGAGTACTAGTAATTTTAACAACCAACCTATGGAGGAGCAAGACAACCAGATTAATAAGGAGGAAAGGGAAATGGAAATTGAGCAGAACAAGGATAAAGAGGATGCAAGCAGGGAAAAGGATAGAGTTGGAGATGAGATTATCCAGGATAAGCTCAAGAACCAGTCTGAGGCTCATCTGGGTTTTGATAGGTGGGTATATGAAAGAAATAATAAAATGGAAAAAATAGCTAATCAACAGGAAGAGCAGGGAAAGAAAGATGAAAATAACCAAGAGTAGTGGAAAAAGGTTATGGACAAAAAAGTGGAGAAGTTGGAAGCTTAGATCAGTAAGCTGGAGGAAGGGAAGACAACCATGAAGAACTTCCTGATTATGATTCCGAATATCCTCAACTCTATGATGAAGAATATGGAGGAAATTGCCAAATACCTTGATGGCACTAGTACTTCCAAACCTGTTGTGGACCTTGATGTTGATGATGATGCTATTGAGGCTAGGAACGTGGATAGTGCTCTTGGAGGTGCGACCAAAAGGACTAGGGCAAGTATGAAAAAAGCTGCCTTGGCCTCTTCCAAGGAAGTCCCAACGATCAGGGATAATATAAAAGAAATGCAAGGGATTAGCGAAAAATTGGCTAATGCCCTTAAAAACATTAAGTAATTTGTCTATTTTCTATTTTGGTTGGATGTTGCTGGTTTTGTTAGGATTTTGTGCTTTCTTTTGCCCAATACTTTGTTGGTTTTTTTTAGCAGAATGTCTTGTCTTGTTTCTTAATGCTCTTATCTTTTAAGGTTCTTTTGTAAAGGGTTTTAGGGTCCCTTCAAAACCCGTTTTTCCCGTAATAAAAAAACATTGATGGATTTTGATATATCTGCAGACACCTAAAATTGTCATGTCTAATTAAATAAATATTTTATTTATTTAATTATCTAAGCCTAATTCTTCTATTAATTAAATAAATCCTTATTTATTTAATTAATTCATTTATCCTCTTCTAGCCTTATTTCTCATTTAAATAAATACATTTATTTATTTAAATTATCCTTTTCCTAAATTAAATAAATATTTTATTTATTTAATTATCCCATTTCTTCTATTAATTAAATAAATTTTTATTTATTTAATTAATTCATTATCTTTTTCTACACATGACACATGTCATTCATCTCTTAATTCATACACTACCTACCCCTTTCACTATTTTACTATTTCTTCTACCTACCCTCTAATCATAGCCGACCTCCTTTTACACCTCTCAATCTTATCCCTCCATTTCATATTGTGTCTTCTATTTAAGGAGATGCTTCCTTCATTATCAAACCCTAATCAAGCATTCTAATGATCCTAAGGAGCTAACAACTTGATCAATTGGCTACACTACGATCCTACTTGCAACCACATTCCGTTCTTTGTTGAGCTCTTGTGCACATAAAAATCTGAGAGCAAATATATCAAGCAAGATCAATGGAGATCAAAACCCTATTGGACATGTGATGGTATAATCTTTGTGATTTCATTTGATTTGCATTGTCTTAGGTAATCTTCATATGTTATGGTGGATCTTTGTTGTTGTTAGGCTAGGGTTTTGTGGTTGAATTCATTTAGCCTTTCAATATTGTTGTTATTGTTATCCATTTTCACCATATACATTTTGGCACGCCCGGTGGGACTCTTGTCCCTTTGCATTTAACCTTTTTTGTTGCAGATCGGACATTTTTCGACGACATTTTAGGTTTTTCCGCGTCTGCGAACTTTCGGATCGCGTCTCTGATTTGCAGGAGCATCTACGGATACTGGAGTAGCGTCTGTGTTTTTGACAAGTTTTATTTTGCAGGTTTCAAACAGGAACGTCTATGTTTTATAAGCGCGTCTGTGTTATTTCTGCTCGCGTCTGTGTCGGATAGGGACGTCTGTGATTTTTGGCCGTGTCTGTAAGTCACAGAACCGTGTCTATGTCATATAAACGCGTCTGTGTCATGGGTAACAGCGTCTGTGTTTTTATTGTTTCAGAATTTTCAAATTTTCTTTGATTCAATTTTCGGATTTCGTACTTAGGGTTTCAGATCTGGTTTATTTTTGGACTAACCCTTTCAGATCTAGCTAACTAAGTTTGTGCAGCTTGCCTTGGAAGCTAAAACATTTTGGTTGAAGGCCCCTCTTTCACAAAGTCTTTTGGGTTTCTAAAATTTACCTAACTTGTGTGCTTGCAGGAAGGGGTGATCATTTGAAACAACCCAAACTACTAACAAATTTTGTTGCAGGTCCTTGGCTAGGGTTTTGAAATTTTGTTGTGTGCCTTGTTTTATAGATTAGCAAACACTTCCATTGGTGCACTAAAATTGAATCATTGTCTTTTGTGTCTTGAGCAATAGGCTCTTTTTGTTTAATCTTTAGAGGGCCTGTCTTCCCGTGTGGTCATTAGGACTACTAGTGAGAAGAGAACGACCCAAGTGGTAGTGAGGAAAACCCACCTCTTCCAAACCACTATAATCAAAATGTATTCATGGTGAAAACTATGAATAACGTGTGCTGATTAGTTCATACCGACACTATGTCTCCCCATAAACTTGTTTGATCAAATTTATTTGATCATTTGTAGGGCGTAACCCCTACTAGCTGGGAGCCTTCTATATTTACAGAGCTGAAAGTGCCGCATGTATGGCCACACGAGCGGATGCCCTTACTAGAACCTTTTTGTTTTAGAAGCCCAAATCCTTCTAGTTGTTGGGGCAGGAGGTCGGACCTCTGGTAGCGGCCCACACACATACGGTTCTTAGTAGAGATACAAAGTTCGCCATGGGGAGTTTTCATGGGGACTGATGCTTGGCTGACCCGAGAAGTGAGTGCCAAGGGTGGAGCCAGTGAGGTCAAGCATCTAAGTATCCGCTCTGAATAGCGTAGCCTCGGGGGTAAAACCCTATGTGGGATCAACAACTATTGTCTTGGCCAGCCATAAGAATTGTGCTTGTCTTATGTTAAACATTCAAAACATTCAAGACCAAACAACAAAACATTGTGTCTTTTGTGTCTTTAAGTGTATGCAAACATTTTACATCAAACAACACACTTTTGGATTCTAAACACTTGCAAACATTGAGTCCTCATCAACATTGTGTCCTCTTGTCACGAAAAACAGTCAAACAGTCAGATTTGGTCACAACAAAAATGACTTCACATATTGGAAAAATTGCACAAAGTTTACAGAAACGCGTCTGTGTCTGTTTTAACCGCGTCTGTGTTTTCTAGGCATGTCTGTGAAGTGCAGAATAGCGTCTGTGTTTATAACAACGTCTGTGTTGAATAGAAACATGTCTGTGTCGGATAATCACGTCTGTGCAGTATACAGAAGCGTCTGTGTCTAGGATTGAAAATTTTTACAGTCCGGCAAACAAGAGAAATCAGTTTCGGAATACTTGAGCTTCCTAGGTTGTTTCTTTAGGTTTCATCTAGCATTCAACCTGTCTCTGGGTCTCATATAGTCCATCATTGCTTCACATCTCTCATTACATTCACAATTGTCTAAACTTGAGTCAAAAGGTCACTTGCTTGTCCTCATCATACTTTGGCAACATACTACATACAACTACACTTTGCTAAGTGGTCCCTCATCAAGGTTTCTTACCTTTGGGTCTCATTTGGTCTTACTTAGAGTCAAGGTCAGCTTACCTCATCAAGAGAAACTATCATCTCTTTGGAAGTCACACCTACTCTACTACTTACATACTTGGTCTTACACTTTGGACATTGCAAGTACACCTCAAGATTTATTTACACTCCATACAACTCTTGGTCTTCCATACTCTTTCCATTTTTCATCTAGTCTCTCACATCTTGGTCAGACACCTAGTTCATGGTTGAAACCCATCTTCAAAAATCTAGGAGAAAAGCTAAAGAAGCTCAAGAGTCCGCAAACATGAGTTCTTATGAGTATGACAATGATTTATTTTTCAATCCTAAGCACACTACACTGCCTGACATGGATGTTTATAGACACATTCCAAATGTGGAGAACGCAGACACTACAAACAACAAGGCTACACACAATGACAATGTGGACAACTTTTCAATACAATCAGCAGATATAGAAGAATCCATAATGAATCCTCATTTCAATAGATTGGTTGAAGAGATAATGAAGAGGGATAGACAATACTTCTTACACATGATGGCACAAAGTGGAGCTAAAATACCTCATGACTTTGACATGTCTCAACTTATAGAAAACCGACCCTCGCAACAAACTCACTCCAACATGGATCAAAGGAGACCCAATAGTGGAGGAAATAGAGGACCACATATGGTACCTGAATCACCATCAGCTTTGCTTCAAAAACTAGAAATCCCACATACACACGGTCAAACATATGATACTTACCTTCGAAGACCATTATGGAAGTCTTATGCAGATAGATATGCTCAATCACATGCTCAAGCTATGGATCAATCAAAACAAGTGGACATTCAAAGGCATGCTCAAAATTTGGACATAAGGAAACCTCATGTCAAATTTGGGGGCAACACAATAGAACCCGACGTGCCTATAGAATATGGTATATATGCACAAAATAGATATGGGGTTCCTCAACATGAAGCTATACCAAGTGCTCCCTATATGCCGCATCAATATAAACCTCCTCCATATGAACATGTCTATGATCAATATCATCCATACATGCAACAAGCTCCTCCTCAAATTGGTGTCTCAAACATGGGGTATGCTACAAGAAATCGATCGCCACCTAAGAATAATTTGGAGCAACAAATCAGAGATTTACAAAAGAAAATGGAGGACATGAGTACACCAAAACCAACATACACTATGAGAGACATATGTCCTTATCCATTTGATAAGAGCATTCCAATGCCTCCATTCCCTGCACACTTTGTGACGCCAAAATTTGACAAGTATAGAGGAAAAGGAGACCCCAAGGAACACATACGACAATTTTTCACAGCTTGCATAGAGGTAGCGGCAGAAGAAACATATTTGATGAGGTTGTTCCCGCAAAGCTTAGGCGATCAAGCTATGGAATGGTTCTCTCAATTACCTCCTGGTATTAAGTCATGGGGTGACTTAGCAGAGGCATTTATTCAGCATTTCTCCTACAATATTGAGATAGATATCTCAGTCACTACTTTGTGCAACACCAAACAAAAAGAGGGAGAATCTTTTGCATCATTTTTACAAAGATGGAGAAATCTAGCTAGCAGATGCTCTTGCAAAATTCCACAGAAACAAATGGTAGAAATGTTCACTCAAAACGTTAACAAGGATATTGGCCATGATCTAAGGAAAGCTTGTTTGTCCACCTTCAAGGATGTTATTGAAAAGGGCTTAGCAACAGAAAAGGTCTTAATTGAGCAAGGAGTCATTAAGATACTTAAGGAAAACAAAGATGACTTTAAAGGAAAAGACAAGCCAAGATTTTGGAATAAAAACAAGAACACAGTCAATGATGGTGTTGTTGATGCCAATACAGTGAGACCCAAATTCATCTTTTCAAGATCAAGTTCTACAAACAATCAAGTGAATACTCAAACAACTTCTCAATCATGAAGGAAGTACACCCCATTGGGAGAACCACTTGAATCAGTCTTCAAAAAGCTAGTGGCAAACAAAGTGATCACAGTTCCAGATTTTCCTCCATATGAACCAAAGGTCAAACCAAATTGGTGGAATGATGATGAGTATTGTGAGTTTCATAAGAGCAAGGGTCATAAGATAGGAAATTGCCATCGACTGAAGAACATTGTGCAAGATCTCATTGATAGAGGTGACATTGAGATTGAGGGACACTCATCCAATCAAGAACATGAGATGTTTAAGGAACCATTCCCAAAGCATGACAAAGGAAAAGCCCAAGTCACAGATGATCAGGCCAACTATACTAGAGCACCTTACAACTATGATTCAACTATCAATCATATCTCGATGGACAATCATATCTCTACTATTACCATCAACAAAAACCCTGAGAATCCTCCTCAGCGACCCAAGATTGACCTAAGAGGTGTTGGATCTTCTTCTGAACCTACCTCTAAATGTCATGTTACAACTCGTCGAGGTAAAATTACATTGCCAGGTGCCTCCACTAAAAACACCACTTCTTCATCTACCAAACCTGAGTATGACCTTGTAGAATAGTTAGGGAAGACACCCGCGCTCATCTCCATCCTTGAGCTCTTACGCATATCCCCCGCTCATAAAGCTATTCTTGACAAAATCTTGAGAGACACCACCGTTCCTACTGATCTGAACGTGGACTTGCTTCAAGCCATGGTGGGATACCTTTCCATTCCACATTCCCTTACATTCACAGAAGCCGATGATGCCTCTGTAAGTCAGCCACATAATGCACCATTACATATTGAAGCCTTCATACACAAACATCGAATAAAGCGAGTCCTGATAGATGGAGGAGCTGGTCTAAACATTTGTACATTGAGCACCATTAAACAATTGGGATATTCTGATAAAGCTGTGAATTCAACAAATCAAATCACCATCAAGGCATATGATGATGAAGAGCGTTCATCCAAGGGCACAGTCACCTTACCTCTAAGAATTGGGCCAGTCACAAAGGATGTGGTTTGTCAAGTCCTAGATCTGGATCTCACATACAACATATTGCTAGGACGTCCTTGGATTCATGAGATGAGGGCAGTCCCATCAACATATCATCAATGCATTAAGTTTCCTCATAATGGAGTCGAGGTAACAGTTAACAGTGATCCTAATCTGTTCATATATTGCAATAACCTAAGATCACATACGGAGACCATCATTCCCAGTAATCGTGAAGCTGTTCCTTCTTCGGCATACATTGACCCTGAGTCATTGAAACCTTTGACATCAAAACAAGGTGAACTTAAAGGAAAATTTCAAGACAAAGGCATGGGAGAATACACTTTAAATCAGACAATGTACTTACGACAAGTCATGAGCTCTCCGAAAGAATATGGAAGGCCACATCCTAACAAGCAAATATCCATCATGATACTCAAATGGGATCCTACTACCTTTCAAAGATGGGGCGAACTAGAAGAGGAAGATTTATACAAGATTCTCTATAAAGACATTGAAGAGGACACACATGATGAGATCAATATACCTTGTGAGAAATATGGCAAAGGCTTCAAGATTCTACAAAAATTTGGGTATGATGGAAAAAGCCCTCTTGGGTTACGCAAAGAAGGCGTCATGGAACCCTTACAACCTGAATTGACTGTAAAAAGGGAACTCTCAAAGGGACTTGGTTTTTTGACTTCCAAGATCCACACTAAAATGACAGAAGAGGCATCACAAATCAAAGTTGCCAAAATTCAACAAGAGGATTGCTATTCCACAGATTCCAACAAATGGGAATGGGGTTCAGACAAATCCTCTAGTGACTATGAGCTCACCAAGACATTCAGAGAGCAAGATGAACCCACAGAAGAAGAGGAATTTTATAAAAAGTTCAGAGTTGGTTAAGAAACAACCCATAAGGATTCCGCACAGTCTTCGTCTCAAGGGTCTAGGACGAAATCACATAGGATGAGGACACCTGTCCCGGAAGGCGCTACTAGTGACGACAATTTGGATTCGCTTGTGATCGAAATTGATGAGGAGAGTGCCATCGATGACCTCGACAATTGCCTCTGATGCTCTGCAAAAAGGATTAGAAAATCTGTTTGATAGCAACACACACAAGAGCACAAGAAACAAATGTTAGTGTTAGCAACAAAAGATTATCCTAAACAGGCATATCAAGAGAGATATTAAGCATGAAATAGAAAGCATATAAACATAGAATAAAATAGCTAATCAAGATGCTCATAGTTGCTCCTCCCTTGTTCCTCTCCTCTCCAAGTCCCAAATGAGTGTAGCTCTCAGCAGCTTTTTGCACTATGGATGCTTATGGAGGATTGAGATTTAATATTAAGCTTCAAATATGAAATGAAAAGCTAAATACTATGCTATTGATGCTAAAATGATTGATTTTACCAAAAAGACAAGATTTTAGTTATGCTATGCTAAATGCTCTCTAAAAATGTCTATAGCCTAAATGCATACAAGTTTTTAGGATCTGGATTATGAAGGAATGGGCTCTATTTATAGGAAAAATGGAGCAATGGATGGCCAGGATTGAAAGGTTTAATCAAGGGTCAAGCTTGAAAGTTGGGGATCCATGTGCACAATTTGCACCAATGAAATGGTGACAAGTGTCAACATAAGATTGGCTTGAGAGAAGGGGTTGGAGGCATTGAATGCCTGAGAAGACCTCATGGTTATCTAGAAGGTAAGGGTCAAACCTAAATTAAGATTACCCACTGGATTAAGAGTTAATCCAAGGATAAACCTTTGTGCAAATGATTAAGAGATAATCATGGTCAAAGCATTAAAGGCCTGATGAGACCCTTGGGTTGGGTAGAGGTTGAGTCAAAACAAATGTTTTAACCATGTAGGAGGGTTTGGGTTAACCATTAATGGTTTTTGAAGACTTTGTGGATTAAGTGGTTGAAGGTTGGAAGCTTTCAAAGGTTATCCAAGACTTTGAGACATTTAGTGGTTGAAGGTTGAAAGCCTTTAATGGTTATCAAAGACTTTTAGGCTTTGAGAAGTGACTCCATTTTGCTTAGGAATGTGACAATAATTAGGGGATGGATTAGGCTAATTAGGAAGGGGTTAGAAGAATCTAGAAGGGGATTAGATTTTGCAAGTGGATTTGGTGGGTGAGGGAAAATAGGATTTTATTAAAATAAAAATTCATTTATTTCAATAAATGTGTGCAAGTTGTATTTGGATAAATATTCAAATAAATATTAATTTATTTAAATGAGAAAAAGGAAGATAAAGCATTAAAATGCTTGAAGACTTTGAGGGGAACCATTAAAGGCTTGAAGACTTTAAGGGAAGACATTAAGTTTGAAGACTTCAAAGCCATCAAGTTTGAAGACTTTAAGGGAAACCATTAAAGGCTTAAGAAGACTATAGAAGGAAGCCATCAAGTTTGAAGACTTTAAAGCCATCAAGTTTGAAGACTTTAAGGGAAACCATTAAAGGTTTCAAGTGGGTGAGGATAAATAGGATTTTAAATAAATAATTTATTTAAAATAGTTGTGCAACTTGCATTTGTAGGAAAATGCAAGTGGGTGGAGGATAAAGGTGATTTAAATAAATGATTTATTTAAAATAGTTGTGCAACTTGCTTTTGTAGGAAAATACAAGTGGGTGGAGGATAAAGGTGATTTAAATAAATGATTTATTTATTTAAATGTGAGAGGTGGGATTTTGGGGGATTTAAATAAATATTAATTTATTTAAATGTGAGAGGTGGGATTTTGGGGGATTTAAATAAATATTAATTTATTTAAATGTGAGAGAAGATTTAATTAAACAAATATGATTTATTTATTTAATTAATGGTATGAATTTGGTTAAGTGAATTAAATCAAATAAATTGAATAATTTATTTAATTAATAGGAGAAGAGGGTTAAGATGAATTAATTAAATATTAATTTAATTAATTATTAATTGATGGTTAAATAATCAAATAAATACTAAGTATTCATTTAATTAAGTGGACAGATTTATGTGACTACAGCCTCGATATACCCGAATATAACCACATCTTCACTCTTAGCCCTGCAAACTCCGAAAACATTAAAGGCCTTCCCCTTGTTCACCACCAACTCATTGACTAGGATTATGAAGGATCAGCACAATTTGACACATTTCAAAATGACGAAGCTATTATTGACTATCTTGGCATACGAGATGATCTTCCCCCTGGGGACCACAAAGCAGGATACACCATAGAACTCAACAACATGGCATATTTTGGTGAGGGTGTCGGACCTTCCAGTCGCAAAAATGTGAAAATAAGAACAAATCAAGGGTCTTATGGCGAAAACCACACTGTGGCACTATCTGATCCCAAAAAAGTAAAAAGAAAGGACATATCTGAGGGTGAAAACCTCTCTGAGGCACCTGAAGATGGAAGGCTCGACATTCTCCCAGCATCATATGAGGAAAAATCATCCATGTTGGTAGAGGAGACTATCAAAACAAACATTGGTACAGAAGAGGTTCCACACAACATATTCTTGGCTCAATCATTAACAGAGTCCAAAAGATCAAAATTCATAAGCTTCTTCAAAGAACGACAAATCAACTTTGCATGGTCATATGCTGATATGCCTGGACTAGATCCGGATTTGGTAATGCATCATTTGACAATCAAACCGGGGGCAAAGCCAGTGAAACAAAAATTAAGGAAAATGCATCCACAAGTGGCATTACTAGTCAAAGCAGAGCTGGAGAAATTACTGGATGTCGGATTCATACACCCAATTGATTATCCCGAATGGATCTCCAATTTAGTACCTGTCAGTAAACCAGATCGTAGCATCAGAATATGTACAGATTTCAGAGACATCAACAAAGCTTGTCCGAAAGATGACTTCCCATTACCAAATATCGACTTGATCGTTGATCTCACAGCAGGTCACGAAATGTTATCTTTAATGGATGGATTTTCTGGTTATAATCAAATCAGGATTGCACCCGAGGATCAGCATAAAACAACATTTACTTGTCCGTGGGGAACTTTCTGTTGGAATGTCATGCCCTTTGGGCTAAAAAATGCAAGTACTACATATCAAAGAGCAATGACCACTATCTTTCATGATCTCATGCACATAACCGTGGAAGATTATGTTGATGATCTCTTGGGTAAATCAATAGACAGAGATACACATTTGGACATACTTTCAGTCGTCTTTGATCGGTTGGAAAAATACAAAGTAAGATTAAACCCCAAGAAATGTGTCTTTGGAGTAACCTCCGGGAAGCTCCTAGGATTCATTGTGTCCAAAAGAGGAATCGAAGCCGATCCAGCAAAAGTCAAGGCTATCTTGGACATGCCGCCACCCAGAAATATCAGTCAACTTCGATCCTTACAAGGGAGACTCCAGTTTATACGAAGATTCATAGCACAACTTGTAGATAAGTGTAATCCTTTTCAACACCTGCTACATAAAAATATCAAGTTCAAATGGGATAATAACTGTCAACAAGCTTTTCAGACGCTCAAAGATTATCTTTTGAATCCGCTAATTTTGATGCCACCAATTCCAGATCAGCCTTTGTTGCTATACATATCAGCTACTCCAACAGCACTGGGGGCACTCCTAGCACAACAAATAGCTGACGGCAAGGAAAAAACAGTATACTATATCAGTCGCACATTGGTGGGATATGAGCTAAATTACACACCAATTGAGCGTGCATGTCTCACCGTGGTCTTTGCTTCGCAGAAATTATGACATTACATGCTTACTCATAAGACTAAGTTAGTTGCAAGGATTGATCCATTAAAATACCTTCTTAACAAAGCTACACTTACTGGGCGACTGGCCAAGTGGGTAATGATCCTGAGTGAATTCGACATTGAGTATGTGGATAGAAAAGCAATAAAAAGACAGGCAATCGCAGATCAATTAGCAGATGCTCCCACGATTGATGATGTTCCTGTAAATTCAGAATTTCCAGATGAATCCATTTTAACAATATCACATGCAAGGCCATGGCAACTGTACTTTGACGGCTCATACACACAGCATGGGGCAGGAGCTGGTATTCTCTTTATAACTCCTCAAGGCGATTCTATACAAAATCATACCGCTTATCATTTCCTTGCACCAACAATATAGCGGAATATGAGGCATTAACAACTAGATTACGAATTGCAGTTCAGTGGAAGATCCAAGAACTTCGTGTTTTTGGGGATTCTCAACTTGTCATCCATCAAGCAACTGATGATTACCAAACAAAAGATGAAAAATTAATGCCTTACAAGCAACTGGTAGATGATTTGAAACAACACTTCACAAAGATAGATTTTGAGCAGATACCAAGAGAGAAGAATCGTGTTGTAGATACTATGGCTACAATTGCCTCACTGATTGATCTACCTCAAAATGAGACCTGCTATGAGTTCCTGGTAGACAACCTGTTGGTTCCTTAATATGAGATCACTCCTACTGAAATGATATGCGTTGTTGGTCTCGAATCCTAGTTATATGGTTCCATATTCACATATCTTCGTGACAATATCTTACCTCCTGATCTATCAAACTACCAACACCACACTTTCATTCACCAATCCTCTCGATATGTCATTCTAGCTGATATCCTATACCGACGAGGTCTAGATGGCACTCTTCTTAGATGTTTAGAAAGCGACGAAGCTCAGATTGCATTACGTGAAGTGCATGAAGGGATATGTGGTCCGCATGCTAGTAGTCCTACCTTGGCTAAGAAACTCATCAGGACTGGATATTACTGGCCCAATATGGAAAAAGACTCATATCAGTTTGTCAAGAAATGTAAGCAATGTCAAATTCATGGAGACCTCATACATGCACCAGCACAAGAACTACAACCACTTGCGTTTCCTTGGCCCTTTTGTCAGTGGGGACTCGATCTCATAGGCAAGATTCACCCTCCTTCTTCCAATGGTCATAAATTCATTATCATAGCCACAGAGTATTTCACAAAGTGGATTGAGGCTGTGCCTCTCACACAAGTCACTGGGAAACAAATTGCTACCTTCATCCTTAACTATATCATTTGCCGATATGGTATTCCTAAGTCCATTATTACTGATAACGGGCGTCCCTTCAAAAATCAGGATGTTCGTGAACTCTGTGACCGCTTCCATATTTCCCATCATTTCTCCACACCATATTACCCCCAAGGTAATGGCCAAGCTGAGGCATCTAATAAAACAATTCTTAAAATCCTCAAAAAGACAGTCGACGACGTTGGCCGTAATTGGCATATCCAACTCAATCTTGCACTTTGGGCCTATCGCACAAGTGTCCGCACACCTACAGGAGCTACACCATATTCACTTGTCTACGGCGCTGAAGCCATCTTGCCTATTGAGGTCGAGTTACCTTCTTTACGGGTCTCTTTGCAAAACATCATCAGCGATGAAGATTACAGGGTCTCTCGCTTACAAGAACTAGAACTGCTGGATGAACAGAGACAAATTGCTTTTAATCATCTCAAGGCTTACCAACAACGAATGAGTCGTAGCTACAACCACAAAGTCAAGCCTCGCACATTTGAGGTAGGTGACTTAGTTCTCAAAGAAAATCCCAAAAATCAGCAAGACAGAGAGAAGAAGGGCAAGTTTGAACCAAACTGGCTGGGTCCTTACATCGTTACAGTAGTCTATGGATCTGGTGCATATCAGCTCTCAACTACAGAAGGTGAACCTTTGGAGGATCCTATCAATAGCATGCACCTTCGCAGGTTCTACACATAGCTCTTTGGAATATCCTAATTCAAAAATACAAAAAAAATAAAAAAAATTTCAAAAATACAAAAAAAAAATTAAAAAACAAAAAAATCGTTACTTGGTGAAAACCTGGCAAATAGGCGCCTTGTGACACAAAAAACATTGAAAAATTGAAAAAATTAAAGAGAAATAATTTCGTCCAACGGTGAAAACCACTTCGGTGGCGCCCTGGGCAAGTACCATGGTGAAAACTTGGTCACCAGAGCCATGTGTATAGACATTTCTCCTCCCTCCTTCAGGATTCACTTTCATCACTTCACATTGCACACACTCACAACCTATTCGTTCATAATAAACTTACCCATTCCCATCATGGCTTGTTATTGATCTACTCAAGATTGGTTAGCCATTCATAATAAACATCTCTTTTCATCATCCCTTTCCATCCATAATAAGTCAGATCCTATCTGTGGCTAAGGCAATTCCTACGTCTAGTGATGGGTGTGGAACTAAGAACATTACATGTTTTGAGGAGTACAGTTTCTTCCGGCTTCCTTCAGTCTAGTCGCACACAATCCGCAATAAAGCAACATCTGCATCACAGATTCACAATAAAGTTTCATCTTCTCCGCAATAAAGTATCAGTTTCATGGATTCAGTCAGTTTCAGATGAGACACAGCAGCAACAATGGGCTTCAACAAATCAAATCTTTCAACAGACTCAGACAACATATGGTTCAGTGCTATCTATCCTTTTTGTGAAAGTAAACATTGTGACCACAATCAAATACGACTTATACAAGTGACAAGAGACACTAAACTTGAGGATTACAGTGGATGTTGGTGTCGAGTCTTGGTTTCTGTTGATTTTATCTTTTGGTGACATGTCCTTTAGCTTTTCCAGGATGTCTCTGACTAGAGATTCTATCTCCAGGATGTCTTTGACTAGAAAGGCGAGGATGGGGTATCGTCACCTATTTGTATTTTCTATCTGTGGATTGTCTCTTAGTAATGCTATGACTTGTCCAAGGATATGAGGACATTGTGAGTCTAGTGTGAACTGGGTCATTCCTTGTTTGTGACTGTCTTATCTCCATGCAAACGGGTACAATGACTTTCTGGGTCGAACATATGCCTCGATTGTCATAACCTATCTTGCCATAATAAGTTCAATGATGATAATGCACAAGAAGCTCTATCACTTTCATATCTTCTGTCTTTCATCTCCTTTTCTTGATTGACTTCCATCATCCTTCTTGAGTCCGCGTAGCCCGCTATCACATGACTGAGTATAATGACACACCAAAAATATTTGCATTTCATGTAGCTGCACCTGCATTACCACATATAAGCATTTCATACATACATATAGATATCACAACTGTATCACATCCTGCACACAACACCTATTAGCACAATTTCCATTACATTATTATATTCATCTGCATCACATACATTCACATTTGCATCATGCATCACATATACAACATAAAAGAACAAAAATATTGCATTGCATCATGTACATATTTGCATCCATATCATAAGCATCCATATCATAAAACATACATTCTAAGAACATCTCATCACATAGGTACACATGCATATAGCTGCCGCAAAAATGAATCATCTCTCATATATATAATCAAAAGTGTCATGATACAATGATGTCAAAAAAATCATATGGCTACAATCACCCGCAGGTGTCTACAATACAAAAAAGGGTACAAATACTGATACAAGGGAGCCCTCTATGGCTATGATGAACTCCCTCCCTCGGAGCCGCCTGGCCTCGACGAAATCTGAGCCCTAGAAGGACTCGCTCCAGGATCACCCTGCTTGTCTGGTGGTGGTGGAGGACCCATGACCCCACCACTCGATGCCTGTCTCCTCCGGCTCCCTGCCATAGCTGTCGCTGTCCGCGATGGTCTATGGAAGCTCCTCGCCCGCTGATCTGCTGGCACGACACCATAATACAGGTCCCTCCAATAGGCAATCTCCTCTCCGGCTCGTAGGACATATGCGTAGCCTGCTCCTGTGTCCTCTGCCGCCTGCCTCCCTGCCATCAGCGCTGTCTCAGCCTCAATGTAGCACTGAATCGCCTGATCCCTCTCCCGCTCAGTATCCCTGAGCCTAATCCTGAGTCGGTCCCTCTCCCTCTCCACCTCTTGGATCTCGTCTGCCTGACCCTGGCAGATCTCCCTGAGCTCAATCAGCTCATCCTCCTCTGGATCCCCACCCTCTGCCTCTGCCTGTGGCTCTCCCTCTATGGATGCCTGCCCCTGTACCTATCCCTGTACCTGTACTGGTGCCTGAACGGGTACCTATCTCGGTACATGCCTAGGTCCCTGTACCTATCTCTGTCCCTGTGCCTGTACTGGCACCTGTCCCTGTCTCTGTCCCTGTGCTGCTGGTGCCTGCAGGGGCACTCCACCGCGACCCCTCACCACCTGGGCCTGTCCCTCCTGTCCACCCTCTCTCCGAGGTGCCACCCTCCTCTCCCCAACTACTCCCCTCCATCTCCGTCAGCCTCGGCCTCCATCACCACCACCATCCTCATCATCATCTCCTCCTCCATCGCCCTCCAGTAGCTCTCCTGGATCTGTCAGTCGAGGGAATGGATGCTCGACCCAATATGCTGAATACTCTGCATCCATCCCGACGTCCTCGATCTCCGGCCACATATCCCAGGGTAGGGGCACCATCTCTACCAGCTGTGTAACTGTCTGATCATATGACCATAAAGGCCCGAACTGCGCCTGATCCCTAACTGTACGGGTATACATACCCGAGCCTCGTGGCATCCTCTGGATCCTGCCATATTGCTTGCATACTCTGTCGACCAGCTGTCTCTCCAATATATAGGGCATAAGGAAGCTCCACTGCATCATCCTCCCACTCCTCACATCCCAGATATGGCCTCCAGATGACGTCGTCAATGTCATCTATCACTCGTCGCCAATGCTCTAACCTGCCAATCCGAGGCTGCGAAGTGATCATATCATACAGATGAACAAAACTCCGTCCATGACCTCTCCCTCTGAAGTGTATCGGCCGCGTGATAGGCAGATGCTCGTATGCCCAAACCTGCAATAGTGTCACTCCACAGCCCAGTCCCACTGATCCATGGTAGACAAACTGGTGAAGCTCATAATATAGGTGGGCCAACACACATGGACCCCACGCATATCTGGTGTGTTGCGTCACCAATATCTCCAGTGCTCCTCCCCAACCCACTGCCAACCCTCGTGTCGCCCTGTCCGGACATAGGAACCCATTGATAGCTCCTCCAATCACAGCTGGCAAGGCTAATCTTGTCGCGGTCATGGTGTCCCATGCCACATGTCCTTCTCTCATCTCTAGGTCGGGATCCTGAAACACCCGTCTCAAAGCCTCTCTGTCTCCATCGCGATCGTATGGAATCAGCTCTCCATCGATCGGTATGTGCAGAATCCTATAAACATCCTCCAGGGTGACTGTCATCTCACCCATCAGCAAATGAAATGTGCATGTCTCTGAATGCAATCTCTCGGCCAGCGCAGTCAGCAATCCCATGTTTGTCCGAAACTCAGGCACATACAATACGTGTCTCAAACCCATCTCCTCGATGGCAGCTCTATCCTGAAAAAACAACTCTGGTCGCAACCTCTGTGTGGACGGGAATCTCTCCCATGACTCTGGCATAGGCAAATACTCCTCCAGTCAAACAAATCAATCATGTCAGTCATGGTGGCATTCACTGTTCATCACAAAATGCTACTCGCTATCTAAATGCATATGGTTATCTATTCTAGTGACACTCACTGTTCATCACAAAGTGTTGCTATCTATCCTAGTAGTGCTCCCTGTTCATCACAAAGTACTACGTGTGTGACATTTCCTGTTCATCACAAAGTGTTACTCACATTTTGCACTCCCTGTTCATCACAAAGTGCTGCTCATACCTTGGGTACTCCCTGTTCATCACAAAGTACTCTATCTTGGTGCTCCCTATTCATCACAAAGTGCCTTGATCTATCCTAGTCTTCCTAGAAGACCTGCTTGAGTGTATCCTCTCAGTAGCTTATCCAATCGACAGCGTATGTTCATCATAGAACTGCCGATTTGACCTAGAAGACCAAACCTTGCATTTTCAGACATAAACGCGTTTCTACCTCACAAACGCGCCTATTGACTGCACAAGCGCGCCTAAACAACACAGACATGCCTGTTTGACATAAACGTGCCTAAATTGTTCACAAACGTGACTTTGCAACACAAACGCCCCTGAAAGATGTAGACGCGCCCGCATTCGACACACACGCAGTTCCAGACACAGACGTGCCTGGCACCGACACAGACACACCTATCGGACACAGACGCACCTGGCACCGACGCAGACGCGATTTCATGTTTTTGCACTTTTTTGTACACTATTCCTAGGCGCATTTATTGCTCTATTCGACAAGCATTAATGACAAAAGCAAATGCGTCAAAGTACGAGGAGGTTTGGTGGTACTTGCCGGCTCTCCTGCCTCTGCTGGTCTCTGAAATCGGCAAATGCGGTCGAATCTGTGTATGAAAGCCATCGCTGCTGACTGCTACTGCTCTTTTTCTCGCTCTGCACTTTGATCTCGTGAAGGTCTAGATGACAATGAGGATGTCTTTTGCCCGTGGTCTATCTTATAGCCTACCCTAGCCCTCGCCTTCATTTTCTGAGTCAGTCTTCTTCATCCTGTGACTCTGTCACTTTATCCGGTCAGTCCATTCTAGCCTCTCTTTCTTATCGAGAGATTGTTTGCAATCTTTTCAGACATTTTCATCCAATCTCTCGAGGGGGCATATCATTCCCATTCTGGGGCAACTCTGTATCAGTTCATCTTATCTTCTTTGAAACAACGCGACAAGTCGCATTGTCTCAAAGAGGGGCAAAATGTAGACACCTAAAATTGTCATGTCTAATTAAATAAATATTTTATTTATTTAATTATCTAAGCCTAATTCTTCTATTAATTAAATAAATCCTTATTTATTTAATTAATTCATTTATCCTCTTCTAGCCTTATTTCTCATTTAAATAAATACATTTATTTATTTAAATTATCCTTTTCCTAAATTAAATAAATATTTTATTTATTTAATTATCCCATTTCTTCTATTAATTAAATAAATTTTTATTTATTTAATTAATTCATTATCTTTTTCTACACATGACACATGTCATTCATCTCTTAATTCATACACTACCTACCCCTTTCACTATTTTACTATTTCTTCTGCCTACCCTCTAATCATAGCCGACCTCCTTTTACACCTCTCAATCTTATCCCTCCATTTCATATTGTGTCTTCTATTTAAGGAGATGCTTCCTTCATTATCAAACCCTAATCAAGCATTCTAATGATCCTAAGGAGCTAACAACTTGATCAATTGGCTACACTACGATCCTACTTGCAACCACATTTCGTTCTTTGTTGAGCTCTTGTGCACATAAAAATCTGAGAGCAAATATATCAAGCAAGATCAATGGAGATCAAAACCCTATTGGACATGTGATGGTATAATCTTTGTGATTTCATTTGATTTGCATTGTCTTAGGTAATCTTCATATGTTATGGTGGATCTTTGTTGTTGTTAGGCTAGGGTTTTGTGGTTGAATTCATTTAGCCTTTCAATATTGTTGTTATTGTTATCCATTTTCACCATATACAATATCAAAAGAAAATAACAATGAACTTAATGTTGGGTTTTCCAAAACTACATGAATAACCCTCAACTTCCAACAATGTACTTATTATTAAGCATTTATTTAATATGAATATGTTAGAAGGGAGTCTATTGTTGATCATTTAAATGAGTTTAACACGATCACTAGTTAGTTAAATTCTTTAAAAGTAACCTTTGATGATGAAGTTATGACTCTCTTGATTTTGTGCTCATTGACATAAAGCTAGGATAGATTAGTCATGGTTGTATGTAACTTTGTCTCTAGTTCAAGCACTTTAAGGTTTGATGATGTTGTTGGTGTTATCCTTAGTAAGAAAATGTGATGGAAAATTATGGGCGAGACATGAGGTAAGACCTTGATTGTGGAGAATAGATGCTTTAATTCTTCATTTAGATAATATTACTATTTTTTGGGTGTTAGATTTGGGGGCTTGATTTCATGCCACAACCCATAGAAAATATTTTCTAGAATATTCTTAAGGTGATTTTGGACAAGTTTCTTTGGGTGATGATGAAACATGCAAAATTGTTGGAAAGAGAAAGATACATATAAAATTACCAAATGAAAATCAATGGTTGTTGAAAGAGGTGAGACATGTTTTTTGTTTGAGAAGAAATCAAATTTTAGTAGGACAATTGGGAAGTGAATGTTGAATAATTACATTTACAAATGAATCATGTAAGATCAATACAATATCATTGATAATAGGCAAATGATAAAAGGGAGGTGTATTGCATTTATGTACTAGAAAATCTAATATCTATTTCCTTAGCTTCCACGTGAACAAATTGTTGAGATTATGTAAACCGGCATGAAGACATAATGATATTGTATGTTGTCATTGATGTCAATATGGGACATAGTGTGAACCGGCACATGTGATAAGTGAAGAGAGAGGAACCGACATATGTATGAACCGGTTTATATGCCAAAGTGAAGCGACATATTTGTTCAAGGAAAGTGAAGCGGCATATTTGTTCAAGATGAACCGACATGTAGTTATGGGAACCGACACATGGAAGCATTGTATGAATACCAGTTGGTAGGTAGCTTCCACTTCGGGGTTTCCGGTTGGAGTACCTCAAGTCTGTGTGACTCAATCGGTGATCTTTGTGTGATGAGTTAGCAGTATGATGATGGACAGATCATGTTGACATGTAAGCTCTGTGTGCGTGAAGGATCTTGCATGAAGATGATTATTCCTATCTACCTCGGGAATGTATGAAGTCTGTCAAACGGTGATAATGCATGATGGGTTATCAGCCGCCATGAAAACGGTGGATAATGGTCGATGGAGAATGTCTTGAGATCGATTCAAAATTGTTGCATTTAATGTAGCATGATTCAACGATCAGGATCGAACCGTTTGAATTTCTTAACCTAATAGGTTTAGGGTTTAGGGTTTAGTGTTTTTGTTACCGAGCTGTATGTTTCCTATAAGGTCGATGTTGGGTTTCTTTCTAAGGTTGTTGGCAAAAATTGTGAGTGTGTATCCAAGGAAAGTGATACGTGATTCTTGCCAGACCAAAGGAGAGAAGATATACCTACAAAGTGAATGTGCAGAAGGAAAAGAGGAGCCTAAATGGATCTGCATTAGCATTAAGTGCTATTATTAGATCATTGTAATACCTGTTGACCTCTAACCACTTCAACAATTGTAAAATCCCCTAACAGGGTAGCCTTAACTGACTTGATTCAAAATCCCTTAAATCGGGTGGTCTTAACCGACTCGTTTCAAAATCCCTTAACCGGGTAACTCGAGGCTAATAAGTTCTGAGAAGCTAGAGAAGCTTAGGAGATCTTTTCAGCTATTGAGTTCTTGAAATCCTCTAACAAGGTGACCCTACTGGGTTTAACCCTTAATCGGGTATCCCTTAACTGGGTGATCCTTAACAGAATCGGTTCCTACCAGAACCTATTGTAATGTCCTTAATCGGACAAGGCTCCTAACAGAGCGGACTTCTAAAGAGTTCAAAAAATAGCTTGTGGGTATTCATCCCCATTGTGGTTTTTCCCAGTTGGGTTTCCACGTGAAAAATATGTGTCATGTGAAATACTTCTATCTTGTGATGCTTTGTTTTACCTATTAAGCACATGAAGGTTCTATGTTTTATGCCTGTCTATAAAACATATTGAACTCATTGTTGTGAAGATCTGATGGTCAAGTTTACTGGTTTATGCATGAGAATATAATGATACTGTAGTATTGAGGTAAGAGGAAAGCTTATTGAGTGACCGATTCATGACTGATTGAGCTATACTAGATGTTACCGGTTGCACTCTGCTTTACCGATATCCCTATTTGTCAGTCATTTGGAGCATTTGCTGTCAAACTGGTTTTTGATTGTATTTGTGTTTGTACTGATTCACCCCCCCTCTCAAAACCGGTTTGGTACTAGTGGTTCATCATTGACCTATCAATTGGTATCAGAGCACTCCAGGTCCTCTGTGTTGTAAGCTTAACCGCTTGAGGAAAAGATCCTAGTCAAATGATGAAGAGGGAAGGTCCAAAGTTTAATAGGGGAAATTTTGGTATATGGAAAGACAGGATGAAGATATTCATCAAAAGCATGGGTGTTCAACACTGGAGTTATGTTGAAAATGTATATGTTGTTCCTACTGGTACTCTCACCGATGACCAAAAGAGAGAGATACAAGAAAATGGGCAAGTCATGGAAGCCCTCATCAGTAGCCTATCTGACATTGAATTTATTGATGTTCAGGACAAGGCAAATCCCAAAGAGGTATGGGATGCTCTTGAAAATATCTATGGTGGTGATGAGCATGTAAAACAGGCTAAGGAAGAGAGCTTGAGAGGAAAGTTTGAAGACATGCGGATGGTTGAAGGAGAGACCATTCAACAGTATGGAATAAGAATCAAAATAGTTGTTGGAGAAATAAAGAGTGCAGGTGGAAAAATAGAAGATTCCACTGTGGTAAGCAAAGTCCTGAGATCCCTATTGTCGGTCTATGCAATAAGGGTTGCTGCTATTCAGGAGCTGAGATCAATAGACAAGTCTAAGGCATCCTTGGATTCCATCATAGCCAAGTTGACAGCCTATGAGCTTAATAGTTTTGATGGTAGTGTTCAAAAGATAGAATCAGCTTTTAAAGCTTCTGCTATACCATCCAGAAAAGGAAAAGAGGCTAGCACTAGTGGGGAACCTAATCAGAATAGAGAAATGAAGGATGAAGAGTTTCTGATGGAATTTGAAGCTCTTCTTGCCAAGAGATTTCCAAAAGGGACTGGTAAATACAAAGGTAAGCTTCCTTTGAAATGTTTCTCCTGTAACTGGATAGGACATATTGCTATGAATTGTCCTAATAGTGACAACAAGGATAAATCGGAAAGGTTCAAGAAATTCAAAGGAGGAAGCCGGAGAAATTGTTTTGTGGCAGTTGATGAAGGTGTCACAGATGAGGAATCAGAAGATGAAGAGGATGAAGACATTGTGTTTGTTGCTGTAAAGGAAGATGTGGTAGACAAAAAGGCTCTTGTCTCCTGGTTTGATGATTCCAATGAGTGGATCATTGACAGTGGTTGTTCTCACCATATGACTCTTGACCGGAGCAAGTTTCTATCCTTAGAGGAGTATGATGGTGGTGTGGTTCACTTTGGCAATGATGCACTATGCATGGTCAAAGGCAGAGGGTCCATCTCTTTGAATGGAAAGAGTAGTGCTGACAATGTGTACTGGGTTGATGGTCTCAGACACAACCTTCTAAGTGTTGCCCAGCTAAATGATAGTGGTCTCACTCTGCAATTCAAGAATGGAGTTTGCAGAATCAAAGGTAAAGATGGTAAATTGGTAGCCACTGGCATGCAGACTAAAGGTAACCTATTTCATCTGAATGCAAATATAAGTACATGTCTTATGGCTAAGCTTGATGATAGCTAGATATGGCATAGGAGATTTTGCCATGTGAACTTTGATAACATTGTGAACACTAGTAAGATCAAGGCAGTTAGAGGGTTGCCGGTGCTGAGCAAATCGGATAATACCTTGTGTAGAGAATGTCAATTGGGGAAAATGTCTTCCTCAACCTTTAAAGGTAAATCTTTCACTGCTAACAACTTGCTTGATCTTGTGCATACTAATTTATGTGGTCCTATGAAAACTAGAAGTGTGCAGGGTGATAGGTACTTCATGATTCTCACTGATGACTGCTCAAGAATGATGTGGGTCACATTCTTGAAAGACAAGTCTAAAGCTTTTGGGAAATTTGAAGCTTTTAGAGCATTAGTGGAGAAGGAAAGTAGTAAAAGGATCAATTGTCTCAAAACTGATCAAGGAGGGGAATTCACTTCCAGTGAATTCAACAAGTATTGTGAAGAATTTGGCATCAAGAGACAACTGTCTGCCCCCCGGACTCCACATCAGAATGGCCTAGCAGAGAGGAATAACCAGACTGTGGTTGAAGTAGCTAGAACCATGTTGATCCAAGGAAAGGTTGCTCACACCTTTTGGAGAGAAGCGGTGAGCAATGCAGTCTACACTATGAACTAGGTACTCATCAAAAAGGGTAAGGACAAAACTCCTTATGAGTATTGGACCGGCAAGACACCTGTGGTTAACTACTTTAAGGTATTTGGTAGCAAATGTTACATCAAGAGGAGTGAACATCAGAGAAAATTTGAAGCTAAATGTGATGAAGGAATATTTCTAGGATATTCCACCAAGAGTAAAGCTTTCAAGTGCTACAACAATAGGACTCAGAGAATTATGGAAAGCATCAATGTAAGAGTTGATGAATCCTCTGAGAAGACTGAGGAAACCAGCAGTGAGCAAGGTGCAAATGAACTGATTGCAACCTTTTGGGAACCGGTTGTCAGTCAACCGAGTACTAGTAATAGTGTTTCTGAATCGGTGAATGCTAATACTGATGAAGATGAAGATGAAGAAGAAAAGCAAGAAGAACCAGTTAAGACCATTCCTTGGTATGTCAAGTTGAATCATGATCCTAAGCAGATCATAGGTGATAAGGATGCAGGAATCCTTACCAGAAGAAAGATCAGAGAAAACTCATGTATGATCTCTGAATTTGAGCCTAAGTCATTCAAAGAGGCTCATAAAGATGAAGACTGGATCAAGGCAATGGAAGAAGAACTTGACTAGATAGAGAAAAATGGTACATGGTCCTTGGTACCCAGACCAGAGCATAAAAATGTCATTGGAACCAAATGGGTGTCTAGAAATAAGTTGAATGAGGATGGCTCAGTGATTAGGAATAAATCCAGACTGGTATGCAAAGGATATGCTCAAGAAGAAGGTGAAGACTATGGGGAAACCTTTGCTCCTGTAGCCAGATTGGAAGGAGTTCGTATGCTTCTTGCATATGTAGCTTTTAAGAGATTCAAGGTATATCAAATGGATGTAAAATCTGCATTCTTAAATGGTGTACTTGAAGAGGAGGTGTATATTGAGCAAACAGATGGGTTTACCCTATCTGAGGACAGTGACATGGTATGTAGGCTACATAAAGAATTATATGGTCTAAAGCAAGCACCCAGGGCATGGTACAAGCACCTACATTCCCATCTTGTGAAGATTGGATTTGAGAGAACAAGTGAAGATAACAATATCTACTTGAAGTTTGAAGGAGATCATATTCTAATCTGTGAAGTTTTTGTTGATGACATCATCTTTGGTGGAGATGACAAGATGAGTCATGAGTTTGCTGATGAGATGAAGAAAGAGTTTGAGGTGTCACTCATAGGGGAGATTAAGTTCGTCAGTGGACTATAGATCGAGCAGATGGAAGATGGAATCTTCATCACTCAGTCCAAATATGTCAAAGAGGTGTTGAAGACTTTTGGCATGGAAGATAGCAAACCGGTTGGTACACCGATGGTGACCGGTTGCAAATTGACAAAGGAGGATGATTCTGCACTAGTTGATGAGAAGGAATACCGGTCAATGCTTGGTAAGTTGCATTATGTAGTGCATAGCAGACCAAATATTGCACATGCAGTTGGCATCACTGCAAGGTTCCAGAAGAGTCCAAGAGAATCTCACTTGATTGCAGTCAAGCAGATTCTTAGGTATTTGAAGGGAACAGTTGACTATGGATTGTGGTACCCATACAACAATAATTTCAATCTGAAAGTGTTCACAGATGCTGATTGGGCCGGTAATGTGGATGATCGGAAGAGCACAACCGGTGGTGCATTCTTTCTCGGTGGTAGACTGGTCTCATGGATGAGTAAAAAGCAAAGTTGTATCTCTCAGTCTATAGTGGAAGTAGAGTATGTTGCAACTTTCATGAACTGCACTCAGACAATCTGGATGAAGCATGTACTAGAAGGCTTCAAGATCCCTGTATCTGAACCAGTAAGTATATTCTATGATAACACAAGTGCTATCAATGTATCAAAGAATCTGGTTTTACATTCTAGAACCAAGCATTTTGAGCTTAAGTATCATTTCTTGAGGGAAAAGGTTCAGAATAAAAAAATTGCACTAAAGCATGTGTCCAGTAAGGAACAGTTAGTAGACATATTCACCAAGCCTCTCCCAAAGACAACTTTTGTGCATTTGAGAGGTGAATTAGGGGTATTACCCCTTCAGGAGGTGAACTAAAAGTGATTGTTCCACATCAGTCAGGTACTGGAAAGACAAAGTTTTGATTGATTGGTGTGTTGAAGGATGCTACTCCTCAGGGGGAGCAACATGATGGAACAATGATGATTGTACCTCCACTTTGGCATTGTTGTGAAAGGGGGAGAAAGAGTGAATCGAAAAGATATCTGCAACAAATAGGGAGAAGATGTGAAGCAGAGAAGATATCTTTTGTATATTGCCATCAATGCCAAAGGGGGAGATTGTTGGCATTATGTAAACCGACATGAAGACATAATGATATTGTATGTTGTCATTGATGTCAATATGGGACATAGTGTGAACCGGCACATGTGATAAGTGAAGAGAGAGGAACTGGCATATGTATACACTGGTTTATATGCCAAAGTGAAGAGGCATATTTGTTCAAGGAAAGTGAAGTGGCATATTTGTTCAAGGTGAACCGGCATGTAGTTATGGGAACCGACACATGGAAGCATTGTATGACTACCAGTTGGTAGGTAGCTTCCACTTCGGGGTTTCCAGTTGGAGTACCTCAACTCTGTGTGACTCAATCGGTGATCTTTGTGTGATGAGTTAGCAGTATGATGAAGGAAAGATCATGTTGACATGTAAGCTTTGTGTGCGTGAAGGATCTTGCATGAAGATGACTATTCCTATCTACCTCGGGAATGTGCGAAGTCTATCAAATGGTGATAACGTGTGATGGGTTATCAGCCGCCATGAAAATGGTGGATAATGGTCAATGGAGAATGTCTTGAGATCGATTCAAGATTGTTGCATTTAATGCAGCATGATTCAACGGTCAGGATCGAAGCATTTGAATTGCTTAACCTAATAGGTTTAGGGTTTAGGGTTTTTGCTACCAACCTGTATGTTTCCTATAAGGTCGATGTTGGGTTTCTTTCTGAGGTTGTTGGCAAAAATTGTGAGTGTGTATCCAAGGAAAGTGATACATGATTCTTGCTAGACCAAAGGAGAGAAGAGATACCTACAAAGTGAATGTGCAGAAGGAAAAGAGGAGCCTAAACGGATCTGCATTAGCATTAAGTGCTGTTAATAGATCATTGTAATACTTGTTGATCTCTAACCACTTCAACAGTTGTAAAATCCCCTAACAGGGTAGCCTTAACTGGCTTGATTCAAAATCCCTTAAATCGGGTGGTCTTAACCGACTTGTTTCAAATCCCTTAACCGAGTAACTCGAGGCTAATGAGTTCTAAGAAGCTAGAGAAGCTTAGGAGATCCTTTCAGCTATTGAGTTCTTGAAATCCTCTAACAAGGTGACCCTACCGAGTTTAACCCTTAACTGGGTGACAGGATCAGTTCCTACCAGAACCTATTGTAATGTCCTTAACCGGACAAGGCTCCTAATAGAGCGGACTTCTAAAGATTTCAAAAAGCAGCTTGTTGGTATTCATCCCCATCGTGGTTTTTCCCAGTTGGGTTTCCACGTGAAAAATATGTGTGTCATGTGAAATGCTTCTGTCTTGTGATGCTTTGTTTTACCTGTTAAGCACATGAAGGTTCTATGTTTTATGCCTGTCTATAAAACATATTGAACTCATTGTTGTGAAGATCTGATGGTCAAGTTTACTGGTTTATGCATGAGAATATAATGATACTGTAGTATTGAGGTAAGAGGAAAGCTTATTGAGTGACTGGTTCATGACTAATTGAGCTATACTGGATGTTACCAGTTGCACTCTGCTTTACCGGTATCCCTGTTTGTCAGTCATTTAGAGCATTTGCTGTCAAACCGGTTTTTGACTGTATTTGTGTTTGTACTGATTCACCTCCCCCCTCTCAGTACCGGTTTGGTTCTAGTGGTTCATCATTGAGCTATCACAAATACATCATTATTACACAATAGGCTTGGACACATGAGTCAGAAGGGGATGGATATTTTCTTTTCAAGGAATTTATTGCTATGTTTAAAACAAGTTGATTAGGAATTCTATAAAAAGATGAGTTTATGGAAAACAAAAGAGAGTCACATTTATTAGAGTTGGAAAGCAAAAGAAGAGTGTTCAAATTTAGATCTTGTGCATTTATATGTATTGGGATTGGCTTAGGTATCATTTTTTGATGGCTCTTACTATTATGTTACTTCTATTGATGATGCAACTAGAAAAAAATAGGCTTATTTCATTCCTAGAAGATCTGATATATTTGATACTTTTAAGGAATGGAAAGCTTTGGTTGAGAATGAGACATGAAATAAGTTAAAGTTTCCTAGATTAGATAATGGAGGTGAATACTACAATAAAGAGTTTTATAGTTATTATTCATACCATGGGATTCATAGACAAAAGACATTTCCTAAAACACCAAAAGAAAATGGTGTGTCTAAAAGGATGAATATAATGATCATGGAGTGTGCAAGGAGTATGAGATTGTAGGTAGGATTACCATTATAATTTTTTAAAGATGATGTGGATATTGTTAAACTATTCAATTATGAAAAAAATTCGGTTGTGACGCATTTGTCCATATTGATATAGAAAATAGAACAAAGATTGAGGCAAAATCCAAGAAGTGTACTTTTATTGGATACGGAGTTAATGATTTTGGTTATTGTTTTTTATATTATAAAAATTACAAAATCATTAGTGTAGCATCCTAAATTATACTCCCTTACAATCTCAACCACATTTGAGCTCTCACCTTGGCGTCTGCACTCCAAGGCCTGAATAGGACTTGATTATGCTCTTTCTTTGCATATTTATCACCATTTTCATTGTGCACATGATTTTGCCCTCTAATTTTGGAGCCTAATTAGGTGCCTTGGTCCTCCTAATTAGGGCCTAAATTTAGGCCTCTTAATGGTCTTAAAGTTTGAGCAAGGAATCAATCTTTGTGTCAGCTCATGTCAAAAAATTAGTTTGTTTTTCAACGTGAAAGTATAAAAAAGAGGTCTACCCCTCTCATTTGATCATATATAGGAATCCACACATATGAAATTTAATTTGGCATCAATCAATCAAGCATTTGAGTTCAAGAAAGCAAGCAATCGATCCTCCTTCAAACATTAGAGTAGAGATAAAGTCAAAATTCAAGCATTGGAGTTGACATTCATGTTCTATGTTATTGAAGACTTTATGAAATCCTAATTCCGTGTGGAGACAAACAAAACTTCACAAGGAGGTATATCATTTTTGTTTTCAGTCATTATTCAACATCTCCCTCAAAAAGAAAATATTTCTATTACTGCAATTCAATTAGATTTCATTTCTATTTCATGGTTATCGATTTAAGTAACTGATTTGTCTTTGCAAATAAATATTATCCTAAAGATTACAGCTCCGTACTTGTTCATGCACACACTACAATAGATTGAACAAGCTTACAATAGATGTCATTTTGATCATTATGTTTATTTTAAGAGATTGGATACTGGTAGTTATATTATCATGTTATTATATATTGATGACATGCTTGTTATTGAATCTAATATGCAACATATAAATGAGCTTAGTAAGAAATTATAAAATTCATTTTCTATGAACAATTTAGGTGAAACAAAGCAAATCCTTGGTATGAGAATAAAAAAAGACAAGGAAAGTCACACATTAGTAAACTTAGAGAAAGTGTTGAAAGTATTTCAAATGTAGGATGCATAAATAGTTAGTAAAGCTTTTGTTAGGAAAATGGTGTCTCAACCTTGCATATACATAATTTTACTATTTTTAGTAATTTTTCATTTGATCATGGACTGGTTTGAAATTTTTTTGAAACCTTAGAATTGGCTGGATAAGCATGTTGGTAAATTTTCATTGCAATATCATGTCTAGATTTGAAGATATTAAAGTTTTCATTTTTGACAATTGTGAATGATAGTTTTTAAGTCAATTTTGAGGGCCTTAGAGGATTTAGAATAATACAAAAGTGTCTATAATTGGTGTGGCTGCTTATAGATTAATAGAGAAAATCATGAGATTTTTGGTTCTTCAAATGGTTTGTCAATCAGACACTTAGTTCAAAAGTTATGGCTTCTAAAAGTTGGGTTTCCTAAAATAGGAAATATAAAAATGTGTTGGACACATAAATGAGTTGTAAAAGGGAGTTACATGTGTTGGTGTGCATATTAACACATCATAAGTCATCGTGTATTAGAGATAAGATGGGTGCTGCTCTTGGGTGGTTTTAGTCCATGATTTTGTAATATCGTTTGATAGTTTCATGTATTGTATCTCCTATATTAGGTGCATGAGATGGAGGTTGTGTGTGTAGGTTTTGGAGTGTAGGATTTTTCTCCTGAAAGGGTTTTCCCCACATAAATCACTATGTTGTGGAATGCATGCTATTTATGTTTATTTATATTAAGTTTTTGTAACTGTTGTAAATACTTGTAAAAGTTTTGCATTAAATTCCTTTCAAGATTAGTGGAGGAATTTTTTTTGCTACTTAAGTTCCTTATGCATGGTATTAGAGCCTGGTCACCTTTGGTTTCGATTGTGCATTGTTGGGTTTTTTGAACTAATCCAAATTCAAGTGGGAGCTTGTGCAAAGATACTTTTCAATCTTGTTGCAAGAATTTTCAAATGAAAAGTTTGTTAGGGAGAATAAAGATGGAGAAATTCTCTAGAAGTAATTTTGACATGTGAAAGTTGAAGATGGAGGATCTGTTAATAGATCAATAACTATAGGTTGTTATTGATGCTAATTTCTCAAGACCTATAGATTCTACTACAACTATTTAGTATGATGTTATGAGCCATAAAGCCAAGGGTCTAATTGGATTTTTCTTGGCAAATTCTCTATTCTAATCAATGTCTATGAAGAGACCTCTACAAAGAAGCTATAGAATAAGCTTGGTGAGATGTATCTACCCAGATCTTTATTGAATCAAATTTTTTGGAGGAAGAAATTGTATTCCTCGAGAATAGAAGAGGGTGGATAGATTATAAACAACCTAAAATAATTCAATATGTTAGTATCTTAATTGGCATCTATTACCATGTCAAGATGGATGAGGAGGAGAAATGTCAGATCTTGCTTTGTTATTTGCTTGATTTGTGGGATTATCTTGTTATGGCTATTAGTAGTGCTTGAATTATTTTGAAGTCTAAAGATGTGGTGGGTGACTTTCTTGGTGAAGAGATATGGAGGAATGTATCCATCAGTTAAAAAGAAGCCCTAACTGTTTGGAGAAGACCCAAAGAAAAAGGTAAGACAGATGATAATCATGATAAATCCAAGTCTAGAGGGAGATCCAAATCTTTTGGAAAGTCTAAAGTCATTTGCTAGAATTGCAGTAAATCAAGACACTTTCATAAGGATTTCAAAGAGGAAAAGAAGAAGTTTGATTCTGATTTTGTGTCCAAGAAGGAAGATGATGCATAATTCATCTTCAAACATTCTCCTATTAATTAAATAAATTATTCAATTTATTTTAATTAATTCATTCAACCAAATTCACACACAATTAAATGAATAAATTCTATTTATTCAATTTAATCCTCTTTCCTCTTTTAAATAAATTAAATAAAATATTTATTTAAATCATTATTCCCCCCCACTTGCATTTTCCTACAAATGCAAGTTGCAACCACAAGTTGAAATAAATTAATTTAATTGTAGGTTTGGCCATTCATGCAATAACAATGCAAGGTAATTGATTCAAGTGCTTCTTTTCAACTTCCAATAAAGATAATTGGTTTTCTAAATTTGAATAATTTAATAGAGGTAAGGTGTTCTTGGGTGATGATTCTCATTTAGATATTGTTGGTCATGATAAAATTAGAATTAGGTTTCCTAATGGTAGAGTAAAAAGGATTAGTGATGTGTTGCATATCCCTGGACTAAAATTAAATGTTATATGTGAGAAAACTATTTGAGGTAGGTGTATAGACAATATTTTCTGATGTAGGATGTAAAATTGTTAGAGGTGTTATGGTGATCTCTAGAGGTGTCATTTTTTGCACATTGTATAAGCTATAAGCATGCACTATTGAGTGTAATAGCACTTCTGTGAAAATAAAAATCTATGGATACTTCGTTGGAATATTTGAGGGTTTCACCTTCAATAGATGGACATGGCTTTTGGGTACCTGTAGCGTCATAAATTGTACACACTTGCTAGGGTGGTACAATTTCACACCTAGTTTAGCACCCGCCTTGGCGCATTTTGCATTTTGCATTGCATTTCCCTTTAGCACTTAATTAATCAAATTAATTAGGTCTAAGGTTCTATTTCATCATCTTCCACATCATAAAGTTGGGCCCTTTCATTAAAGTGTGCCCCTTTCATTTTATTCTTCCAATACATCATTTAATCAAAAACCCTAATTAGGTCCTATTTTGAACTTGGGGGCTTGATTTCGGGGGTCAAAACATCTCGAAATCACCTATAACTTTGGGATTCGCTCTAAAATCATCATATTCGACGGCCCTGAAAATTTGGTGAAAAGTTGTCGGGACCATGGCGCCCGGCGTGCACATGGTCCTGGACATTTTTCTCGAAATTTTAGGAGCGCGATCCAATCATAAAATAAAGCTTAACCCCAAGAAATTGGTGGGAGATTCAATCTTTAGGTCGGCCAAAAGTTGAAATTAAGACCTAGGGTTTCATATATAAGAGCTCTCTTTCTTCATTTGAAAGGATCCGAAGATTTTTGGTTTCAAGGACCTCATATGCAATGAAAGAGCAGATCTTTGAAGACTTCAATAACATTCAACATCCATCCATCAAGCATTCATCAATTTCATTCATTCATTTAGGGCTTTGAAGACATTGAAGAGCAATAGGGGATTACCGACTGAAGATTGGCTTTTACCCCTCCCGTGGGGTTGGGTATGATTTCATGTTGTTTTCATGTCTTTGCATAAGCTTCATCATATCATTTGTATTCATGCTTTAGATCGCTTTGCATCTTGATTTGGAGCACTTACATTATCATTTACAAGCAATTAGGGTTTACTTTCTAGGTTGCTCTAGCTTGCTTACTTTCATTTTAGGATCTTGCACACACACAAGGTCTGCACACACATTACTTTTACAATACAACTTGGCTATTCATGGAGGTGGAAATCACCAAAGCAGGGGTTTGACTAAGTCAAAACCCTATATAGCCGCCCACCACACCTTTTCAGATATAAGTGCAGGTTTCGGGATTCGGACAACGCCGCAAGTTGCAGATCTGACGGAAGCAGACTGAGATGGAACAACACACCAAATTTCAGAGAAAAAGACCAGGACAGGGGCGTGGGGCACCCTGGTCCTGCTAGGACAGGGGCGCTGGGCGCCTTGGTCCCTCTGTCAGACAACAATTTTCAGCATTTTTGACATCTTTTCAGGTTGCAAAACAACAGTTTCCAGAGCAGTTTCAGGGGCAGAATCAGGACAGTGGCGCCCACGCCCCCATCTTGAACATTTTCACTCATATTTTAACACCGGGTACGCATTTACATTCTTATCTTGTCCTTGTGTTTACAGCTTTCCATTGTTTAAGTTCAATTCTGCAATCTTGTTATTAGTTCATACTTGCACTTTGGGGTTAGGAATTGAACTTGCATCATCTTATCTTTCAATTACAACAAAGGAATATAAATCCTAATAGGTAGCCCGTGGCTCTCTCTTCCACAAAAAGAAGTAGCCAATTGTGTGATACCTCTAGGCTCTTTCGTATTCCACAAATGTGTGACTGAAAGTGAGATTAGGGCATGTTTGCTTAGTGTCACTTTTTCCCCCACATAGTACCTAAAGTTTCTCTTTCTTTCAAAGGAAAGTTACTCGCATAGAAGAATATGTTATGGCACTAGAGGCTTGGCCACATTGGAGAAAATGGGTCAAGGACCTTGAAAAATAAAAACCTTTTTGAAGGTTTGAATGATTGTAATCGTGACTTTTATTTCTATGAGCATCGCATTTATAGAAAACAAAACCGTGTTTAATTTTACTTGAGTTCTCAAAAATATTTTGGTGTTTTGGATCTTATTTATTATGATGTGTTTGCTCCTATAGATGTTATTTGTTGAATTTTTGAATGATTTTAATCTTGACTTTGATTTCAATGAGCATTGCATTTATGGAAAACAAAACCATGTTCAATTTTACTCGAGTTCTCATAAATCTTTTGGTGTTGTGGATATTTTTATTATGATGTGTTTGGTCCTATAGATGTTCATTCCATTGAAAAATACACACATTATGTCTCGTTTATTCATGAATTTAGTAGAAGGACATGGATATATTTTCTAAAGAGTAAATCTGAATTTTTTAGTCAATTTAAAGAATTTAAAACAATGACTGATTTACAGTGGAAAGAAAATAAAATGTTTGAGGACTAATATTGGTGGTGAATTTCACTCTAATGATTTTGATAGATTATTTAAATACTATGACTATAATAGATTTATGACAACTCCATATTCTCTATAATAGAAAGGTTACCAAAAAAATGAATATGACACTAATGGAGAAGGCTAGGAATGTGTTGAGTGGTGTTGGTTCAGAATAAAAGTTCTAGGTTGAAATTGTTGCCACTACTTGCTACCTGATTAATAGGTCTCCTACATTAGTTCTTATTGGTAAAATACCTATGGAGGAATGGTTAGGTCATAAGCCTTTATTGAGACATCTTAGAGTTTTTGGTTGTGAGGCATATGCACATGTATCAAAGGAGAAGCAAACAAAGTTGGACAACAAGGTTGTTAAATGTTGTTGGTATTTTGGTATGGTTTTGTCATTGATGTCAACACCTACTAAATACACCTACTTTGGAGATCCAACAACATTCACCGACAAGTAGTAATCTGTGCAATAGTTACTGGTATATGATTAACCGACAGGATATAATGTTCACCAGTACCTGGAATGACATGGAAGACACTTGGTAATGTCGAAGACATCATGTGGACACTTTATTTTGAAGTAATAATCATTGGTATATTCATATTTGCATATTTGCTTTTACCGGCAAATAGGTGTCCAGGTTATCTAGGGTTACACCGACAGGTTTATCATTTCCAGATCAACATGGCACACTATGGAGATGATTTATTATTGTTGTAAATGCATTAAGTTGACATGATTAATCGGTTATTGCATCAAATATTATATTATTTGTAAAATGTTTTTATCGTAATATCTTGTAGAGCCGACCTACTAAAATTGGTCTTAGGGTATGGTATAAATATAAGATCTTATTTGTAAGATCAAGTGTGAATGCGAAAAAGATTCAAGTGAAGGTATATGCGAGATAAAGCAGAGGCATACACGAAGACATCATTTGAAGGTGAAGTTAGGTTTTTGTAAAATCATATCAACATTACACCAGTACTGAATTCAGCATATGAAGATGCGATTTTGTACAGTACATTCTTATTGGATTTAACCATCCAACTATAGTCAGTGTGACTCCCATTTGTGATTGAGCAGTGAGCTCTAGGCTATTGGCCTTTCTGCATGTGCAGACCCCTCTTTGTACACTTACTATCTGCAGTAGTATCATCTGATTGTGGGTAAGGTTTCCCACTATGGTTTTTCCCCTTACAGGGTTTCCACGTATAAATATTGGTGTCATGTGTTGTGGATGAATTTGTGTTTATGTTTCATGCATTAATTCTTACCGGTATAGCAATTTACTGTTAACTCTGTCTACCGGCATACTAAACTGGTTTACTGGTATTAAGTATTAAGTTGGTTAATAAGTTTCTAATTTGAATTTATTAGACAACTGATTCACCCCCCCCTCTCAGTTGTCTCCGGGACCTAACAATTGGTATCAGAGCCTAGTCCTCTTTTTGCAGAAGTTTAACAACTTGAGGAGATCCAATGTCTACTAATTATTTCAGGAAGGATAGTCCTAAACTTGATGGAACCAACTATGGGATATGGAAGATCATAATGGAGACACATCTGAATTACATCGGTAAAGGCATCTAGGAAGTTACTAAGAATGGTTATACTGCTACTGTATCTGGTCAGACTGCTCCAACTACTTTAGCTAAAGATGAAGAAAATGATTGCAAAACAAGAGAAGCACTCTTGAGCACATTATCAGATCAACAAATCATGGGATTATCAGATAGGTCTATTGCTAAAGCTATTTGGGATCATTTGGAAACACTGAATGAAGGAGACTCCACAGTCAAAATTGCAAAACTTGAAAGCTTCCGAGTCAGGTATGAACATCTGAAAATGGAAGAAGATGAAAGGATTTCTGCTTTCATGGAAAGAGTAAATGAAATTGTTTTGGGTATCAAATGTTGTGGAGGAACCCTGAGTGAGGATGAGATTGTTTCAAAAATCTTAAGAGGTTTTCCACCGGCATATAAAATGAAGGTTACTGCTATAAATGAGTTGAGAACAATGCCTAATACATCAGTAACTAGGGATACATTGATTGGAAAACTTTCAGCTTTTGAAATTGAGGAATTTGGTCCTGTTGCTACTATAAAGACTGATTTGGCCTTCAAAGCATCAACATCATCTGCTCCATCTTTTGACAGATCAGACTAGAGAGCCTTTTATGCAAGAGAACTTGAAGAAACCAGGAAGGAGAATGAAGAGCTTGAAGAACTTGAAGCACTATTTGCAAGAAAAATGACAAAAAGGTCCAATTGGAAGTAAGTATGAAGGTAAAGCACCCTTTAAATGTTTTAACTGCAATAAGATTGTTCATATGGCTTCAAGATGCCCTGATAGACATGCTAGACTAAGAGAAGAAGCTAGAAGAACATACAAGCCTAATCCTGAATATCAGAGATATAGATTTAAGAAGAACAAAGATAAATCTTGTTACATTGTTGATGAAGGTGTGACTGATGATTCTGATGAGGATCCAACAGACAATGGATGGGTCTTTGTTGCTATAACAGAAGATCAACCGGCACCTACTGCTCAACTGGTAGAACAAGCGCTAGTAGCTAAAGTTGAATCAAAGGATGAATGGATTATTGACTCAGGATGCTCACATCACATGATTGGAGACAAAGGTAAATTCTTGAACTTTCAAGAATACATTGGAGGTTTAGTAAGATTTGGAGATGACAAAGCCTGTTCAATCAAAGGTAAGGGTTCACTATCTCTTGATGGTAAACATAACACTGACAATGTCTACTATGTTGAAGGATTAAAAAATAATCTTTTAAGTGTTGGTCAATTAGTTGAGAAAGGTTTTCAGTTACAATTTAAAAATGGAAAATGCAAAATCATGAATAGAACTGGTTTGGAAATTGCAACTGGTAATCAGACTAGAGGTAATATCTTTCATTTGAATAACAGTGAAAAGGCATGCTTAATTGCACATATAGATGAAAGTTGGTTATGGCATAAAAGACTATGTCATGTAAATTTTGATTACATGGTAAAAATCAATACTTCTAAGGCAGTTAGAGATCTACCTAAAATTGTGAAACCTCAGAATACAATTTGCAAGGAATGTCAATTTGGAAAACAAGTTAGAGCTAGTTTTAAAAGTATTCCAGAAAAATCCAATAATGCTCTTGATTTAATTCACATTGATTTATGTGGTCCAGCTAGAACTAAAAGCTTACAAGGTGATAGATATTTCATGCTAATTATTGATGATTACTCTAGAATGTGTTGGGTTACTTTTCTCAAAGAAAAATCAGAAGCACTTGGGAAGTTCAAACTATTCAAAGCAATGGTTGAAAATGAAACCGGTAAGAAAATCAAATGTTTAAGATCAGATCAAGGAGGAGAATTCACATCTAAAGATTTTAATACATTCTGTGAAGTGAATGGAATCAAAAGACAGTTATCAGCACCTCGGACACCACAATAGAATGGAGTTGTTGAAAGGAAAAACATAACTATCTTGGATGCAGCAAGAAGTATGTTATCAGACACAAATCTACCACATGTGTACTGGAGAGAGGCAGTAAGCACTGCTGTCTATACATTCAACAAAGTTCACATCAAAGGTGAAACCGGTAAGACCCCTCATGAACTTTGGTTTGGTAATATTCCTACTCTTAAGTATTTCAAAATTTTCTTGATGATTTGCAAGGAATGTCAATTTGGAAAACAAGTATTTCAAAATTTTCTTGAAGATAGATTTTGGATTAAAGCTATGGAAGAAGAATTAGGACAAATTGAGACAAATAATACTTGGACATTAGTTCCCCGGCCTAAAAATAAAAATGTAATTGGAACCAAATGGGTATTTAGAAACAAACTTAATGAAGATGGTAAGGTTGTCAGAAATAAAGCAAGATTAGTGTGTAAGGGATATTCTCATAAAGGAGTTGATTACAATGAAACCTTTGCACCGGTAGCTAGAATTGAGGCAGTTAGATTATTCTTGGCTTTTGTAGCTCACAAAGATTACAAAGTTTATCAAATGGATATTAAATGTGCATTTTTGAATGGAGATCTTGAAGAGGAAGTCTATATTGAACAACCTGATGGATTTTCTTTGACAGATGACAATGATATGGTTTGTAGGTTAAGAAAAGCTCTGTATGGATTGAAACAAGCCCCAAGAGCTTGGTATGCAAGATTGGATAAGTATCTTTTAAAGATTGGTTTTACTAAAGGAAATGCAGATAGCAATTTATATCACAAATTAACTAATGATGATATCTTGATTATTGAATTATTTGTTGATGATATAATCTTTGGAGGAGAAGATGAATTATGCAAAGAATTTTCTCTTGAAATGCAGCAAGTATTTGAAATGTCTATGATTGGAGAAATAAAATTCTTTTTAGGATTGCAGATCTTACAGACTAATAAAGGTATATTTTTGAGTCAATCTAAGTACTTGAAAGAACTACTAAAGAAATTTGGAATGGAGAACTCTAAACCGGTAAGCACACCTATGACTACAAATGACAAATTATCTCAAAGGGATGAATCTATACCTATTAATCCAACTAGATACAAATCTATGATAGGAGGTTTACTGTACTTGACACAAACCAGACTTGATATTATGAATGCAGTATGTATAGTTTCTAGATTTCAGAGTAATCCTAGGGAAAATCATGAATCAATAGTAAAAAGGATTTTTCGATACTTACAAGGCACAACAAATCTTGGATTATGGTATCCTAAAGATGAAAATTTTGATCTATGTGCATATACAGATGCAAATTGGGTAGGAGATGTGGATGATAGGAAAAGCACCACTGGAGGAGCATTCTTTCTTGAAAAAAGATTAGTCTCTTGGTTGAGTAAGAAACAGAGTTGTACATCTTTATCAACAGCAGAATCAGAATATGTTGTAGCAGCAACAAATTGTACACAAGTACTTTGGCTTAAACAAATGTTGAAAGACATAAAGGTAAAATGCAAGGAACCTATTACTATATACTGTGATAACACTACAACAATTGATATATCTAAAAATTCGGTATTACATTCTAAAACAAAACATGTTTCTATCAAACTGAATTTTCTAAGGGAAAAAGTTGAAGAAAAAGAGATAAAACTAGTTTATGTGAATACTAAAGAACAACTTGCAGATATTTTCACAAAACCTTTGCCTAAGGAAACTTTTGAGTATCTCAGAGATTAGCTCGGAGTCATACGACCACCGGTAGTGACTTAGACAATTGATGATTTTCATCAACTGACAGAATCAAATGGACAAATCTTTTATTCCGGTATTTGATGAGGAAGCTACTTCTCAGGGGGAGTAGTTGGTATATTGAATTGGTTGGTATTTTGTATGAGCTTGACTTTCTGTGACTTTGGCATTTGATGTCAAAGGGGGAGAGATATCTATGGAAAAACACATTATCTTTTTGGTAAGAAAAAGAGATTTTAGGGGAGAGATTTTGAAAACATGAAAGATTGGTATTGTTACTCCCAGGGGGAGAAATAGAGATTGTTGGTTTTTGTACTTGGCATTTTTGTTTTGGCACTGTGATGGTTTTTCCATCTTGTGTTGCCATCAATGCCAAAGGGGGAGATTGTTGGTATTTTGGTATGGTTTTGTCATTGATGTCAACACCTACTAAATACACCTACTTTGGAGATCCAACAACATTCACCGACAAGTAGTAATCTATACAACAGTTACTGGTATATGATTAACCGACAGGATATAATGTTCACTGGTACCTAGAATGACATGGAAGACACTTGGTAATGTCGAAGACATCATGTGGACACTTTATTTTGAAGTAATAATCATTGGTATATTCATATTTGCATATTTGCTTTTACCGGCAAATAGGTGTCCAGGTTATCTAGGGTTACACCGGCAGGTTTATCTTTTCCAAATCAGCATGGCATGCTATGGAGATGATTTATTATTGTTGTAAATGCATTAAGCCGACATGATTAATCAGTTATTGCATCAGATATTATATTATTTGTAAAATGTTTTTATTGTAATATCTTGTAGAGCCGACCTACTAAAATTGGTCTTAGGGTATGGTATAAATATAAGATCTTATTTGTAAGATCAAGTGTGAATGCGAAAAAGATTCAAGTGAAGGTATATGCGAGATAAAGCAGAGGCATACATGAAGACATCATTTGAAGGTGAAGTTAGGTTTTTGTAAAAGCATATCAACATTACACCGGTACTAAATTCAGCATATGAAGATGCGATTTTGTATAGTACATTCTTATTGGATTTAACCATCCAACTGTAGTCAGTGTGACTCCCATTTGTGACTGAGCAGTGAGCTCTAGGCTGTTGGCCTTTCTGCATGTGCAAACCCCTCTTTGTACACTTACTATCTGCAGTAGTATCATCTGATTGTGGGTAAGGTTTCCCACCATGGTTTTTCCCCTTATAGAGTTTCCACGTACAAATATTGGTGTCATGTGTTGTGGATGACTTTGTGTTTATGTTTCATGCATTAATTCTTACTGGTATAACAATTTAGTGTTAACTCTGTCTACCGACATACTAAACTGGTTTACTGGTATTAAGTATTAAGTTGGTTAATAAGTTTCTGATTTGAATTTATTAGACAACTAATTCACCCCCCCCCTCTCAGTTGTCTCTGGGACCTAACAAATGTATCTTCATTTGATATAATTATGGTGTGAAAAGATACAAGCTTTGGGATGATGTTGCACAAAAAGTAAAACATAATATAAGTGTTATTTTTAGAGAAATGAAGCCTCCTTTTGTTACATTTTAGCCGAAATAGACTACACATGAAGATGTGATTCAATTTCCTTCTATGTTTGAAAGAGATGAATTGGGACCCATAGATAGGGAAGAAGTTGAGGAGAGCTCATCTAGCTTAGAATCTTCAAAAGAGTAGGAAGAGCCTCAAACTCAACTTATTTGAAGGTCTACAACACATAGACAACCACCTGTAAGGTATTCACTTGATGATTATAGATGTGTTTTTCTTTGAATACTAATGTGGATGAACCTAGATCCATAGAAGGGGCATTAGGTATGAATGACACAGATCTTAGAAGATTTCTATATATGAAGAAATAGTAGCTTTAAAATATAATGATACATGTGATCTTGTACCATTTCTCGAAGGATGAAACCTGTTGGTTGCAAATTGGTGTTCAAGAAAAATATTGGTTCAGATAGAGGTATTGATAAATGTAAAGTAAGGTTGGTTGCGAAAGGTTACTCTAAGGCTGAGGGTGTTGATTATAGTGAGATTCAAATTTGAATGTGTGTAAGTGTTGGTTCTCTCTAGTTATGATCCAATCCGAATATTTTAATTTAACCATTGGAAGTTAGTCAATATTGAGAAATACCTTGAGAACCCTATATGAGGCAATCACTTATCATTCACAAATCCTAATTCACAAGCTACAAGTTACAATTCAAGAATTCCTAATTCCTTCATCAAGAGTAGATTTGATTACAAGGAGTGAAAAGCTACAACAATCTATCTTCAATTTTGATTTCATGAGTGATTATGTTATGATTTATTCATGTTATTGCATCAATACTAGGATGAATTGTCTAAAGATAATTGCATTGCCACCATTATCATTCCTAAGGTATAATCTTGTCAATTCAACATCTAGTTTATGATTTAGTCTCTACCCTGTAGGGGTAACCTCTCTTTTCATCATCATTGTTGTTGTGGAGGTGGGAACACCAACACATGGTTTGATTTAGGCAAGCCCCTATGCAACACAACCATTTTATCTCTTCTTGATGTGTAGGTATGAATACAACAACCGGAAGTTGTAGATTTGCACAAATAAGACTGAGACACATAGTTCTAGACTTTAAACAAGAAAAAACCCTTGGACTATACAATCAGCTCACTTGTATGACAATTTTAGGCTAAATTTTGCAGGTAAAGATATACAAAGCCTCCTGATCCGAAATTTGAATCCTCAATTGATGAAGACACTATTGGAATCAATTAACACTGAGAGGGGGGCAAATCAGTGTTCTGCAATTCACAAGTTTATTAAATTGATTCTTAAACCACCAGATGCATAAGAATGAAAGTAAAGTGAAAAAACATAAACCAATCAACCAAAAAGCCATAACACTAGAATTTTTACGTGGAAACCCGGAAAGGGAAAAACCATGATGGGATTTGAACCCACAATATTATTATACTTTGATCAGGAGTGTGATAATATTACAAAAGGGTCAGGCACACTGCCTCGAGCTCATTGCTCAAATACAAAAGAGGGCTACAACCCAGAGGACTCACTGCCCTACAAATGATTAAAAATGATTACAATAGTGTTTGAACTAAAGAATAGCATCTACTAATGCCAAATAACAGTTCCAATTAAGCACAATTTGACTGTCTTCCTCTGGTTTGCTTATCTGCCCTGTTCAATTGCACAATAATGTACTAGAGCACCAAATCTACATGCTAATGCTCATTTGCTCATCTCACATCAATATCCGCACATCTATCACACATATACCATATTGAAATGATCATACAAGTCGATCTTATATATCTGCATCAACAAAATAGATCAATTCCCATTTTGGCTTCCAAAAATCGCATGACACGCAACATGAAACATGTATCAATAAGTCAGCTCAATTCATTCACAAATCCATATGCAAACCTAAATAAGATGATAAAAAGATTCACATATGTCCACTCAATATTCTTTAACATGAAACCAATCACTAATATCATCCCAAGGATTCCAAATCACACATTACATCAAAATAGCTTTGTTCTTCTGGAATTACCAGATATCGGACCTTCAATCTCACTCATGAATCAACACCAAATATCAGGATTATAGAATAAGCTACCTTGAACCTCAAATCATATGCATCTACTACCAAAACCAAAATTATGCAGCCAAAATCAAGATCTGCACACTGTACTCATACTCTGTCGATTACTGTATTTAACCTTCCAGACTTATGCCAAATGAATATTTCAACTTCTAGTGGATCAAATCTAAACATATTAGATGTGATTTATGCACCGAGTTTCCATCAATGACAACTCTTGAGCATTTCTCATGCATCAATCTTCACTGGAACAATGTATCTTGCTAATAGACACCTATAGGAATAGGGTGCCTATCTCCATAGTCTAGCACTTTTAGCTCCGGATTTTAACCATGATCCTCTGTGCATCTCTTTTCCAGATCTATGTTTCTACGTTTGCATCCAATTTTGTATCTTCCTATTTATGTAGAATCTTGTCAATTTAATAGCATTTTACCTAGACATATCAAATCATATCATAACAAAACATACATTTCTTCAAAAATGGAACAATTAGTCAAAGTGTTCAACTCTCCTTTTGGATTGAAGTTGAACCTTGTTTGTTGTTCCCCAATTAAGGATTAATGAATGCCGAAATAGTGAATAACATCTTAGTTTGTATTCCTAGGCTAAGGCTCCTATTTCTAGCATTACATTTTGGTGAGCTCAATGTATCATATGCTTGCATTACTTTTAATTTTCATTTTCAGATCTAATTCATATGCATTTAATTGATTAATATTTGTAATAATTTCTAAAATATATCACTTATGCACTAATAATTACAGCCATTTGGATAGTTATTTCACCACAATACATTTTTGTGAACTTGACTCTTCTTACATTTTACAAAATTTCTAATTTGGATTTTTAAATTTGAGTTATTTTCATAATTTTTTAGATTTAGATGTAATCATTTCTAAAAGTTATTGCTTATACACTTAATTGGTTAATTAATCATAGCATTTCCATATCACATTGCTTAATCATTTGGTTTGTCATAACATTACACATTGCTATATCACATTAGTTTTGGTTATATTATTGTTGATTAATATGACATATTTGAAAGAAAACTTGTTCCATTGAGTATTTTGTTTAACCATAACACATTTTATAATAGTGTTTGATGCTCTGCAAAATGGACAATGTTAGACTAAAACCCATGGTCATATAACACATAAGAACACAAGAAACAAAGATAAATGTTACTGTTAATCAACCAAAAACTAGTCTAAGCAGGCATATCAAGAGAGACACTAAAAACATGATGAAGTATTTAACTATAAAAGCCAACACAACAAGGCATCTCCAAATGCCTTCTACCATGCTCGTAACTCCTTCTCCCTTGTTCCTCTCCTCTCCAAGTTCCAAATTAGTGTAGCTCTTAGTAGCATTTTGCACTATGGATGCCTTATTGAGGTTCAAGATTGACAAATGATTGTTCTCAAAATGATATACAAATTTGAACAAAACTAATTAGATATGCTATGAAATGAATTAAGATTTATTTTAGTCCAAAATGACAATATATGTTATTTATGCTAAATGCTCTTTCTCTAAAATTCACTATAATGTAAATGCATACAAGTTTTCAGGATCTGGAGTATGAAGAAATGGGCTCTATTTATAGGAAAAATGGAGCAATTGATGGTTGAGATTGAGTAATCTCAACAAGGGTCAGGATTGAATGATATTCAATCCATGTGAGGTCTTTCAACTCAATCCTATGTTGACAAGTGTCAACATGAGATGGGTTGAGAGGAGAGGGAATAAGCATTAAATGCTTGACATAACTTGAGGGTTATTTTGAGAGTTAAGGTTAAGGTTGGGGTTGAGTGAATAAATTCATTATTCTATCCGATGGATAAACTCTTGTGCAAGAGTTAGTGAGGATAACCATGGTCAAAGCAATAAATGCTTGAGGAGACACATGGGTTACATGAAGGTTGAGTTAGGAGTCAAAGTCCCTAACCATGGGTGCAAGTGGATTTAACCATAAATGGTTATGTAAGAGCCATTAATGGTCATGTAAGAGCCATTAGTGGTTTGGAAGACTTTCTGAGGTTAAATTGTTGAACACACAAAGCATTTAATGCTTTTCAAAGACTTTGAAGTCTTTGAGAAGTGACTCCAAGTTGCTTAGGAATGTGACAATATTTAGGGGATGGACTAGGCTAATTAGAAAGGGGTTTAGAAGAGTCTAGAAGGGGATTTAGGATTGCAAGTGAGTTTGGTGGGTGAGAGAAAATAGGATTTTTATTAAAATAAAATTCATTTATTTCAACAAATAGGTGCAAGTTGCATTTTTAGGAGAATTCAGGTGGGGGGGATTTTAATGATTTAAATAAATGTTTTATTTAATTTATTTAAAAGAGGAAAGGGGATTAAATGAAATAAATAGGATTTATTTATTTAATTGATTGTGAATTTGGTTTAATGAATAAAATAAAATAAATTGAATAATTTATTTAATTAATAGGAGAATGTTTGAAGATGAATTAATTAAATGTTAATTTAATTAACTGATGGCTAATGGGTTTTTTCATCAAATAAATAGCAAATATTCATTTAATTAAACTGGATAGATTTATGTGACTACATTTGCCCTGTCGAGAGATGGGTCGGAAAATTTCAAAAAATCGGGCGATCTTTCGAAAAAGAATGAAAATTGGCAGGGTGGTAGAAGAGAAGAATTTAGCAATACCGGTGAAAAATAGAAGAAATTGGAGATAAAATGGAGAAATGGGAGGCTCAGGAAGTTCACGGGGACCACGGCGGTGAATGGGGTAAAATTAGGGTTACGTCGAAGGGTATATATGGGGGGAAAGGGGTGAAAACAAGCTCATTTGCATTCGTCTCCATAGTGAAGTTTGATCTCTGATAGTGACCTTTTGAAAGAGCAAGTAGCAGTCAGGATGCCGGTTCCCATAGCAAATCATCGACTAGAGTGAGTTCGTCGATTCCAGCGGCCAGACGACTATGAACCAGCGGTATGTGAATTTGAATTTTTGAATTTCATGTATTTTTTATATGTTTTTTGCTTGGTCCAAGTTGAGTCAACACAATAGTGCTAAAACTGTGTTTTGGCGCTATTGTCAACTAATTTAGCGCTTTTGTGCCACTATGGCGCTATTGTATAGTCGTTTTAGCACGTTTGTCAAGGGTAGTGCTATTGTATAGCTATTTTAGCTCGCTTGGGTCTTTAGCACTATTGTGTAGTTGATTGAGCACTTTTGATGTGAGGTGACGCTATTGTATAGTTTATATAGCGCTATTGTTGGTTTAGCGCTATTGGGTAGTTGATTTAGCATGTTTGTCAGTACTTTAGCGTTGTTTTATGCAGAATAACGCTTTTGGTAGGAAGGTAGATGCCCCAGTGTTTTTGAACAAGAATCTCCTGATGCCAATGATGGATGGAAGGAGATGTGAGTTGAGAGTTGTTTTGAACCATAGCAGCCCTGATGAGACTTAGGTCATTAGGATAAATGCTTGTTGTAGTCTAGGTGTGCCATGATTGCTTACCTATTGAGACCCGAAGATACTTGATCAAAGTATCTGTTGATAGTCTAGGTTTAAACTTAAGAAAGTTTGAAACAAAACAACTGATGATGATGGTTGATGCATGTGTGTAGGAGGATCTTCGCGTCTTACAGATGCGCGAGAGGCATCCCACCACACAGGTGCTGCGCGATCGATTGACAGAGATCGAGGTGGATTGCATTGCAGCGACATGCCTATATGATGTTATGTATATGCCCGTGATTCAGATGAATCGCAGGTTGATCACAACATTGGCAAAGGATGGCATAGTGAGACATACACATTTCACTTGGCGCAGGGGGAGATGACAATTACACTGGAGGATGTATGGTGCATCCTACACATTCCCATTCATGGAGAGCTGGTGACCTATGACTGAGCTTGGGGGATAGCAGCAGTGCAGAGATTCTTTGATGACGATGTCTTCATTGATGATGGGTCGATAGCTTGGGAGGATATAGCAGCCTTGTATGAGCCATTACCATCAATGTTATCAGAGATTGTTAGGGGACTGATATGTCCAGATCGACGATCGCATGGACTTGTCGTTGGTTGGGGGCAGGTGATCGAGCATATGATGACAAAGGGGACCCGATTTTCATAGGGACTGTGCATGCTATCGCACTTATCTCGGGATCTACATGAGGCAACATACCGAGGGGTGGGCTCATTGGGAGTGGGGATCACTTTGCTGCATATTTCGGCATGGGAGCACTTACTTGTTACCCGACCAGTTAGTTTGAGATTTCAAGCAGTGGACCAGCCATATGTATACATGTATGGAGGTATGACGAGTCACCCCCACCTGGGGAAGTTAGAGTGGTGGCGGCGGGCACTGGACGATTTGGATACTGTGATCTGGAGGCCATATATTGAGTGTGAGCCCTTGGAGGATGATCTAGAGGCATTGCCATATGTGTTTATGACACGATACCTCATTGGTAGGATAACCTACAATGTGGAGAGACAACTTCCGAGTAGATTTTTGAGACAGTTTGGGCGGTGACACGGATTGCCTAGTGGATCGGGAGAGTATGCTAGGGTAGTCTAAGAGAGGTTCCTATGGGGACTAGTGTTACCTTATGATCAGGATTTGGCAGAGTTCCGCATGCTACAGGCGAGACCATGGCAGATGAGGCTGGGGGTGGTAGATGCTAGGGTGTCAAATGAGTACACTTAGTACATTGCGACACATCTGATTCCTCGGATATCAGATCCAACAAATCCTATTCCATCCTTTGAGGAGGAGAGGAGATAGGGATAGAGGAGGAGAGGAGGTCACGTAGGTGTACGAGGGAGAGGAGATGGTGGTGGTGGGGATGGAGGAGGTGGTGATGGAGGAGGAGGAGGAGGGGGTAGGGGTTTTGGAGGAGGTGGTGGATTCAGAGGTGGAGGGGGGGGGTGGTGGACATTTATAGCGAAGAGGGAGAGGTGGGCAACCATCACGGCTATCGCAGGGACCTTTGATGCAGGGAGGCATGAGATTAGGTGGCAGGGATGTAGGTGAGGGACAAGCACCTATGCAGATAGGGGGTGGAGATCTATAGGATCATATGATATTATTTTTGCAAACTTGACTAGAGGATATGGAGGCAGAGGTGGCCACTAGAGATGTGCAGCTGTTTGCATGAGAGTCAGAGCTGACTGTAGTGCTGCAGGAGAGAGATCAGGCCATGGAGAGATTTGTGGAGTTGAAGGAGAGAGTATGGGTGGGAGAAGGAGTAGTAGCATAGGGTCCTGTGGGGGATGCAATGAGGGAGATGCGTCAAGCACAGGCTGAGATAGATTATTGGTGGGGGTTATATGAGTAGGTGGTGCCAGCTAGTCAGTGAACACTAAGCTATTCCCAGATGCAGCAGGCAAGATCAGAGTGGTCTCAGAGGATGCAAAGTAGTGGTGGTGTGATGGGTCCTCCACAGAGAGATAGATCAGGTGGTGTGGGGGATAGTGGGGGAGTAGGTGGTGATGGTGGTGCAGCATCCGGTCAGAGTGGCATCTGAGAGGGCATTCTTGTATACTTTTATATTGTCATTTTGGACTGTGTCTTGGATGGCTCTTGGTAGCCGATATTTTGGACTTCATTGTACTTTGATACATGTATGTTTTTGTCGATATGATATGATATATGAGGAGATCCCATATTTTGTGATGATATGCATGGATTTATGCAAGATGATGATCTATGATGTATGCTTAGATGGATACTTGTACTTTGCTATATGTATGTGTTGATGAGTTGATTCCTATATGCATGATTTATGATGATTTATTTCTACATGATGTCTATATGCATGTTTTATGAATGTGATACTAACATGTGGATACAGGTTGATATGCATGATTTGTTGGTAAAATGTTTTATGTATGTAATGCCATGATGAGTATGTATGCATAATGAAATGATGCTAATTATGATATAGATAGTACTTGTACTTTATGTTGATGAGATAATGAGATGATTTGATGTAATGTGTTGAATGAATGATTTATTTATGTAAATGCATCTAGATGGTTAAAAATGGATGCAATATGGATAAATAAATGTAAAGTACAAATGTTTATATGATGATATCTAAATGAATGTATATGTGTAATGTATAAACCGATGTTTAAAACACCTGGTTTTTGTGTTATGAGCTAAATGGTGGTAAAATATAGCTAAGTGAAAATGGTAATGTAACTCATGGTTTAATGAATAACTAGACCTTAATGCAATTAAAAAGGAGAATGAATGCATTTTAATGAATCCTTAATGAAATGAATGAGTATAAGAATATACTAGATGTATAGATGAATGCACTTAACTAATGGATAGATATATAAATGCATGCAACTATGGGAATCTAAACAAATGTATGGTAAACAAATTTTTAAATGATGGTAAATGATGATTGGTAAATGACACTAAATGAATGCATAGAATGGCTAAGAATGATAGTAAATGCAATGATGAGGAATTTATCATATAAATGAATCTAAATGTCATGATGTGTGCAATGATAAAATGATATAATAGTGCTAATGTAAATAATGATAATGAACTATATGTATTTAAATGCAACTAAATGATATGAAATGCATGCTAATGAAGAATTTTTAAGATTTTAATAAACCTATATGTAAGGAAATGAACTAGGTTTTATGCAAATGCACTAAATGTAATGATGATGTAATTATGATATAGTAATGCAAGGTCGTGTAGACTTTGCAGGATGCATTGATGATGTATCAGAGAACTTTGTCGTGATTGTATCCAAGACCAACTCATGTTCACATAACTTCTCATATTTAACTTTGTTCATGTTTGCATTCAAAACTATGCATATGAATAATGAATGATTAAATGGATGGGTGATATGCAATGAAATGCAATATAAATAGATGAGATGGAATGACGACCCATAGTGCTTTTATTTTCATCATCGAGCATGGTAATAACAAACTTGGATGAGGCAGTAGGAACCAAGGATCAAGCATTGTACCTGCAAACAAGCAACATAAATAAAGCATAAATAATATGGACCCTCCATAATGGTTCATCCTCATATGGTCGAGGTATACGCTGTAGCCAGCAAGCTGTAGTGATCCATGACTGTATTTTGCATATGATCACATTGCTTAGTGAACTTCCCATGTAGACACCATTAGTACATGCCCTAGAACTTCATTGGAATAATTCGCAGAAGACATACAAACAATGCTTAGGAACCATCCCAGGCACTCTAATCACTTGTGGATATCCCGGAGTAGCGTAGTAACCTAATGTAAATAAATAAATAACTAACAAACCAACCATGTACTTGATAGCTTAAACAAAATTTTCTTGTCAAAGAAAATGTTATCATGTCTTTGTGTTGGTAAGGAAGGATGCATCCTTGTTAAGGTAGTTTGCGTGGATGTTGATTGTTTGGTTGGTATGATAATTGATCATCATTTGAGTATTTCAGAATGTGTGTTTGGTATCTGTTTGGATGCATATGTACAAAAGTGTTTCCATGCTTTTGATTGATTTTTGATGTTTTCAAAATGTTTTTGGATTTTGTGAGATAGTTTTCCAATGTTTTTGGTATTTTGTGAGATAGTTTTCCAATGTTTTTGGTATTTTGTGAGATAGTTTTGAATGAAGAACTCAATGAATCACAAGTAATGCAGAATCCACTTCCATCAATAGGTTAAGGGTATTGCCCCCAATTTAGCCATGACTATGAAAAAGCGGGATGCAAGACGCATGAAGTACTATCCTTGATTGCATATCAATAACAAGCCATGGTTTTTGACGGATGGATGTGTGCATGTAATGAATGTGATCACAACAAGTTTGAAAGACAATGGAGCCATAGCCTTTACAAGTGGCACCTATTTGCCAGGTTTTCATCATTGCACTTATCCAAGGTACCACCAGAGTGGTTGTTCACCGTTTGGATGTATGATTTTTTCTTTACTATTTTGATATGTTTGTATTTTCTCCAGGACATTTTTCTGAATGTTTTTGGTGTTTTCCACGGTATGTAGGGGAGCCTGATGCTCTGTGCAGCTTAGGTATAAAACCGTTTGAGGTGCATGTTGTTGATCGGACCTACTAGCGGTTCTCCTTCTAAAGTAGCCAACTGATATGCCCCAGACCCAAATACAGTAGTGATAACATATGGACCCATCCAGTTCAATTCAAACTTTCCTTGATGTTCTCGATTTGGTTGGTTACAAGGATTCTCTCGAAGAACAAGATCACCTACCTCAAATGTGTGAGGTCTAACTCAATGATTATAGCTTGTGCTCATACGCTGCTGATAGGCTTTGAGGTGATTGTATGCAGCTTGTCATTTCTCATCAAGTAGCTCTAAGTCCTAAAGACATGATACTTTATAGGCTTCATCATCTATGAGATTATGCAAGGAAACCCGTAGAGATGGTATCTCGACCTCAATAGGAAGGATAGCTTTTGCATCATAGACTAGTGAGTAGGGAATTGTGCCTGTAGGGGTTCGAATGCTAGTTTGATACACCCATAGTGCTGGATTCAATTGAACATGCCAATCACGACTGACATCATTGACTGTCTTCTTGAGGATTCTCAATATGTTCTTATTTGATGCTTAAGATTGACCATTTCCTTATGGGTAATAGGGAGTGGAAAAGCGGTGTTGGATATGAAACTTCTCACAGAGCTCATGGACATCCTGATTTTTGAATGGAAGCCCGTTATCTGTGATGATGGACATGGGTACACCATACTAGTAGATGATGTAATTAAGGATGAATGAGGTGATTTGCTTGCTGTTGGATGAAGATGGATGAATTTTACCCACAAGGTCAAGTCCCCATTGACAAAAAGGCCATGGTGTTGTGATTGGTTGTAATTCCTATGCTGGTGCATGTATCAGGTCTCCATGAACTTGGCATTTCTTGCATTTTCTGACAAAGTAGTAGGAGTCTTTTTCCATTGATGGCCAATAGTATCCAACACGGATGATCTTCTTGGCTAGTGAAGGACCACTTGCGTGAGTTCCACAAATTTCTTCATGTACCTCTTCCAAGGCCTTTGTTATCTCATCCTATTCCAGACATCAAAGGAGAGTACCATCAAGACTGCGTCAATATATGGTTTCAACAATAATAGTATATCGAGCGGATTGGCAAATGAAGGTTTTACGTTGGTTATTCGATTGGTTAAGAAGAAGTGTGTGATCATGAAGATAGGTGTAGAACTCACCATACCATGGGGATTCAGAACCGATAAGGTGACATATCATCTCGAATTCGGGGATATCATAAGCGAGAATCCAAAGCTGTTTGACCAAGAACTTGTAGTGTGTTGAATTCTTTGGAAGATCTAGGAGAGATGCAATGGTAGCTATAGTGTCAGCAACTCGATTATGATCTTTGGGTATATTCTCAAAGGTGATAGTAGTGAATGATGCCTTTAAATTTTCCACCATTTGTTTGTATGACATGATTTTGTCATCCTTGGTCTGATATTCATCTGTTACTTGTTGGATGACCAGTTGGGAGTCACCATATATCTGTAGCTCTTTCAATTTCCATTGGACGGCTAGTCAGAGTCCTGTGATCAAGGCCTCATACTCAGCCATGTTGTTCGTGCATGGAAATGTGAGCTTGTAAGACTTCGGGATGCTGTCACCTTGAGGTGTGATGAACAAGATACTTGCCCCCGAGCCATGCCTAGTATAGGAACCATCAAAGTATAGTTTCCATGGTTGTGTTGTTGTGATCGTGAAGATCTCTTCATCTGGAAAATTGGAAATGAGAGGATGATTGCCTATGAGTGGTGCATCGGCCAACTGATCTGCAATAACTTGACTCTTGATAGCTTTATGGTCCACATACTCGATGTCAAATTCACTTAGAATCATCACCCATTTGGCTAAGCGGCCTGTCAATGCTGCTTTGCTGAGTAAGTACTTGAGTGGATCGATCTTGGCAATGAGTTGTACTTTATGTGTTAACAGATAGTGCCTCAGTTTAGTAGTTGCCAAGATTACTGCTAGGCAAGCTCGCTCAATAGGTGTGTAATTGAGTTCATAGCCAACCAGTGTGCGAGAGATGTAGTAAAAAACACACTCTTTCCCTTATACATTATGTTGGGCCAGTAGTACACCCAATGCTATACTTGTTACTGAAATATAGAGCAATAGAGGCCTGCTCAGATTTGGTGGGATTAGCAATGGTGTATTCATAAGATAGTCTTTAAGTATCTGGAATACTTGCTAGCATCTGGTATCCCATTGAAAGCAGATGTTCTTGTGTAATAAGTGTGTAAATGGGTGACACTTATCCGCCAATTGTGCAATGAATTTTCGGATGAATTGAAGCCATCCTTGTAATGTCCTTAGCTAGCTGATGTTCCATGAAGGTGGCATGTCTATGATTGCTTTGACTTTGCCTGGGTCAAGCTCAATACCTTTTCTTGAGACAATGTATCCTAGAATATTCCCTTAGGTTACTCCAAAGACACATTTCTTTGGGTTGAGTCGAACATGATATTGTTCCAGTCTGTCAAAGATTTGCTCTAATATTTCTAGATGACCTTCTCTTGTTAGTGATTTTGCCAGTAAGTCATCAACATAATCTTCCATTATGGTATGCATCATGTCATGGAAGATGGTGGTCATTGCTCTTTGATAGGTCACTCTTGCATTCTTTAGACCAAAAGGCATTACATTTCAACAGTATGTTCCCCATGGACATGTGAAGACCATCTTATGTTGATCCTCTAGTGCGATCTTTATCTGGTTGTATGCTGAAAAGCCATCTATGAGTGAAAGCATGGCATGTCCTGTTGTTAGGTCAACTATTATGTCAATGTTGGGTAGGGGAAAGTCATCTTTAGGACATGCCTTGTTCAGATCTCTGAAGAGTATAGATACAGATGGCCCCATTTGGTTTGCTGACAGGCACACTATTGTATATCCAATCTACATAATCAATTGGTCTAATGAAACCAACATCCACGAGTTTCTTAAGTTCTTCTTTGACTAGTACTACAATCTGAGGATGCATCTTACGAAGCTTTTGCTTGACAGGCTTGGCTCCTTCTGCTATAGTGAGGTGATGTATGACTAAATCAGGATCAAGACCAGGCATGTCTACATATGACCATGCAAAGTTGATCTGATGCTTTTGGAAGAGTTCAACAAACTTAGGTTGTTCTTCTAGAGTTAAAAGAGATGCCAAATGTATGTGGTGAGGAGTTTCAGAAGTCCCCATGTTGTATTCTTTTGTCTCTTCAATAAGGATTGTTGATCATTCTTGCTATGTACTAGAAGGGAAGATGTCAAACCTTTCATCCTCTAGTGCCTCAGAGAGGTTTTCACTATTGGATACACTCTTTCTTTTTACTTTTTTGGGATCAAATAGTGCCACGGTGTTGTTTTCACTAGAAGATCCATGTTTTATTGTTATATTTTTGCAGCTGAAAGGTTTGGCATCTGCCCCAAAGTATGTTGCGCGATTAAGTTCAATGGCGAATCCAGCTTTGTGTTCCCCGCTTGGTATGTTATCCCATAGTTCCAAAAACTCAATGATTGCCTCATCATTTTGGAAGTGGTGAAGGCATGGGGGATTAGGTTGGTTCCATTCGATGAGTTGAGGATGGATAATGGGCATTACCTCATTGATTAGGTTAAGTTCATTAGATGTGTCAATGAGAGTTAAGACATTATGGTGAAGGTTGTTGATGGTGCTCTCCCTATCAGAATCAGGCGTAGGATGTGACGTAGGGTCTGGGGAAGAAGTTTCCAGTTCAGGAATCCAAGAGGTCTTTATCTATGCTTCTCCTTAAACAGGGATGTCTTTACAAGGTGGAGGTAGCGATGCATCTTCCTCATCTGAAGTATTAAGATGGACAGAATCAAATTCCCACTCATGTGAGTCAGTCTCTGAGTCGCTTTCTAGTATCCGATTACTATACCATACTGGGATGTCCTTTGAGTTAAACACTGTAGGTGTGATTGGTTGATGTACCTTTGAAGATGAAATGATTGGTGTTACAGGAAGGATTATGGGGATCAATGAATCCAATACGGGAAGTATTGGTTATGTGGACTTTACTGCTATTGCTGGAATGGCCAGTGTTGTTAATACTGCTGGGGATTTTGATAGTGCTAGTGGTGTTTTTGATGGGGTTGCTACGGTTGATTGGATTGTTGGGATGATTGGTGTTGTGGATATTATTGTTGGGATTTTTATCCTCAGTGGGGCAGTTGGTGTGGTTTTTGGTGCTGCTAATATAATCAAAGGTGACTTCTTTGTAGTAGGTTGATATAGAGGTTTGCTGGGTTTTCCTTTGAATCTCAGCTTAGGAAGGATCTCCTTTTGAAAGCCTAGTCCTATGTTATCTTTGGGCTTTAACTCTGGCTGTAGCAGTTCATGTCATCCTTGCTTGCAAGGTCCCAAAGCACTCTGACCATCATAACCCATTCGTTGCATAATTAGAAGGCCTTTTCCATACTGATCTATGGGAAGCTTAGCTTGTGGAATGTCCATGGTGATGGGATATTTATAGATCCATTCTGCTAAGTCCTCATCTTTGGTCTCTTCTTCTTGACTCTTTCCAAGGATGAAAGGTGTCAAAGTGCATGCTAGCTAGACCAATGGTGTTTGAATTAACCGTTGAGGTTTTCCATGAGTTCTTGGAGAAGTAGGCATTTGTCCAACACAAAAGAGTTGGCTTAAATTGTACTCCCCAGGACCTTCCTCTACTATTTTCATCTTGAGCTTCTCTTGCTTTGGTATAGTGGTGTTTGAACTGGAAAGAGAGGATGGACTTACATATGATATGGATGAGATGGCTTCTCTATTGTTGGGAATGGTAATCTCTGGTTGATGATTGATATTGTGACAATATGAAAAGGGGTTTGTATCACCCAGGATTGTAATTTCTACACCATTATGCGAGAACTTGATACACTGATGGTAGGTGGATGGAATGGCTTGCATGGCATGTATCCAAGGTCTTCCTAATAATAAATTATATGGCAGAGGAAGGTCCAAAACTTGAATGATGATGTGCTTCACCACTGGGCCTACTCGGATTGGTAGCACAACAACTCCTTTGGATGAATGCTTTGCATCATCATAGGCTTTGATTGTTATCTTCTTGCAGGGATCCACTGATTCAATTGCATATCCCAATGCTGTGACCAATTGTAGTGTACAGATATTCAGGCCTGCTCCATTGTCGATAAAGACTCGCTTGATCCTATGTTGGTTAATAAACCCTTCAATGTGGAGTGAGGCATTATGAGGTTGTTGGAAGGATGCATTGTCACTTTCAGAGAAAGTGAGACAAGGTGATGATCTTAGGTTTCCAACCATAGCTTGGAACTGATCTATATTTAGGTTTGTAGGGACTAACACCTCTTGGGGAGTTTGATCCAAGATTGTTTTATGAGATGGGGATAGTCGCAATAGCTCTAAGATAGATATCAGTGCGGGAATTTTATCTAATTGTTCCCCAAGGTTATACTCATTTGGGATAGATGGGGTGCCTTGTGGAGCTGCTTTTATGGTGATCTTGCTACAACGAGTAACAACATTGCATGTGGAGTTGGGATTCTTGATAGTAATAGTTGCAATTTGTTCACTGACATCATATAGGTGATTCACAGTGTAATTATATGTGGCGCGTGTATAATCAGTGGTATCTGTGTTTCTCCCTGAAGTGGAAGGACCCATTTGATCTTGTGATGGAAGTGGATTTTTGAACATGAGATGATCATTGTTTGTTGTTTTTGGGTCATGTCCTTCGATTTCAATTTCACCTTGGTCAATAAGATATTGAATAAGATCTTTCAATCTATGACAATTGCTTGTCTTATGCCCTTTCCCTTGATGGAAATCGCAATGTTCAGTATCCCTCCACCATGAAGGTTTAACTTGAGGTTCATAATTTGATGTTTTGGGTAAGGTCACCAGATTTTGAGAAACCAACTGACGTAACACCATTTCAATAGGTTCCCCTAAGGGAGTGTATGTTCGTTTTGGTTTAAAATTTTGTTGACTTTGTTTGGGTTCCTCTTGAGGTACATTGCGTCCTTGATTTGGAGGAGCAACTGTGTTATTCTTGGGTGGGGGTTTTTGTCTCGCAAGTCGGACCACAGGTTGTGCACTTTTGATAGTTCTTGCATCCACAACCTTGTCATTGATGATGTTTTTGTTTTTGTTCCAGAAGTTAGGCTTGTCACTATTGAAGCATGGGCGAGGGCCATCCTTTGGCTCATTGTATATCTTGATAAGCCCGTTCGCATTTTAAACCTTTGGTGATCATGTCATTGAAAGAGTCTATGTCTTTTACGTCTAGGTGAAATTCCATTTCATCGTTTAAGTTGGAAATAAATATTTCCACCAGTTGTTGTTCAGGTAACTGAAGAGAACGTCTGCTAGACATTTGATGCCATCGTTGCAGAAAGACTGAAAATAGCTCACCTTTTTTTTCTTAGTGTTACATAGATCAACCATGGTGATATCACATTCAATGTTGTGTGAGTAATGTGCTAGGAACTTTTGGACTAGTTCTTCGAAGGTCCTAATGCCACCTAGTAGTCGGGAAAACCATGATGTGGTTGTTCCTCCCAAACTTTGGGGAAAGAGTCGCATTAGGTGTGTGTCCTCGTATGCCACTTTGAGGCAAGCTGAATGGAATTCTCTAACATGATCATGAGGGTCTCCTTTTCCTCGGTACTTTTCAAACTTGGGTGTTTCAAACCCTCATGGAAATGGTGGCATATGAAGATTCCTATCAAAGGGATAGGGACAAATGTCATTGAGTGAAAATTGATTAGTTTTTACACCACTATGAAGTTGTTGGGCAAGATTTTTGACTTGTTGCCACAACATGTCTATTTAATTTGGAGGAGGAGGAGGTGGGGGATTACCTTGATGAAGGTTATATCTGATGTGATCTCAACCTCTTTCATCCTCATTACGACTTTGGCATTCTGATGCTTGTCTTAGTTGTGCAACATCAAAGTCAGAGGGTAGTTTAGCCCCCTCTTGAGCAAGTCTTAAAAAGTGAGCATCAGCATTGCTCCTGAGTATTTCATCAAAAAGTCTATTAAAGAGAGGGTTGTGTTGTGCCCTTTCTATTTCCGTAGGAGTAGGAGTACTTGAATTTTCATCATTTGCGTTTCCTCCAAGGTCTTCTTGGAACTCATTGATATTTTCCTCCTCTTCCTCTTCAATTTCTTGTTGTCTAGACCTTGATCTAGTTTGAGCCATTTTGTTTATAAGTTTTTGTTGAAGTTTGATGAAAATGATGATAAGTTGGTGATGGAATGAAAGATTGATGTTTGGTGGGGTATTTTGCATATGGATCTCTAGCACTAAAGGTAGATGTTACCAAAGTTCTTTCTTGAATTGCTTGTTGTGTTTGATTGACAATGTTTGATGTGATAAGGTTTAGAGAGATCTAAGTTGTGTTACAAACCCAACTACCTAGTAATGAGAGGATTCACTCATAGACCAGTTTTAATCTGTGTAGAAATGCCTCTTAGGATGAATTTATCCTAAAGACACTCTAAAAAGTGATGTGTTGTGTTTGATTCAAGCAACATCAAAATAGAACTTAGGATAAAAACCTCTTGATGTTTTGAGAGTTGGAATGGATTTGATGAGATGTGAATGTGGAAAATGGATGAAATGTTAACTTCAATAGAAACTTTGTGTTACAAAAGGAATAAACTCTTCCTCTTCTTGATCAGGGGTTGGTGGTTCTACCCTAGCTGAGTTATATGTGATACAAGTGTCTAGAAAGAAGGCAGGATTGATCTTGCCTCCCTTATTTTGATGATAACTCAAAGCTCTATATTGAGTAAAAGCTCTATGGTTTAATGACTCTTGATCAAAACTCATTTGATTTCCCTTGAAGATATAGAACCATGTGACATAAGAAGGTTCTATGAGAGACAAAGATTTGTCTATTAGGATACAAGAATTTGCTCCTTTTGATAAAAGCATTTGAGCTCAATGGTCTTTTCTTCAAGTTGATAAGTTGATGAAGATTCTTCTTTCTTAAGATGTGAAGAATGGTCATATAGTGTGATACTTTTGTTGTTTATTCTTTGTTTTTTATATTTTGTTGGTGTTTTGAAAATGTTTATGTTGGATGAATACTTGTTTTTGGAACTGATTTTTTATTTTTCCTTTGACAAGAAAACAAAGCAAGCACACAAACACAAGAATGTTGCCTCAAAAGGCACAAATAGGTGTGGGTCTAGATCAACCCAGTCCTTTGAAATTTTTATGACCCTTTCCTTCAAATGTATTTTAGGTGTTTCCAAAGCCTGAAGTCGGCTCAGTTTGCACTGGTCTTGACTCAAAATGAAAAACACTTCAAACACTCTTTATCCCTAAGGTCAAATGGCCAGTTGTGATAATTTCAGCCCACATCTTAATATTTCTTCAACTTTGGTACTACATACCTTATGAATCCCGTTGTGGTAGGTAAGGATGTGATATACTAAGTCTTGCATGAACATAACAAATAGATGATCCCTATGATGGGGGAGTCACCACTTTTATCGAGCTACAAGTAACCTTTCAAAAAACTATGTTTCTACTCAAGGAAATTTGTACGGTGAGTATCTTGGGAGCAAAACATTCTATGCTCTTGCACTGAATTTATCACAAATATCCTCAATCAATAGAATGTGTGGGCTACTATTTAAAGGTGTTTAGTAATTTTTGATGTTTTTGGACATAAGTTCATTCTGCAGTGACTCACTTAAGAGCCTTGTAACATGTGGTGGGGCCCATTTGTCCTTTCGGAAAGTTACACTGTAGGAACAACTATATCCAAGGCTACAACTTTCGCTCTCACCTGATTTCTATAGCGGCTCAAAGGATTTACCGTGCGAGGTCATTCCCAAGAGTGATGTGTCTCTTGGCAGGCCTCCCTTAAAAAGATAAAATTTGAGTGTTACTAACACTATTCTCTTGCACCTAGGACCATGAAAGCCAAGGGAGAGGATAGTGTGTGTTAGAAGTAGGACCACTTGACAAACTCTTTTGCACAAGTGTGCCAAACACAAAATACACTTGTTCTTTTTAACTTGTCATTGCAATGGTGATCTAACTATTTGGAGATGTTGCTCCAACAACCATGGTGTTCTTTTTAACTTCAAAGGCAATATGTTGAGTAAACTAAGAAATTGAAATCTTGGTCAACTGAATTTGAAACACGTATGCATGAAGTAAATCGCTTTGAAACTTGAAAAACCTTGACAAGTTGATTGTTCTTTTTTTACTTGCACAAAAATTGACGTGTTGATTGTGAGTTTCCTTAAGTTTGATGCAAGAAATGAGATTTGTTTTGTTTTAAGAACCAAAATAAAGTGTTTCCTAACTTGCAATGAAAGTAAATTTGTTGGATTTTGAGTTTGTTGTTCTTTTTAATTTGGACAAATAAAGTTTGTTTTAAGCCCAAATAAAAGGTGTGCTTCTTTTTAATAACCCAAAAAAGAAGTGTGAGTTTAATATTTAAGCCAAAAAAGAAGATGAATTCATTTTATCCAACTTTGAAAAGCAAAGTTAAATAAATAAATGCAACTACTTTCTACTCTAAACTCCTCCACCCTGCACAAATAATCAAACAAGTTAAAAAAATAAAATGCAGTCTAGGTGGGCTTCCACAAGCCTAAATTGTGATTTTCGGTTACAAGTTATGTTTTTACAACGCTCTATTACAATAGCGCTAAAATAGAATATTTATACAACAATACAGCGCTAAATATAGAAACAAAAGCGCTACCTAATGAACAATAGCGCTATACTATAAGCAATAGCACTAAGTTTTGGACAATAGCGCTATTGTAGAAATAGAAGCACTAGAAGACCAAATAACGATAGCGCTAAAGCGCGAACAAAAGCGCCAAAGCATGACCTGTGTGTCAAGCAAAACAGTCAAATAAGTTGGTTTTTTTCAAAAAATGTTGCTCCTTGATTCACACCGGGTTCACCAAATGATGCCCTGCAAAATGGACAATGTTAGACTAAAACCTGTGGTCGTATAACACATAAGAACACAAGAAACAAAGATAAATGTTACTGTTAATCAACCAAAAACTAGTCTAAGCAGACATATCAAGAGAGACACGAAAAACATGATGAAGTATTTAACTATAAAAGCCAACACAACAAGGCATCTCCAAATGACTTCTATCATGCTCGTAACTCCTTCTCCCTTGTTCCTCTCCTCTCCAAGTTCCAAATTAGTGTATCTCTCAATAGCTTTTTGCACTATGGATTCCTTATGGAGGTTCAAGATTGACAAATGATTGTTCTCAAAATGATATGCAAATGTGAACAAAACTAACTAGATATTCTATGAAATGAATTAAGATTTATTTTAGTCCAAAATGACAATATATGTTATTTATGCTAAATGCTCTTTCTCTAAAATTCACTATAATGTAAATGCATACAAGTTTTCAGGATCTGGAGTATGAAGAAATGGGCTCTATTTATAGGAAAAATGGAGCAATTGATGGTTGAGATTGAGTAATCTCAACAAGGGTCAGGATTGAATGATATTCAATCCATGTGAGGTTTTTCAACTCAATCCTATGTTGACAAGTGTCAACATGAGATGGGTTGAGAGGAGAGGGAATAAGCATTAAATGCTTGACATAACTTGAGGGTTAACTTGGGAGTTAAGGTTAAGGTTGGGGTTGAGTGAATAAATTCATTATTCTATCCAATGGATAAACTCTTGTGCAAGAGTTAGTGAGGATAACCATGGTCAAAGCAATAAATGCTTGAGGAGACACATGGGTTACATGAAGGTTGAGTTAGGGGTCAAAGTCCCTAACCATGGGTGCAAGTGGATTTAACCATAAATGGTTATGTAAGAGCCATTAATGGTCATGTAAGAGCCATTAGTGGTTTGGAACACTTTAGAGGTTAAATTGTTGAACACACAAAGCATTTAATGCTTTTCAAAGACTTTGAAGTCTTTGAGAAGTGACTCCAAGTTGCTTAGGAATGTGACAATATTTAGGGGATGGACTAGGCTAATTAGAAAGGGGTTTAGAAGAGTCTAGAAGGGGATTTAGGATTGCAAGTGGGTTTGGTGGGTGAGAGAAAATAGGATTTTTATTAAAATAAAATTCATTTATTTCAACAAATAGGTGCAAGTTGCATTTTTAGGAGAATTCAGGTGGGGGGGATTTTAATGATTTAAATAAATGTTTTATTTAATTTATTTAAAAGAGGAAAGGGGATTAAATGAAATAAATAGGATTTATTCATTTAATTGTTTGTGAATTTGGTTTAATGCATTAATTAAAATAAATTGAATAATTTATTTAATTAATAAGAAAATGTTTGAAGATGAATTAATTAAATGTTAATTTAATTAACTGATGGCTAATGGGTTTTTTAATCAAATAAATAGCAAATATTCATTTAATTAAACTGGACAGAGTTATGTGACTATAGTGTTGTTTTCTTCTTTTCTAGTTCAATTTCAATTTTTATCCAAGATATTCATGACATTCCATTTAATGCATATGATGGTGACTTAGAATTTCCTTTTACCTATTTTAGAGATGAAGCATTGATGGATCATATTTTGTCCCTCTCCCAAAATTGGTCCTACCCATGAGGATATTTTGGTGCAAGAGGATGATAAGCTAGTACCTTTATCAATGCTCTCCATCTTGAGATGAAGCATTGAGGAATTATGCTTGTCTCTCTATCAAAATTAAATTTTATTGCAAGGATATTTTAGCACAAGAGGATGATATCATAAACACTTTCGTTAATGTCACTTTACCTTCCATGCACTTTAATGACATATCTTCTAGAGATGAAGCATTGATGAATCTTGCTAATTCTTTTCCAAATTTTTTTCCTACTCATGAGGATATGTTGGAGCAATAGGATGCTATCACTAGCACTTTTATTTATGCTCTCTCTTTCAAAGATGAATACTTGGAGAACAAATATCCCAATAAAATCAGTCAATTTAATCCATGTTTCTATTCATACAAATGAACATGTGAAGTGTAAAATTGATGCTCATCTTCATCAAGGTGCCCCTCAACCTCAAAAAAACCAATAATTATTATTAAAGATAAGAATCCAACTTTACCTCTAAATTATTTTTTAAACTTTTCCAAACAACTCACTCAATGAAACAAGATGAACTGGAACAAATATCACAACCCAATTATCATAAAATTTCTCAGACATAATAATTATAACAATGTTCTTTGTAATTCTCAACCTATTCCCTTGCCCCCTCCCCTTCCCCCTAATGTTCCTTAATATGTAGTTGAGCATGATTTTGTTAAGTAGCTTCATGCTACTCTAGAAAAGATCTAACTTTGGGATTTGATTTAAATTTCACTTGCATACCATGGGTTGATCCAATAGCATTACAGATGGTAGTTTCCTTTTCTTTTTCTAGAACAAATTATGTTACAACCTTATTTGATTATATGCATGAAAAAAATATTGATATTGTGTTCAAACAACGTGAATTGCTTTCTCAATCTAAACATAAGATAGAGTATGCAAAAAATGTTTAGGTCCATTACTCAGATATGTCCACTAATTCTAAATTGGCATTCATGGATGAGGAAGAGTGGTTTGATATTGGAGAAAAAGGGGAGTCAGCCTCTAGAAGAGTTCTAAGAAACACTCTAAACCTAACATTTCTTTGTTTCATAGATTCTCCATTGATAACATTTGATGATGAGGAGTATGTTGTGATGGAAAATTGAGTTATGTTGAGTTGTGTTTTCATTGATGTCATTGTGTGTTGTAGATAGTCCAAAAGTGAGTGTTCAAATGGTTTTGTGTGGTCTAGTGGTGATGTTGAGTAAGTATGAGGTGTTTTCGAAAGGTTGGTGTAGTGGAAGATTCAATATGTAGGAAAAAATATTTATATGTGGGAAAGAGTATTTAATGTATTTGTGGAAGAATAATTTGCATTCCTCCAATTTGTGAAGATTATAGCTTGCAGATTTGGATATAATTGTTATGATCTATGTATATTGCACTATCAGTTTTTCAGTTTTTCTGTTGCTCTAATAGTAGATTTGGTTGTTGTTGTTTATGATAGTGAGGTTGTCTGTAAGAACTCGTCCAGAGAATACTTGGTAGTTGTTTGATATGCGGATTCAAGTATTGTAGCTTGGGGGATGTTGGGTGAATATTTTTTCAACAACTTACCAATGACAAAATATATATTTCACACACAACTATGATAAGACATAGTCTTTCCTCTCATCAAGGGGAGGTTCCCTATTGTAATTTTGGGTATTTCAACAACTTATACAAAACAAAATTTGGGTGTAAGCTTAGGGCATGTAATTCTCTTTTTTAAGAATTAATGTATTTTCCCTTCACTTGGTGATATTTCTTATAAATCAATAAACTTAACAATTAAATAGAACTTCTTAACAAATATTCTTAATATCTAGACAATCATATAAGCTCAAAGTCTTACGTGAGTGCAACTACTTTAATCACCACTATATCAACTTGAATCACAACTTGTAGCTCAAAGTCTCCAAGATCTCATCAATGATTCCTAAAACTACAAGTAATTGGTAGCAATACAAAGCTTCCTACTTAATCACTTAACTATCAGAAGATTTCCCAAATATGTAGATAGCACAAAGTCTATTTTACACAATTAAAAAGCTCTTTCATTAGCATTCACAATTTCACCAAAAGATTCAAGTGCATAAGAAATGATCATGAGAACATAGACATAAGAATTATTCCAATCCTAATCACAATCTTTGGCTCACTCAAAGTTGAGAACTAGTTGATTGCTATCTTATTTATTTTGAACCAATTTTACATCAGAAAGAACAAAGTCTTTGTTGGGACAAAAATTGATAGTGTTTTTCTAAGAATAATAAAAGATAAATATGTACAAATGAGGTCCTCCTTATATAGGAAAAGAAGTTGAGAAAAAGGTGGGCACAATTGACTAATTCAACTGCACAGTCCCACTTGACTACAACTACTACATAAAATGAAAATGAAAATGAAAATGCAATTTTTTTTGCAGTAACTAGGAATACAACTACATGAAAAGATAGTGTCAATGGGGATACTTTATTCATCTTTCTCTTCATTGATTTTCTTGAATTCCTCGAACCGAGCCTTCCATTTTAGCTTTGTCTGGTATTGTGGTAGAACTAGTGATGGTGTGAACTCCAGAAACTGCAGCTCTAGCTTTCACATACTTCTTCCATCTTTCAGTATTGAGGCTAGAACTTCAAAACTAACCTGTATCTCAAGAAGTTTATCAAATGCATTCAATGAGAAGTCCTTTTCTTCGCAATGAGTGATTAGGGAAAGAAATTCTTGTCTGATGTTCTCACTGGATATTAGTCTTTGACTCTCATCATGCAAGCAACAAGGAAACTCAACTATCCTTGCCAAAATCTGATCAATCTCATTATCACATTCTTTCTTTTCTTGATCTATTTCTAAGATTACTGACCTTATTATTTTACCTTTATGAGATAATAATGACAAAATTTGGATGTATTTCTCTCGTGTCATTATTACCTTGTTTTCTACAAGAACATCAATCCTAAAATCTTCCATTTTTCTCCAAAGAGTTATGCTCTTTTCAATGTCTTCCATTTCTTTGGTCAAAGTGGTTTTGGTACCTTGCATTTGACTTTGAATCCAAAAGAAGAGAGCCCTCTAATTTCAAATGATCAATCCATTCATCCACGACTCAGCCCTTGACACCCACTTTTTCCACCTTTTTGAGAGCCTCAATATCAATTGAGGAAACAATAGGCTCAACCTCCTCGGAAGATTGTGTGACTTTGAGAAACACACTGATCAACTGCTCACATTTCTGCTTCTATTCATTCTTTTCATCTCTTTCTTGATCAAACCTACACACAAGAAAATTCAAAGCAGTTTGAGAGTCTAACTTGATACTCTCACGTGTCTCCACACCAAGTTCTATATGATAGACTTATAAAGCATTGAGAGGGGGGGTGAATCAGTGACACCAAAAACAATACTACTTTAAACACTGACCAGTAGATATACTTAACAAGTTTACTCAACACTATGCATGCAATCCAAAATGATATTAAAGCATCCACACAAAGTAAAACATCCACCATAGCACAAGTGTTTATACGTGGAAAACCCAAATGGGAAAAACCATGGTGAGATGAGACTCACAAGTTAACTATCTGCAGCAATAGGTAACTGACCGGTTAAGGTCTACCAAAGTTCTCTGCTAGGAGCGAATCCTGTTAAAGATCCAGTAGCCTATCACTATAGTAGCCTATAACCATAGTAGCCAATTTAACTGTTGGGTCCTTAATGTTATTAATAGAAAAAGAATGCCCATCAAAGGTAGATGAGGTTAAAGTGGTTAGAGTTTCTTTAGAAATTTGCCTCAGCTTAGGAACTTCACCGGTTGACCAAAACCCAGTCACACCTTGAATAGCCTCCTTGGTTATAGTGTGTGTCCTTTCCAAATACATATTCTCACCATGAACATGACTCAGAATGATTTGGATATGTTCCTCTTCAAAATCCTCAAGAAAATAAGTTGCATTATGAAAACATTTCTCATAAACTCTAATATACTCGGGTTGAATCTTTCCACTCTTATCGCAAAGGGATTTCAACTGATAATAAATTGACAATGATCCTAAATCTTCAATTTTACAGTCAATGTAGCTAGAAAAATCGCCTTTTAGAATGACACCATCAGGAACTTGATATAAAGCATTATAAGACACAATTCATTCCGACTCTACAACCTCCATAGGTTCTGATGTGATCATTAACCTCTCTACTTGCTTAGATGATGAAGCCATTTCTGATAACTAGATTCGCAACGGGATTTACAAAGAAATACCTCAATTCACACGCGTTGCCTTCGTTACCAGTTAGTTTCTCAAATGCACACCTATCCAACCTTCACTAACCTTCGAACCAGTTTCAATCATGCAAATCACAACACTAATTCGACTAAAACCAGCTTGCAATTCTCTCTTCGCTCTGCAAGTGCTCAAGAATTCTCTTTCGAATGCATTTAGGGTAAAAATAACATAGTAAAACTTGCTTTTATCCTTTTTATCTATTGCATTAAATGCTCGACCACTAGGGTTGCAAACCCTAATACACCACTTAACGATGCATACAATGTTAACAGGTATAAAAACCAGTTGATAAAATTTTGAAAAACTGATTGACAAAATATATCAAGATTTCACACATAACCACTCAAAATTCAAACACTTACCACTCATATTTCAAGGGGTCTGGAAGTAAATTTACTAATATGCTCCCCTTAGTCCTATTTGAAAGGCTTAGTTCACCGATGCATGATTCTCTACATTGGGTGATGGATTAGGTTCTTCTATAGGTATATCATCACTCTTCTGTTTCTAGATTTGGTTCATCTCTTCTCTGGTTTCCTCAAAATTTACCTTCTGCTTTCCTTTCTGATCTTTAGAATGATTAACCAGTTTGTTCTTTCTGGATATATAGAACTTCACCATGTGTATAATTTTTTTTTTGTAAGCACACTTAGCGGTATTACTATCATCACTGGTTCTCAGAAATCCTATCTTCATCAGATGTGTATGAAGCCTTTCATACCATGCTCTTAGTGCTTGTTTTAATCCATATAAAGCTTTATGCAATCTGCATACATGTCTTTCTCATCAGTCAAAGCATAACCATATGGCTGCTCTATGTATACTTCTTCCAATATTCCATTCAAAAATGCTGACTTAACATCCATTTGGTATACCTTGAATTTCTTATGGGCTGCAAATGCAAGTAAAATTCTGACACCTTCCAGTCTTGCTACTGGTGCAAAAGTTTCGCCATAGTCTTCTCCTTCTTATTGCACATAACCATTGCAAACCAACCTTGCTTTGTTGCGAACTACAAAACCATCTTCATTCAAATTGTTCCTATATACCCATTTAGTACCTATAAAATTCTTATTTATCGGTCGGGGTACTAGGGTCCAAGTGTTGTTCTTCTCAATTTGATCCAATTCCTCCTCCATAGCTTTAACCCAATGATCATCACCAAATGCCTCCTTAGAAGTTCTTGGTTCAATAGTGGAGATCATGCAAGAGTTCTCTCTGATTCTTCTTTTGGTTAGTACTCCAACATCCTTATCCCCAATAATCTATTCAGGATTGTGATTTAGTCTCACATATCTAGGAATAACATGATCACTATCTTCAAGTTCAAATTATTTGTTATCATCATCTTCTTCTGAATTTATCTGTTTCGGTTGAACAAGTGCATCAAAATTTGCTTTGCCAGTTTCAAATTTCACAATTTATGGTTCCAAAATCAAAATGCAAGGATCTTCATCCTTTTCCTTTGAACTAGCTCCTTCTGATACTTCGGGAAATTCATCCACTCGAACATCAACACTCTCAACAATTCTCTGTGTTTGATTGTTAAAATACTTGTAGGCCTTACTCTTGGTGGAATAGCCAAGAAATATACCTTCATCACTCTTAGGCTCAAATTTTCTAATGTAATCACCTCTCTTAATAAAACATTTTCTTCCAAATATCTTAAAATAGCTAACATCGGGTGATCTTCCATACCAATATTCATAAGGAGTCTTGTCCTTACCTCTCTTCACCAGAACTTGATTCATAGTGTAGACAGCTTCTCTCCAAAAGGTTTTCATTACACCTCCTTGTATCAACATTGTCCTAGAAGCTTCAACAACTGACCGGTTGTTACTCTCTGCGATACCATTCTGCTATGGTGTTCTTGGTGCAGAAAGTTGTCGTTTGATACCATTCTCTTCACAGTACCTAGTGAGTTCCTCAAAAGTAATTTCACCACCTTGATCTGTCCTCAGTCACATTATCTTCTTGCCACTCTCTTTTTTAGCTAAGGCCCTGAATTCCTTGAAATTACCAAAAGCTTCAGTCTTTTCCTTCAAGAATGTGACCCACATCATCCTTGAGAAATTATTAGTGAAGATCGTAAAATATCTATCACCGTGAATACTTTTTGTTCTTATTGGTCCACAAAGATTTGTATGAACCAAATCTAACAAATGTTCTGCTGAAAAAGCTTTTCTCTTGAAAGTTGAAGAAGTCATATTCCCTAACTGACATTCTTTGCAAAGAGCATTAACCGGTTTGTCTAACTCAGACAAACCTCTCACTATATTGGACTTACTCACTTTAATAATGTTATTAAAGTTTATATGACAAAATATCCTATGCCAAAGCCAACTATCATCTATCTTTGCAATTAAATAATTGCTAACTTTAGGATTAAGGTGAAACAGGTTACCTTTAGTTTGCTTCCCAGTTGCAATAAATTCACCTTTGTTTTCATATATCTTGCACATACCATTTTAAAACTCCAGTGGGTATCCTTTGTCAGTGAGTTGTGCCACACTCAAAAGATTGTGCTTAAGACCTTCAACCTAGTAGACATCATCTGCACTTCTTGTTAGTATTTTTGATGATGTTGTTGTGATTGTCATTGATGGACACACACTTGCTTTGAGATCACTTTTTGTATGTATGAGTTATTCTCAACCAGTATTTGTTCCAACCGATATTGTGTATTATAGTCTTTAGACTATCGATGTTTTGCAGAAAGTGTTTACCGATCCCAAGCAGTATGAAGACCCAAGCGGTATGAAGACCTCAAGCGGTTCGAGGATCCCAAAGGGATACAAAGAAACAAAGTGGTTGTTATCATTTTTCCCAATCTTCATTTTGGCAAACTGGTAATTGGTAAAATATGTGAACCGGTAATCGGTAAAATATGTGAACCAGTAATAGGTAAATGTATGAACTGGTATTACTTTGTGATGACTTACCAACCGGTATTATTTTTTGTGATGAGTTATCATCCACCGACACTTTGACGATGATTTTGTGTTGTGTTACCAAATGTGTCCAGATGCACTGAACCTAGGAACTTGCAATGTAATCCTATTGGACCAACATGAAATCAGATTCCTTTATAAGGACATCATGTCTAAGGTTTTAGTTATTATTAGGGTTTTGTGTGGTTGATGAGGTTTTTGCATGTGCAACCACAAAAGAAGATTAGGTCTGTGTGAAGAAACAAAGTGTGGAGATTTTGAAGACTGAAGTAATGCTGAAATGCATTAATAATGAGTTATCAAGGATCTAACCAAGCATATTGTGCTAGTATTTAGATCACTCACTTGTTGATTACTCACATCTTCGACAAGTCTAAAACCCTTAACCGGGTAGGCCTGGAAAAGCCTTTGTAAATCCTCTAACAAGGTGGTTCACAACTGTGGATCTAAAATCCTCTCACAAAGTAGTCTTGAATCAGACTTATCTCCTAACAGAGATTGAGATTCCTAACAGGATCTGTTCTAGTAAAGAACATTGTATGACCTTAACCGATCTGGTTACTATTCTGCAGATAGTTACTTGTGAGTTTCATCTCACCATGGTTTTTCCCATTTGGGTTTCCATGTCAAAATCTCGTGTTATGGTGATTGTGCTTCTCTAGGTGAATGCCTTATTTGCTGTTTGGTTTGCATTTGTGTTAACCGGTTTGTTAGTAAAATTGTTATACCGGTTTACTGCTAAACTATTTAAGTGTTTAAGTTCAGTATTTTTTGGTATACTAATTCACCCCCCTCTTAGTATTCATCAATTGGTATCAGAGCCAACCTTTCTATAAGTCTAACCACTTGGAAGGAGATATGGGGGAATACACTATGAGGGAACTTACTCATCGTCTCACTCAAACTGAGAAAGCCTTTGATGAACTCAAAGTGAAATATAAAGCCTCTCTAGCAAAGAGAAGAGAGAATGCTGAGAAACTGATGGAGCTTACTGAAAATAGTTCTTCTGATAAAGCAGACATGGAAGGCCTAGTTGAAGAAGTTGAAAAACTGAATGAATCTAATGCTAACCTAAGAAGGGAACTGGAAGGACTGACTATCAGAATGTGTCAAGATCTTGAGAACCGAAGGAAAGCTGAAGATCTGGTAAAAGACAAAGATCATGAGATCTCCAAGCTGAAGAAAGAAATCAGTGCACTTACAGCTCATCTCTAAGAGAGTAAAGTGGAAAAAGAATAAATGTAAGGTGAACTAATCATGGCTATCTCTGAGAATGCAACCTTGAAGGAATCCAATGTTGCTATTGCCAAAGAACTCACTGAGTCAAAGGAAATACTTGCCAAATTCAATAAGAGCACTGTTAAGCTAGAACAAAAGCTTGAATCAGGAAAACCGGTAAAGAATACCACCGGACTTGGTTTCTTTGGTTATGAGGAAGGTGAGACCTCTGGAACAAAATATGGAGCATCAAAGAAGCAATCGACACCAAAGGATAAAGGTAAGCAAAAGTTCAAACCTATTTGCTTTAATTGTCTCAAGGAAGGACACACTGCCAATGTATTTAGAAGTAAGGCTTACGATAATTTTCCCTACTTTCTAAACAATAAGCCTAGATCCAATAGATTCAATGGTAACTGTTATGCATGCAACAAGTTTGGGCATAGAGCATTTGAGTGTAGGTCTTCTATACACAACACTGGAAGATATCCTCAAAGGAGTCAAGGAGTTTTTTCTGAATCCTCTGTGAACCAGAATCCAAATTGGTATAATGCCTATGACCATCAGTCAGGTGGTGGTGGCTATCAAGCGGCAACTAGTTGGAGAGCAACCTATTTGATTTGCCATGGTAGTGGTCACACTGCTGCAACATGCAGGAGGAAGAATGGAAACATGAATAATGGACCATGGAGAGCACCTGGAATAGTTTTCTATCATTGCAACAAACCGGGACACCCTGCCAGAACCTGCGGAATGAGAATGAACATATCAAATGATATACCGGTCACTCCGAAAGGAAAGATTGATGTTGAAACTATTAAAATAGATATGAAGACAACATGGAAGAAGAAACCTGAAGAAGTGTCACAAGAAGAACCGGTTTCTACACCTAGTGTGGAAGTCATTAAACCAGCAAACTAAGCTTCAAAAAAGATTAGGGGGAGCAAAATGGTGAAATGTTTCAAACCCCCGATTTACATCGGTAAAAGACCTTAACCGGTATGTGATACCTGTCAATTGGCAAAAGATCGGAAACAATAAAAGGCAAATTATGGTTTACACCCTAATGGTGGAGCATTTATTATGGTAGGTGAAGAATTCATTTAAATGGGATTTTCAAGTCATTTTCACTTATCAATTTGCGAGCGAAGAAATTTTCAAGTGCAGAGCGACAAAAGGCGATTTGTCTTGTGATTCAGAGAGATTTCAAAACTTTGAAAGAAGAATCCAGAGATAATATCAATCAGTCAGGTGAAGAACACAAAGCGGTAATCCAACAACTGAAGTAGTATGTGGTGAAGCTGAAGTTGCAAACCCTAAATTGCGGATTTCTAAAGGTATTTATCAAAAATTCTTGTTTAGCCTTTTGTCATGGCTTCTGCATCGCACTCCAGTCCTAGTGCACCTGATGATTCAATAGATTTCATCTAATGGAAGGTGAAATACAATGCCCTATCCCAGATACCTATTGGTGTTATAGTTGAGGAAGGTATTTCAGATTATATTGATTACAAAATAGAAGACCTAGGATCTCTAGTGATCCATTCTCAGTTAAGTTTATTCTATGGAAAGGACAAGAAGATCAAACCCGAATATAACATCCTGGAAAAGAAGAAGCTTCACAATGCGGTGTATTTTCTTGAAGAGTTCACAGAAGATCACATTCAAATCATCCTAAGCAGAGTTCATGGTGATAAAATGTATCTTGAGCACACATATGACATCACACTAGAAGCTATTCATGCTGTCACCAGTTTCTGTAACGTTGGAGATGTGCTAGCCCTAAGGAAAGTCATTAAGACGGAAATGACCAAGCTCATTGGTTCTGTGAGCGACCAATGGGGAATGACCATCAATACCATCAAGGATGATCTAGTCAAATATGCTTGTATGGTGATAGGTTATCGAACGTTCTATGTTAGCAGAATTAACTCTATCTCTACTGTAGCGGTAAATGCCACCTACAGGATGATCATGGAAGATGCCTCATTTGATTTATGCAATTGTATGCAAAAGAAACTTCTAGTGAACCTAAAGTCAATTAAACAGGACAATGCCTTAAGATTTAAATTTGGACAACTGTTGGTAGGATTGTTTTTCTAATTTCAAGGCTATTTCGCAGGAGTCGGTGATATACAATGGTCTGCTGACCAACCAGTTACCAAGAAAATTAGAGAGAGTCTACAAGTGGTAGGAACAGGTTATCTTGAAGTCTTGAACAAATACTTTGATGAGTTCATATGGAAGATGGGCCAGAGGGTGAGAATATCTGGTGATATTGTCAAAAAGTATGAAGAGGACATCTGCTTTATCATCGAAGTAGATGAGTGCATAATGGAGGTGGTTGAGCCTAGAAAAAAAGAAGTGGAGCCCATGGGATATGAGGTAATGTATGACATGCTAGATGGGGATGCCTCTACCCTACTTGCCTCACCTCTTGATCCTAAGAAGAAGAGAACTGACACCTATTTGGAGAGGGTAACACTGGTTGAAGAACCTTCAGTAAAGAAGGGAAAGGCAGTTCCATCTATATCAGCACTAGTTACTTCAGCAAGTCCTAAAGTGACCAAGCGGTCACCGGAAAAGAAGAAACCGAAAGCTGCACCTGCCAAGGTCTTTGAAAGGAAGTGGAAAACTAAGAACACCTCACCAGTCTCAGAGAATACAAAACCTGAGCTACAACCTAAAAAGACTAGGCAAATGAGGAAGAAGAAAAAGACAACCAACAATGAACTAGCATCATCTGCACCGGTAAATATAGACATTTCCTCTTACAAACCTTTGACACATTGTCAAAGAACTATAAAGAATATTAGGAGAAAGGTGCTAAGTGATTTAATAGATCATTTTGATGATTTTAATGACAATGAAAAGGAGGAAGTTGAACAGGAAGTTATTCAATATTTATGTATTAATGACTGGTCGCTATCAAAAATTAGATCTATGACACTGGATTCTTTATATAATTCTTTAGATAACAAATGGCGCATTTCCATAGAAAAGGAACAGGAAATAAGAGAAGAAATATTTGCACAATATTTTCTTGATGTGTCAAATTCAGAACTTTATGAAGTTATGGAAAAGTACAAAGGCCTCTTCTTCATGAGAAGAAGAAGACTCCTGTTATTGGAAGGGAAAGTTCCTGAAGTGGTACAAGATACGCACTCGCATGCCAAAGCCAGTCTGAGGTTGCACCAAGTGTCCAAAGCCAACAAGAAGGCTGAGCAAGAACTAGAAACTGAAAAACCAGATGAAGTGTATGACAGTGAAGGAGAACTGGTCACTGAACAAATGGACCCTATTGACATTGATACTTTGGATGGTGAAAATGTCACTCCAGATGCAGCAAAGGACAAGACTGACAAAGAGAGAGTGGACAAAGAAAAATAGGACAAAGATAAGGCTGATAAAGTGGAAGCGGAGAAAGAGAAAAAGAATAAAGAGGAAGAGGAGAAGAAGCAAAAGGAAGAGGAGAAGAAGAAAAAGGAAGAGGAGAAGAAGAAAGAGGAAGAGGAGAAGAAGAAAAAGGAAGACAAGTGGAAAGACGATAGAAAGAAGGAAGAAGAAAAGAGAAAGAAAGAAGTAGAGGAGCAAAAGAAGGCTGAAGAGGAAAAGCAAAGAGCCAAAGAGAAGGAGGAAGTGGCAAAGAGCACACAAGTGGAGACCCCTAAGGCAACCGGTAGTCAAGCCAAACCGGCTGACATTACTAGTCCCATTGACCTCCAATCTGCAAATGAAACGGAGTTGTTGCAAAGCATTAAGATTTCCCAAGACCGACTGAAAGCACTAAGGAGGAAGAAGGAACAAGATTTTATTCAAATTGCGGTAGAAACTCTTACCAATTTGATACCCGGTACCAACCTCCCAAGTACCGATTCCTCTCTAGCCCAACTGAAACTTTTGTGCATAGTTGTAGAGGACCAGGTGCAATTCTTGGAAGATGTTGCTGAAGACAATGCACAAAAGAAGCATCAAAAGGCACTAAACATTGCCTTAGTGAAGAAATTAAACAAGCTCTGGTCAGAACTTCAGAAAGCGCAAAAAGACATAAGAGATGCTATGGATGAGGGGAAATTACTTCTCAGTAAGATAAGCCAACCCCATATATTCTATGATGATGTTCTTGCTTAGAAAGACAAACTGTAATTTGATTTACAGACATATATAAGCACCTTCAAGATGCCCTATGATTCCTTCACCATATTTAGGCAAACCGTTCACTGGTTTAAACTCCAGACTGCCAGAATAGAGTTGGAAATCACCAACTGGACCAGAGATTTGTAGGAACTTCAACTGGTTCTACTACCATGACTGCAAATACTTCAGAAGTGCTATCTCAATCTGGATGCCTTAATGGTCACTCAAGAGATGAGTACCTTGGACGCCATGGAGGAACAAGTATCTGAGATGCAAATGAAAAGTGAGGTTGCTACCTCATTGCTTGAGTCATGGTCCTTATCCATGAAGACATTTATGCAATATTTTAAATCGGTTTTTGATAAGTTTCACTCATTATTGTCATAAACATTTATTATTTTAATAATAATGAGAAACTGGGGTTATTTCACAGTACTTTGTCATTGTTGGCAAAGGGGGAGTAGTATTATGTATTTAAAATTTTGATGCATGTTATGTATACTTTCATGTTTATCTCTGTAAGGGAGTAGTATACATTGTATTTTCTGCAAAAGGGGTAGTGTATATGCTTAGGGGGAGTAATTTTGACTATGGCATATTTTTGTTGTAAAACACTTAGATGTCAAAATTTTTCCTAAGTGTTGCCATCAATGCCAAAGGGGGAGATTGTTGGCATTTTTTATGATGTTGTTGTGATTGTCATTGATGGACACACACTTGCTTTGAGATCACTTTTTGTATGTATGAGTTATGCTCAACTGATATTTGTTCAAACTGGTATTATGTATTATAGTCTTTAGACTATCGGTGTTTTGCAGAAAGTGTTTACCAATCCCAAGCGGTATGAAGACCCAAGCGGTATGAAGACCTCAAGCAGTTTGAGGATCCCAAAGTAGTATGAAGAAACAAAGTGGTTGTTATTATTTTTCCTAGTCTTCATTTTGGCAAACCGGTAATTGGTAAAATGTGTGAACCGATAATCGGTAAAATATGTGAACTGGTAATACGTAAATGTATGAACCGGTATTACTCTGTGATGAGTTACCAACCGATATTATTTTTTGTGATGAGTTATCATCCATCGACACTTTGGCAATGATTCTGTGTCATGTTACCAAATGTGTCTAGATGTACTAAACCTAGGAACTTGCAATGTAATCCTATTGGACCAACATGAAATCAGATTCCTTTATAAGGACATCATGTCTAGGGTTTTAGTTGTTGTTAGGGTTTTGTGTGGTTGATGAGGTTTTTGCATGTGCGACAATAGAAGAAGATTAGGTCTGTGTGAAGAAACAGAGTGTGGAAATTTTGAAGACTGAAGTAATGTTGAAATGCATTAACAATGAGCTATCAAGGATCTAACCAAGCATACTGTGGTAGTATTTAGATCACTCACTTGTTGATTACTCACATCTTCGACAAGTCTGAAACCCTTAACCAGGTAGGCTTGACAAAGCCTTTGTAAATCCTCTAACAAGGTGGTTCACAACTGTGGATCTAAAATCCTCTCACAAGGTAGTCTTTAATCGGACTTATCTCCTAACAGAGATTGAGATTCCTAACAGGATCTATTCTAGTAAAGAACATTGTATGACCTTAACCGGTTTGGTTCTGTGAGATTTTGCCAAGATCAAGAGCTCAATGAAATGTACAAAGTAGAGACACAATATAGGACAAGAATAAACTGTATTCTCATCAATAGAAAATGATCAATAATATCAATTACATACAATGTAGATGAGTTTGCTTATATAGGCAAGGCTAGGGATATGTGAGCACACAAACATGACATGTGGCTCAATAAGAAACAAGGGTAGGTAGGAAATAGGTGTGGGTAGGTAGGAGAAATAATATAATAGTCCACATGAGGTGGATCACCCACTGAATGTGGAGTGTAACAACAAGATCAACACCATAAAAGGTGGAATTTCTCCTACACACACTATCCCAATGTGGCACAAACACCCAAGTGTCTCATACCCAAACTACTATGAAATGCATTTCTTAAGTAAACTTAAGTAAGTGTAATAATATCCAAGATGAATAATTATTTACACCAACACCCCCCCTTAAGTGCAACTTATGGGAATGCACTTAATTCTACAATGCAACTAAGCGATGCAAGATGGGTCCCGGCTATGAGGCCAAAAACCCTCCCCCAAAAGAGAGATGAAAAACATACAAGAGAACTCTCATAGAAGAATGTGAAGGACAAAACCCCATGTGAGGAAAAAGTCCCCCCCATATGAGAGAAGAAGAGAAGCTAGGAAGCCCCCCCTTAATGTGGAATCTATACCAATGATAGAAGCTCGATGTATGAAGAAACTGCTCCATGAACATTGAACAACATTCCTCCCCTTAGGAAGAAACAAAACCAAAGGTGTATCCATGAAGTCTCCTCAATCATAAAGGGAAGATGTATGAAGAAAAATCATGATGAAAGGAATCTCTGAAAACTGCTCAAGTGTCCCCATGTCAATGTTGAAAGATACCCCCTCCAAAGGTGGTAAACTGTGCCACACTGCTGAAAAAGGCACTCCAAGATCTAGTGGAGATGGATGTAGAACATGTCCCAAAGACTCACATGTCTCCTCAAAACATAAAGAGACCTCCTCCAACTGCTGTACATAAGTATCCACAATCATGTAAACCTCGAAAGAATGATCATGTAGAGAATGAACAAGAGGGTCAGAGTGTGCCCTTGCAACAATCGAAGAAGGATCACCTTCATCAAAGAGAAGATGAATGTCATCAATGATGTCTCCCAAATCTGCAATGTAGGATTCCACAAACAAACCTGCAATATCTGTCAAGTAATCATCCCATGAATATGAAGCTGGAAGACAATGAATATCCTGTTGCACTAAATCACATGAAGGCAAAACTGTCGCACTATCTGCATCATTAGGTGCAATAGGTGATGTGATATTAATATGAGGAGATGAAATACATGGCTCAAGAATGGGGTCACATGTGAGAATCCCCATGTTCAAGTGCCCAAAGTTCTCAAAACCTGAACCATCACAAGAAGTGTGATCATCATGTATAGAGTCATCAAATGTGAAATCATCATCAACAAAATCTGAAAAGGAGTATAACCGAGATGCATGATCAACCACCCCAGTCGCAATGATAGCTGTAGTCTCCAAGTCTTTAATGAAAGCTGAGTTAGGTGTGAACTCCACAACTCTCTTAGTTGCGCCATGTGTGATTTGATAGATAGAAAGGAGATTGTTTGTCAAGTGGGGTACACACAACACATCATTGAAGGAGTTATCCCCAATGTCAATAGATCCTTTCCCAATCACATCCATGTATGCATGATTGCCCATCAAAATCTGTGGCATGGTGCAAGGCTCAAATGTAGAGAACATAGACTGCAAAGATGCCATATAATGAGAAGCCCCTGAATCTAGAAGCCATCTCTCTGAATTATGACTAGTAGTAGCACATAGAGCTTTTCCTTTTCTTGTTCCAAAAGAGTGAGTCTTCCCACTTGTAGAAGCCATGAATGCTTGCCCTTTTCCTTTTGAATGTGAGGAAGTGGAAGTTGATGAATCATCCTTCTTGTAGACAAGGCAAATCAATGTTATGCTTTTTGATGATATGTGTAAGCTCATCAATCTTCTTAGAATGGCAATGATGCTCCTCATGACCAATCTTTTTACAATAAGCACAAGTAGGTCTCTCCCTCTTTGGTGAATTATCTCTCTTGGAAGAGGATGAATCTCCTTGTTGTGGAGAAGATGGTGCTTTTTCTTTAGGCTTTGATTGCCATTTCTTCTTGTTTGAGTTGTCCTTTCCTTGATTTCCTTTGTTCCCTTGATTTGCCACTAAAGCTTGAGACTTAGAAGCCTTAAGAATGCCCATGCTTATCAACTTAGTTTGTTCCATCATCAACATTTCATTGAAAGCATCAAATGTAGGCAATGTGTAGCTTGAACCCATTGTCATCCTATGGGTTTGGAAACTAGAAACAAATGCTGCATATTCTTGTGGAAGCTTGCCTATCAAGTTGAATATCAATTGAGTATCCTTCTTATCAATGTCACAATCTTTGAGTTGTGCCCTTAGCTCATTTGCCTTAGTGACATAATCTTGTATAGTATCACAGTTCTTGGGATCTAACATGGTGAGATCACTATCAATTTGATATCCCCTAATCTCATCAACTTGACCATACAAGTCTTGAAACTTTTGCCAAGCATCCTTGATTAGAGTACACTTCTCAATATGAAAAATGAGATCCTTTGATACACACTTTCTTAAGGTACCAATTGCCATGATATTTTTAGTGAGCCAATCCAAGTGACCAACTGGATCAACCTTAGGATCAGCGGGAGCAACAATAGTTCCATCAATGTAATGAGTGAGTCCTTTTTCCATAAGTTTACTCCATGCATCAATTTTCCAAGTAGCATAATTATGAGGAGTTAAGAGAGGAAACTTAGAAGAACCCATAGCAACAAAAAAGAAGGAACACAAGAGCACAAAAGCACAAGAGACACCCCCCCAAATTCACTCAATCAAAGTACCCCCCCAAAAATGATGATTTTGGCACTTTATATGTAGTGCTTGTACAATAGGCCACTTGCAAACAATGGCAAGGTGGACTTCTGATTTTGTTTTACAAATGCCCCAATAGGCTGAGAACTACAAAGCAAAAGATCAGAAGATAGATCTATGCAATACAAATGCCAAATTGGCCAAATAAGACCCTATGATGAAAGTACAATTTCTACCCACAATTGCTACAAACTGATAGCATATTATGAGAGTAGACAAAAAATAACGCACTTTCAAAAAAAATGGCACCTGAAAAGGAGTTCGTATGAGCCCGAACGGAGACCTAGAAGTTGCAGAAACGGGGATTGGACAGGTACAATCACCAAAAACTGAGAATTCTGAAAAATATATTGATCAAAATCAGAAAATAATTCCACCACATGAAAGTACACAAAATTCTAACCCATTTCAAAAAAAATTGCACCCAAAAAGGAGCAAAAATGAGCAAGTTATGGCCATTTGAAGTTGAACTGCAAAATCAAAAAGCTCAATGAGAGGGGCCTGCAAAATTTTTGAAAAATGATGATGTCAGAAAATAGCGGGGTTAAATTTGATGGCTGTATGATCGTCGCGAAAACTTCACCTCCCTGCTGACTGGGCGTCTGTATTGTATGGACTGCTGACTGAGCAGGCCGTACAGATGACGTGGTGCGATGACTATGCTACCGTACGGTTGACGTGGCACGATGACTATGTGTACGGATTAGCCTGTGGGCCAGTGGCTGCCTGCCACGTGGCGGATGCAGGGCCGCCTATTTTGGTGGTCGTCGGCGGAGGGAGCGGCCGGAGCCGAGGGGTCGACGGAGTCTGTGTCCCGGCCGGCAGGAGGGGGTTGCGGTTGCCGGAGAGGGGAAGTGGTCACCGGAGCCGAGGAAGTGGCCGTGAGTAGAGATGGGCGGGTACTGGCGCGAGCGGCGGCGGTGGAGACTGACAGCGACACGAGCGACGTGGATGTGGTGCGGGTCACGGTTCCGACAGGTATGGCGGCGACAGAGCAGGTACGCGGCCTGCAAAACCTGCAACATGCAGGTACACACTGAATGGGGGGGGGCGGGGGGGGTCTGTGGACCCCCCAAAAAACCAGCAAAAAAAACATTATTTTTTATTTTTTTTTTGGATTCGCCTTTTGATTTTTTCGAAAAAAAAAAATTTCTTTTTTTTTTCGAAAATTTTTCAGAAAATAATTTTTTTTTTTTTTCCGAAAAATTAATAAAAAATTTCGAAATCCGTACAATAATAGCAAAATTGGCGAAAAAATTTTTCTCACCAAAATAGGCCGACTTTATAATCAAAATTCATGGAAACGGCCTTCTGGACGCAATGGCGAGGTTAGATCTGGTCTAGGACGTCTCCAAAAGATGCTGCTCCTCAGATCTGCCTCTTGACGTCGCAATAATGCCTCTTCAAGACGAATCAATGAAGCCCCAATGGCTCTGATACCATGTGAGATTTTGCCAAGATCAAGAGCTCAATGAAATGTACAAAATAGAGACACAATATAGGACAAGAATAAACTGTATTCTCATCAATAGAAAATGATCAATAATATCAATTACATACAATGTAGATGAGCTTGCTTATATAGGCAAGGCTAGGGATATGTGAGCACACAAACATGACATGTGGCTCAATAAGAAACAAGGGTAGGTAGGAAATAGGTGTGGGTAGGTAGGAGAAATAATATAATAGTCCACATGAGGTGGATCACCCACTGAATGTGGAGTGTAACAACAAGATCAACACCATAAAAGGTGGAATTTCTCCTACACACACTATCCTAATGTGGCACAAACACCCAAGTGTCTCATACCCAAACTACTATGAAATGCATTTCCTAAGTAAACTTAAGTAAGTGTAATAATATCCAAGATGAATAATTATTTACACCAACAGGTTCCTATTCTACAGATAGTTACTTGTGAGTTTCATCTCACTGTGGTTTTTCCCATTTGGGTTTCCACGTCAAAATCTCTTGTGTTATGGTGATTGTGCTTCTCTAGGTGAATGCCTTATTTGTTGTTTGGTTTGCATTGTGTTAACCGGTTTGTTAATAAAACTGTTATACCGGTTTACTGCTAAACTATTTAAGTGTTTAAGTTCAGTATTTTTTGGTATACTAATTCACCCCCCCCTCTTAGTATTCATCACTTATCTTCCCATTAAGAGAAATAACTCCCTTTCCTTTAACCATGCAGGGTGAGTTATTGCCAAATATAACACCGCCATCAAATTCCTTCAGAGAAATAAATTTTCTCTAATCACCAGTCATATGATGTGAACAACCACTATCAATGATCCAATCATTAGAGTTATCCATCCTAGATACTAATGACTTCTAATCAAACATCTCTTCCTTAATATCTACAAACACAATATGTTCACTAGCATCACTATTAGATTCTTCATCAGTGATACCACTATCAACAACAATAAGACAATCTCTATTTCCTTTACCCTTATACTTCATAAATTTATCTCTCTTGTGTTCATTATCACCATTAGGGCAATGTGGCCAATCTTGTTGCATGCAAAACATTTCAAAGGTAATTTTCCTCTATATTTACTATGCCTCTAGGCAACCGCTTTGCCAACAATGCTTGAAGCTCCACTAAACTGTCTTCATCATCAACTTCTCTATTGGATCTTGATTCATAACTGTGACTAGTATCTCTACTTTTTCTCATAGATGGGTTAGAAACAGAAGCTCTAAATGCAGACTCAGATTTTTGTACACTACCATCATAACCATTTAATTCAAAAATAGTAAGCTTGCCAATGATATAGTCAAGAGTTACCTTAGTTTTTTCAATGCACTTCAACTCCTGAATAGCTGCAACTCGAATAGCATAGACCAGTAGTAGGGTTCTCACTACCTTACTGATCACTCTGGCATCTTCCACTTTCTCTCTCCACACTCTTAATTTCACCAACTATCTCTTTTATCCTTTGAACATACTGTTGGATGTTCTCACCTTCAGCCATCCTCATGTCATTAAATTTTCCTCTTAGACTCTCCTCTCTAGCAAACTTAACATGTTCATCACTGCTATAAATCTCTTCAAGTTTTTTCTATACCTCATATGTAGTTTCAAGACCATGAACATCTACATATTCAACATCAGACAAAGAACTGATGATAGCTTCTAATGCTTGATGATTTTCTTATTGTTCTTTCTTCTGATCATTAGTCAGAATCTCAGTGGGTGCAATATACTTAGTATCTACATGATCCCAATACTGGCTTCCCAGACTCTTGATGTAAATTTTCATTATGTCGCTCTATATCCTATAGTTTTCTCTATTGAATTTCAGACCTTCCTTCTTCATCATGATCTAGCAAATATTTACCTCAATCTATTAGGCTTAGACCTTAGAGGACCTGATATGCTTTGATACCAATTGAGGTATGATGAAAGAATAAGTATCCGATAGAATATTGAGAGGGCGGGGGGGGGGGGGGGGGGGGGGGGGCTAAATCAGTAAATAGAAAAACTGATACCAGCTTTTCCAATCTCAATCTCAATCACACAAAATAAAATTATCAATAAAATACCACTGTCAAGATGAAAACTCATAAGAAAACCGGTTGACTGTTACAACAACTTAACAGTAAACATCATTAAACTTGTAAACATCCAAATGCTTTATCATATGTCAACATACTTTATTTCTCAATGCTTCCGGTTATCATGCCTTATCATAAATAGTTAAGTAGTTAATACAACCAACTATAAGAACATAACCACACAAATATTAACCACATGACACAAGTATTTTTGATGTGGGAACCTAAATAGGTAAAAACTATAAGGAAAGCACAATGCAGAAACAACTTCCTAATGTCAATTAACATGGAAGATCATGCAAGAATCCAGTTTAAAACTTTTACAGAACATTAAGAATAACATAGACAAAACACATAGAATCAACACAGAGACAAAACACCAAGAATTACGTGGGAAAACGCTTTTGGGAAAAAACCCAGCACCAACAATTGAAACACTTTATTTCCAGTAAATGAATTTACAATAAAGTTCCAGTCTGCAAATACGAGTATTCGTTCTCAGATTCTCATGAACTGGACACTACAATCGGATGCTGGATATCAATCACATTCACCATAGTTATCCAATGGCTTTATATATAAGATTGTTGATAGTTCATTTGAGCAACTACACCAACGGTTTGAAGTCTAACCATGTGCATTGGTTTGCATTCATGAGAAACACAATATCCCACATGCACTAGGAAGTTGGGTCGGTTCGTATTCATATACACCGACAAGACCAACTTTAATGTCCAAGTGTTTATCTTTTGGACTCCGGTTTGAGCGCACACTCGTAGTCGGTCTCTACTCCACTTGATCGACCTCTAGCTCGCATCTTAGCCAGTATATCATCGACTTGCCGCCGGAATAAAACTCTTCTTTGTCGCTGGGTCATGATGGAAAGTCTAACGAGCAATTTCCCATCATGACCTAGCGCCAACCATTAGATCTTCTACGATCACCATCTGATCATCTATGATCTACTCAGCCTTTAACTTGCCTTAGCCACTCTCCTACTGGGTCCCACCACTTGGTCGCCATGTCATGAGGGATAACATTTTGGGCACCTCACAAACTCAGTACAACGATAACCGTAGATAGTTCTATAATTTTACTCCACTGTTGATCTTCCTTGGATCTATCATTGGATCTTCTCGATTTGCACGACCCTTATCTCACTTGGGCCACTCACTTATGTCACGTGTCACTTCTTGATTGGCTTTGGAGTCCCTGCCCTGCCACCTTAGTATGACCTCACTAACTGCCCAGAATGAAGCTCTTCTTTGTTGTTGGGTCATGATGGATATTCTATCAAGAAGTTTCCCATCGCGACCTAGTGACCACCGTTGGATCAAACTTGATTTAATCAACCGTTATCTAACTTGAGCTTCTCTCTTGCTGGGCCCCACCACTTGGTCGCCAAGCTGCGATGGATAATGTTCAAGCATCTTGCCATAGTGGTATAGCAATAGTCGTTGATCCACCTTCAACCTGCACAGTCTTTAAATCACTTCTTTTTGCACGTGCTTTGTCGCCAAGCCGCAGGGAATAAATTTTGATCATCTTCCCATCACGGTATAGCGACAACTGTTGGATCATCTATGACTTGGTCACCTGATAGCCGATCACAAGAAGAGGGTTCCATCGACCCATTGGCAAGAGTCACACCAACAAGTGTTCCATCAGGATAGGTTAATCCGATCAGTTTGAACACAAGTCAAGTTAATTTGAGGCACATTTCCAACAAACTCCCACTTGACGAGGAATTCACTGGACTGATTACCATTCCAGATGTTACTAAGAAACATGGGTATCAAGATGCATAGAATTAGAACACCACCTGAACTTGTGAGTGCTCATAGGTTTTGTCAAGGCGTCTGCAACATTTTCCAAAGTGTCTACCTTGTTAAGATAAACTTTTCCATCTTCCACCATGTCACGAACAAAGTGATACTGAATATTAATATGCTTCGATCTGGCATGGAAAGTAGGATTCATCGCCAAACATATGGTACTCTAACTGTCACTCCAAATTTCAACCTGCCCTGCATCAAAACCAATATCTGAACTCAAATGCCTAAGGCAGACAACTTCTTTACAAGTAGGCCGCCATGTATTCTGCCTCTGTAATGGACAAAGCGACTACAAATTGCCGCTTGCTCATCCAACTAATTGCTCTACCATTCATGACATAAACATATCCACTAGTAGATCTTCTACTGTCTATGTCTCCTACCCAATCAGAATCCACAAAACCACATACACTGAGAGTTTTCTTTGAATCATCAGAATGACCATGATAGAACAATGCAAAATCTGAAGTTCCCTTCAGATATCTAAACAGACTCTTTACAACATCCCAATGTGGCCTTCCTCGATTCGACCTAAACCTGCTAAGTACTCCCACTAGTATACATCAAACTTCCAATAGAACTTGCATAAGGTAAACTTTTCATGTCTTCTATCTCTTTTGGATATTTCAGATTGTCAAGCACAAACAAATTAGTTTCCTGCAAGATGGGAAAAACTTGTGGTTTACAGTGAGACATATGAAACCTGTCAAGAACATTGGTTATATACTTTCTTTGGGAGAGCCAAAGTTTCCTCTTAGATCTATTCCTTTTGATCTTCATTCCCAGAATGTAATTTGATGCTCCTAAGTCCATCATTTCAAATTTCATAGATAACTGAGATTTTAAATATGAGAGCATACCTTTTGTATTTCCTATGAACAACATGTTGTCTACATACAAAGCTATGATAAGAATCCTATCACCTTTAGTTTTGTAGTAAACACAATGATCAACTTTTATTCTCACAAATCCCAAGGACAAAATAAATGTATCATACATTTGATACCACATTTTGTGAGACTATTTCAAACCATACAAAGACTTCTTGAGTCTGCATACCAAAATTTCTTTACCTTTTTCCACAAAGTGCTCAGCCTCAGACATATAAATCTCTTCTTCAAGATCACCATGAAGAAAAGTTGTCTTCACATCCATCTACTTAATCTCCCAATCATATGCTACTGCAAGTGACAAGAGAAATTTGATAGATGTCAACTTAGCCACAGGAGAAAAGATCTCTCCATAGTCAATACCTTCCTTTTGAGAATACCCCTTTGCAACCAATCTTGCTTTGTACTTGTCAATGTTGCCATTTGGACCATACTTCTTTTTGAATACCCACTTGCAGCCTACAGGCTTTCTGCCATTAGGCAATGGCACCAAATCCCAAGTTCCATTTTTATCCAATGATGGCATTTCATCATTCATGGCTTCCAACCAAGAATCTAAATCAGGCATTTTAATAGCTTCTTTGACAGTCTTGGGCTCATCAGTATCTGCAAGTAAAGCATAAGCATAATTAACATTCAACATAGAGTGACTATACTTATTACATGTATACCTATTAGGTTTCCACCTCTCTCGAGTAGATCTTCTCAACTCCGGTGTTGAGGTTTCTTGAGATTCAACAGGAGGCTCATCATCATGTTCTTCTTCAGAACTACTTGAACTTCTTGAACTCTCCTCATCTTTAGGTATCTCTAGAGATTTTTCCTTAGCTAGAGGAATTTCAACCTCAGCTTCTCCTTGCTTTCCTATGTTGTGATCTAGTGACATAGGTTTCAGCTCGTGAAAAATCACACTTCTGTTGTACATAACCTTATGAGTCACTGGATTCCAAAGTTTGTATCCTTTCAGACCAACTCCATAGCCAATGAAGATACATTTCATAGCTTTGTTATCTGACTTAGATCTATTAACATCAAGCACATGAGCATATGCCTCTGCACCAAAAATGTGAAGGTGCCTTAAAGAAGGTTTCTTACCGGACCATGCTTCCATACGTGTTTTGTCAACCAATGCTGAAGTAGGAGAATGATTTAGCAGGTAACATGTTGTAGCAACTGCTTCAGCCCAGAATTTTTTTTCTAGCCCAGCTTCGCTCAACATGCTTCTTGCTTTCTCCATTAGAGACCGATTCAACCTTTCAGCAACTCCATTTTATTATGGAGTGTAAGGTACGGTCTTATGTCTCTTAATTCCAAGATCAACACAGTACTTGTCAAAATCTGCACTACAGCATTCACCACCGTTGTCTGTTCTTAAACATTAATCCTTCTCCCAGTGTGATTTTCAATAGGTTCTTAAACTCCTTAAATCGACTGAACACTTTTGATTTACTTTTAAGAAAGTACACAAATGCCCTTCTTGAATAAAGATCTACAAAAGATACATAATACTTAGACTTAGATAGAGAAGGAACCACTACTGGACCAAACATATCAGAGTGAAAATAATCTAGAATGTCAGAAGATTTATGAGAACTGCAATAAAACTGAACATGGTTATGTTTTTCATATATGCAGTGTTCGTAGAAATCAAAGTCAAAATTACAATCATCCAGACCTTCAACCAGATTCTTATTCTTCAAAGATTTTAAACCTTTTTCACCTATGTGGCCTAATCTATTATGTCAGAGCATTGTTTTCTCAGCAAGAAGTTTATCTTCCAATGAATTAGCATTATGCATCATTACAGTTGCCTTAACTGAAATTTTCAGAGGTTAAATTACAACATATAGGTTCGACATTTAACTTATACAGTGTACTAATGCGATCACCCTTTGCTAATATAATGGAACCCCTTGTCATCTTGCAACCACCAGATGCAAATGTAACTTGTACTCCAACATCATTAAGTTTACTTACAGAGAGAAGGTTTCTTGCCAGACCTGGTATATGAAGAACTTCATTGATCCCCTTCACTTTACCATCTGGGAATTGAATTTTAATTCTGCCTCTCCCTAAAATATCCAACGTAGAATCACTAGCCAAGTATACCTTTCCACCAGCATACAATTCATACTTTGAGAACCATTCCTTGTGGGAGTTCATGTGAAAAGATGTGCCAGAATCTACTAACCAGGTGTCATCTGAGGTGGGCACTACTAGGGCTGCTACAAATGCATCTACATCACTCTAAGAAGATTCAATGTTAGAATACTTCTTCTTCTTCTTCTCCTCCTTGCAATCCTTTCGGATATGCACTTTTTTCCCACAGGTCCAGCACTTCACCTTTGACTTCTTGCATGGAGATTTTGATCTCTCTTGAGACTTGGACTTGGACTTCTTTCCTCTCTTCTTGTATTTGTCCTTTTGTTTGCCTCGAATAGAGAGTGCATTTTTTGTCATCTCAGAAGACTTCTTTCTCATTTCTTCTAACAAAAGATTATTAACCACAGTATCCATTGTGAACTGGGTCGTAGTACTACCGATAGCCATCACTAAGTGATCCCAAGAGTCAGGGAATGAACACAACAACAACATGCATCGTTCTTCTTCCTGAATGTTCACACCAACATAAGTTAACTATGCAAGAACCATGTTGAATACATTCAAGTGGTTTGCCAATGGTATTCCTGCATCCATCTTCAGAGAGTTCAACTTCTTCCTCAAGAAAAAATTATTCACTAAGGATTTGCCTTGATAAATATCTCCCAACTTATTCCAAAGAAGATGTGCAGTCTTCTCCGCATGGACGTTTAACATAACAAAATCAGCAAGACATATCTTGATTAGACCCCTTCCCTTCCGGTCAACTAATTCCCAATCCTCTTGCCTCATGCCTATAGGATTCTGCCCAGACATAGCAATCCAAAGGTCTTGGTTGACCAACAAGTCTTCCATCTTGAGTTTCCATAGTTTTAAACTAGAACGATGAAACTTCTCCATGTCAATGCGTCATGAGGTGCTTGACATCTTAACCTCTAAAAAAAAACAAGTAGACACTCTGCAAGACTCCTACTGAAACCAAACTGACACAAAAAAATAACCCTACCCAACAAGGATAACAAAACAGGCCAAGCTTTGATACCACTTGTAAGGAAAGCACAGTGCAAAAACGCCTTCCTAATGTCAATTAATAGGGAAGATCATGCAAGAATATAGTTTAAAACTTTTATAGAACGTTAAGAATAACATAGACAAAAAACATAGAATCAACACAGAGACTGAACACCAAGAATTGCATGGGAAAACCCTTTCGGGAAAAAACCCACCACCAACAGTTGAAATACTTTATTTTCCAGTAAATTAATTTACAATAAAGTTTCAGTCTGCAGCTATAGGTATTCATTCTCAGATTCTCATGAACTGGACACTACAATCAGATCCCAGATATCAGTCACATTCACCATATTTATCCAATGGCTTCATATATAAGATTGTCAACAGTTCATCTAAGCAACTGCACCAACGGTGTGAAGTCTAACCGTCTGCGTCGGTCTGCATTCATGAGAAACGCAATATCCCACATGCACCAGGAAGTCGGGTTGATTCATATTCATATACACTAACAAGACCATCTTCAATGTCCAAGTGTTTATCATTTGGACTTCGATTCGAGTGCACACCCGTAGTCAGTCTTTACTCCACTTGGTTGACCTCTAGCTCACATCTTTGCCAGTCATGGACTCACTGCCGGAATGAAACTCTTCTTTCTCACTGGGTTGCAATGGAAAGTCTAACGAGCAATTTCCCATCATGACCTAGCGACCTCTGTCAGATCTTCTACGATCGTCGTTCGATCATTTGCGATCTGCTTGGCCTTTAACTTGCCTTAGCCACTCTCTTGTCAGGTCCCACCACTTGGTCACCAAGTCGTGAGGGATAGCATTTCAGGAACCTCACAACCTCGGTACAATGACAATCACTGATAGTCCAAAAATTTTACTCCACTGTTGATCTTCCTCGGATCTTTCATTGGATCTTCTTGATTTGCATGACCCTTATCTCACTTGGGCCGCTCACTTATGTCACGTGTCACTTCCTAATTGGCTCCGGAGTCCTTGCCCTGCCACCTTAGCATGACCTCATTAACCGCTTGGAATGAAGCTCTTCTTTGTCGCTAGGTTGCGATGGATATTCTATCGAGCAGTTTCCCATCTTGACCTAGCGACCACCGTTGGATCAACCTTGATCTTCTCGACCGTTATCTCACCTGAGCTTCTCGCTCGCTAGGCCCCACCACTTGGTTGCCAAGATGTGATGGATAACGTTTGTGCATCTCACCATAGTGGTATATCGACAGTCATTAATCTGATAACTCAATGATGAACCACTAGTACCAAACCGGTACTGAGAGGGGGGGGTGAATCAGTACAGACACAAATAAAGTCCAAAACCGGTTTGACAGCAAATACTCCAAAAGACTGATAAACAGGGATACCAGTAAAACAAAGTGCAACTGGTAACATCCAGTATAGCTCAACCAGTCATGAACCAGTCACTCAATAAGCTCTCCTCTTAGCTCAATACTATAGTATCATTATATTCTCATGCATAAGCAAGTAAACTTAACCATCAGATCTTCACATCAGTGAGTTCAATATGTTTTATAGATAGGCATAAAACATAGAACCTTCATGTGCTTAACAGATAAAACAAAGCATCACAAGACAAAAGCATTTCACATGACACACATATTTTTCACGTGGAAACCCAACTGGGAAAAACCACGATGGGGATGAATACCCACAAGCTACTTTTTGAACTCTTTGGAAGTCCGCTCTGTTAGGAGCCTTATCCGGTTAAGGACATTACAATTGGTTCTGGTAGGAACCAATCCTATTAGGGATCACCTGGTTAAGGGATACCCGGTTAAGGGTTAAACCCGGTAGGGTCACCTTGTCAGAGGATTTCAAGAACTCAATAGCTGAAAGGATCTCCTAAGCTTCTCAAGCTAGAACTCATTAGCCTCGAGTTACCCGGCTAAGGGATTTGAAACAAGCCAGTTAAGACCACCCAATTTAAGGGATTTTGAATCAAGCCAGTTAAGGCTACCCTGTTAGGGGATTTTACAACTATTGAAGTGGTTAGAGATCAACAAGTGTTACAATGATCTGTTAACAACACTCAATGCTAATGCAGATCTGTTTTGGTAGCTCTTCACCTTCTGCACATTCACTTTGTAGATATCTCTTCTCTCCTTTGGTCTAGCAAGAATCACATATCACTTCCCTTGGATACACACTCACAACTTTTGCCAACAACCTTAGAAAGAAACACAACATTGACCTTATAAGAAACATACAGGTCGGTAGCAAAAACCCTAAACCCTAAACCTATTAGGTTAAGAAATTCAAACGGTTCAATCCTGACCATTGAATCATACTGCATTAAATGCAACAATCTTGAATCGATCTCAAGACATTCTCCATCGTCCATTATCCACCATTTTCATGGCGGTTGATAACCCATCATGCATTATCACTGTTTGATAGACTTCGCACATTCCCGAGGTGGATAGGAATAGTCTTCTTCATGCAAGATCCTTCACGCGCACAGAGCTTACGTGGCAACATGATCTGTCCTCCACCATACTGCTAACTCATCACACAAAGATTACCAATTGAGTCACTTGAGTTGCTCCAACCAGAAACCCTAAAGTGGAAGCTACCTACCAACCGGTAGCCATACAATGCTTCCATGAGCCGGTTCTCATAATTACATGCCGGTTCACCTTGAACAAATGTGCCGCTTCACTTTGGCATATAAACAAGTTCATACATAAGTCAGTTCCTCTCTCTTCACCTATCACATGTGTCGGTTCTCACCATGTCTCATATTGACATCAAGGACAACATACAATATCATTATGTTTTCATGCCGGTTCACATAATGCCAACAATCTCCCCCTTTGGCATTGATGACAATATACAAAAGATATCTTCTCGGCTTCACATCTTTTCCCCATTTGCTACAGATATCTTTTCACTTCACTCCTTCTCCCCCTTTGACAACAATGCCAAAGTGGAGGTACAATCATCACTATTTCATCATGTTGCTCCCCCTGAGGAGTAGCATCCTTAAACACACCAATCAACCAAAGATTTGTCTATCTAGTACTTGACTGATGTGGAATAATCACTTTTAGTTCACCTCCTGAAGGGGCAATACCCCTAATTCACCTCTCAAATGCACAAATGTTGTCTTTGGGAGAGGCTTGGTGAATATGTCTACTAACTGCTCCTTACTGGACACATACTCCAGTGCAATCTCTTTATTCTGAACCTTTTCCCTCAAGAAATGATACTTAAGCTCAAAATGCTTGGTTCTAAAATGTAAAACCAGATTCTTTGATATATTGATAGCACTTGTGTTATCATAGAATATACTTACCAGTTCAGATACAAGGATCTTGAAGCCTTCTAGTACATGCTTCATCCAGATTGTCTGAGTGCAATTCATGAAAGCTGCAACATACTCCACTTCCGCTGTAGACTGAGAGATACAACTCTGCTTTTTACTCATCCATGAGACCAGTCTACCACTGAGAAAGAATGCACCACCGGTTGTGCTCTTCTGGTCATCCACATTACCGGCCCAATCAGCATCTATGAATACTTTCAGATTGAAATTATTGTTGTATGGGTACCACAATCCATAGTCAACTGTTCCCTTCAGATACCTAAGAATCCGCTTGACTGCACTTAAGTGAGATTTTCTTGGACTCTTCTGGAACCTTGCAGTGATACCAACTGCATGTGCAATATCCGGTCTGCTATGCACTACATAATGCAACTTACCAATCATTGATTGGTATTCCTTCTCATCAACCAGTGCGGAATCATCCTCCTTTGTCAATTTGCAACTGATCACCATCGATGTACCAACCGGTTTGCTATCTTCCATGCCAAAAGTCTTCAACACTTCTTTGACATATTTGGACTGAGTGATGAAGATTCCATCTTTCATCTATTGGATCTGTAGTCCAATGAAGAACTTAATCTCCCCTATGAGTGACATCTCAAACTCTTTCTTCATCTCATCAGCAAACTCATGACTCATCTTGTCATCTCCACCAAAGATGATGTCATCAACAAAAACTTCATAGATCAGAATCTGATCTTCTTCAGACTTCAAGTAGATATTTCTATCTTCACTTGTTCTCTCAAATCCAATCTTCACAAAATGGGAATGTAGGCGCTCATACCATGCCCTAGGTGCTTGCTTCAGACCATATAATGCTTTATGTAGCCTACATACCATGTCACTATCTTCAGATAGGATAAACCCATCTGGTTGCTCAATATATACCTCCTCTTCAAGTACACCATTTAGGAATGCAGATTTTACATCCATTTGATATACCTTGAATCTCTTAAAAGCTGCATATGCAAGAAGCATATGAACTCCTTCCAATCTGGCTACAGGAGCAAAGGTTTCCCCATAGTCTTCACCTTCTTCTTGAGCATATCCTTTGCATACCAGTCTACCTTTATTCCTAATCACTGTGCCATCCTAATTCAACTTATTTCTGAACACCCATTTGGTGCCAATGACATTTTTATGCTCTGGTCTAGGTACCAAGGACCATGTACCATTTTTCTCTATCTAGTCAAGTTCTTCTTCCATTGCCTTGATCCAGTCTTCATCTTTATGAACCTCTTTGAATGACTTAGGCTCAAATTCAGAGATCATACATAAGTTTTCTTTGATCTTTCTTCTAGTAAGGATTCCTGCATCCTTATCACCTATGATTTGCTTGGGATCATGATTCAACTTGACATACTGAGGAATGCTCTTAATTGGTTCTTCTTGCTTTTCTTCTTCATCCTCATCTTCATCAGTATCAGCATTTACCGGTTCAGGAACACTATTACTGGTACTAGGTTGACTGACAACCGGTTCCCAGAAGGTTGTAACTGGTTCATTTACAACTTTCTCACTGCCAGTATCCTCAGTCTTCTCAGAGGATTCATCAACTTTTACATTGATGCTTTCCATAATTCTCTGAGTCCTATTGTTGTAGCACTTGTAAGCTTTACTCTTGGTGGAATATCCTGAAAATATTCCCTCATCACATTTAGCTTCAAATTTACCCTGATGTTCACTCCTCTTGATGTAACATTTGCTACCAAATACCTTAAAGTAATTAACCATAGGTGTCTTACCAGTCCAATACTCATAAGGAGTTTTGTCCTTACCCTTTTTTATGAGTACACGGTTCATAGTGTAGACTGCAGTGCTCACTGCTTCTCTCCAGAAGGTGTGAGCAACCTTTCCTTGGATCAACATGGTTCTAGCTGCTTCAACCATAGTCCGATTATTCCTATCTGCTAGGCCATTCTACTGTGGAGTCCAGGGGGAAGACAACTATCTCTTGATGCCAAATTCTTCACAATACTTGTTGAATTCACTAGAAGTGAATTCCCCTCCTTGATCAGTTCTGAGACATTTGATCCTTTTACCGCTTTCCTTCTCCACAAATGCTCTAAATGCTTTGAATTTCCCAAAAGCTTCAGACTTGTCTTTCAAGAATGTGACCCACATCATTCTTGAGTAGTCATTAGTGCGAATCATGAAGTACCTATCACCCTACACACTTCTAGTTTTTATAGGACCATATAGATCAGTATGCACAAGATCAAGCAAGTTGTCAGCAGTGAAAGATTTACCTTTAAAGGTTGAGGAAGACATTTTCCCCAATTGACATTCTCTACACAAGGTATTATCCGGTTTGCTCAGCATCGGCAACCCTCTAACTACCTTGATCTTACTAGCCTTCACAATGTTGTCAAAGTTCACATGGCAGAATCTCCTATGCCATATCCAGCTATCATCAAGCTTAGTCATAAGACATGTACTTATATTTGCATTTAGATGAAATAGGTTACCTTTAGTTTGCATGCCGGTGGCTACCAATTTACCATCTTTACCTTTGATTCTACAAACTCTATTCTTGAATTGCAGAGTGAGACCACTGTCATTTAACTGGGTAACACTTAGAAGGTTGTGTCTGAGACCATCAACCCAGTACACATTGTTAGCACTACTCTTTCCATTCAAAGAGATGGACCCTCTGCCTTTGACCATGCATGGTGCATCATTGCCAAAGTGAACCACACCACCATCATAATCCTCTAAGGATAGAAACTTGCTCCGGTCACCAGTCATATGGTGAGAATAGCCATTGTCAATGATCCACTCATTTGAATTTTCAAACTAGGAGACTAGAGCCTTTTTGTCTGCCATATCTTCCTTTACAGAAACAAACACAATGTCTTCATTCTCTTCATCTTCTAATTCCTCATCTATGACACCTTCATCAACTGCCACAAAACAATTTCTCCGGTTTCCTCCTTTGAATTTCTTGAACGTTTCTGGTTTATCCTTGTTGTCACTATTAGGACAGTTCATAGCAATATGTTCTATCTAGTTACAGGAGAAACATTTCAAAGGAAGCTTACCTTTGTATTTACCAGTCCCTTTTGGAAATCTCCTGGCAAGAAGAGCTTCAAATTCCATCAGAAACTCTTCATCCTTCATTTCTCTATTCTGATTAGGTTCCCCACTAGTGCTGGCCTCTTTTCCTTTTCTGGATGGTATAGTAGAAGCTTTAAAAGTCGATTCTGTCTTTTGAACACTACCATCAAAACTATTCAGCTCATAGTCTGTCAACTTGGCTATGATGGAATCCAAGGATGCCTTAGACTTGTCTATTGATCTTAGCTCCTGAATAGCAGCAACCCTTATTGCATAGACCGGTAACAGGGATCTCAGGACTTTGCTTACCACAGTGGAATCTTCTATTTTGCCACCTGCACTCTTTATTTCTCCAACAACTATTTTTTATTCATATTCCATACTGCTGAATGGTCTCTCCTTCAACCATCCACATGTCTTCAAACTTTCCTCTCAAGCTCTCTTCCTTAGCCTGTTTTACATGCTCATCACCACCATAGATATTTTCAAGAGCATCCCATACCTCTTTGGGATTTACCTTGTCCTGAACATCAATAAATTCAATGTCTGATAGGCTACTGATGAGGGCTTCCATGACTTAACCATTTTCTTGTATTTCTCTCTTTTGGTCATCGGTGAGAGTACCGGTAGGAACAACATATACATTTTCAACATAACTCCAGTGTTGAACACCCATGCTTTTGATGAATATCTTCATCCTGTCTTTCCATATACCAAAATTTTCCCTGTTAAACTTTGGACCTTCCCTCTTCATCATTTGTCTAGGATCTTTTCCTCAAGCAGTTAGGCTTACAACATAGAGGACCTGGAGGCATTTTGATACCAATTGATAACTCAATGATAAACCACTAGTACCAAACCAATATTGAGAGGGGGGGGTGAATCAGTACAGACACAAATACAATCCAAAACTGGTTTGACAGCAAATACTCCAAAAGACTGACAAACAGGGATATCAGTAAAATAGAGTGCCACTGGTAACATCCAATATAGCTCAATTAGTCATGAACCTGTCACTCAATAAGCTTTCCTCTTAGCTGAATACTATAGTATCATTATATTCTCATGCATTAACAAGAAAACTTAACCATCAGATCTTCATATCAGTGAGTTCAATATGTTTTATAGATAGGCATAAAACATAGAACCTTCATGTGCTTAACAGATAAAACAAAGCATCACAAGACAAAAGCATTTCACATGACACACATATTTTTCATGTGGAAACCCAACTGGGAAAAACCACAGTGGGGATGAATACCCACAAGCTACTTTTTGAACTCTTTGGAAGTCCGCTCTGTTAGATGCCTTATCCGGTTAAGGACATTACAATTGGTTCTGGTAGGAACTGATCCTATTAGGGATCACCCGGTTAAGGGATACCCGGTTAAGGGATACCCGGTTAAGGGTTAAACCCGGTAGGGTCACCTTGTTAGAGGATTTCAAGAACTCAATAGTTGAAAGGATCTCCTAAGCTTCTCAAGCTTCTCATAACTCATTAGCCTCGAGTTACCCAGTTAAGGGATTTGAAACAAGCCGGTTAAGACCACCCAATTTAAGGGATTTTGAATCAAGCCAGTTAAGGCTACCCTATTAGGGGATTTTACAACTATTGAAGTGGTTAGAGATCAATAGGTGTTACAATGATCTGTTAACGACACTCAATGCTAATGCAGATCTGTTTTGGCACCTCTTCACCTTCTGCACATTCACTTTGCAGATATCTCTTCTCTCCTTTGGTCTAGCAAGAATCACGTATCACTTCCCTTGGATACACACTCACAACTTTTGCTAACAACCTCAGAAAGAAACACAACATCGACCTTATAGGAAACATACAAGTCGGTAGCAAAAACCCTAAACCCTAAACCTATTAGGTTAAGCAATTCAAACAGTTTGATCCTGACCGTTGAATCATACTGCATTAAATGCAACAATCTTGAATCGATCTCAAGACATTCTCCATCATCCATTATCCACCATTTTCATGGCAGTTGATAACCCATCATGCATTATCACCGATTAACAGACTTCGCACATTCCCGAGGTGGATAGGAATAGTCTTCTTCATGCAAGATCCTTCACGCGCACAGAGCTTACGTGGCAACATGATCTATCCTCCACCATACTGCTAACTCATCACACAAAGATTACCGATTGAGTCACTTGAGTTGCTCCAATCAGAAACCCTGAAGTGGAAGCTACCTACCAATCGGTAGCCATACAATGCTTCCATGAACTGGTTCTCATAACTACATGTTGGTTCACCTTGAACAAATGTGCCGCTTCACTTTGGCATATAAACAGGTTCATACATATGCCAGTTCCTCTCTCTTCACCTATCACATGTGCCGGTTCTCACCATGTCTCATATTGACATCAATGACAACATACAATATCATTATGTCTTCATGCTGGTTCACATAATGCCAACATAATCCACCTTCAACCTGCACGGTCTTTAACTCACTTCTTTTTCACGTGCTTTGTTGCCAAGCCGCGGGGAATAACTTTTGATCATCTTCCAATCGCGGTATAGTGACAACCGTTGCATCATCTCGGACTTGCTCACCTGATAGTCGATCACAAGAAGAGGGTTCCATCGACCCATCAGCAAGAGTCACACCGACAGCTGTGCCATCGGGATAGGTTACTCTGATTAATCTGAACACAAGTCAAGTTAATTCGAGGCACATTTCCATTACACTCCCACTTGATGAGGAATTCACTGGACTGATTACCATTCTAGACATTACTAAGAAACATGGGTATCAAGACCCATATCTTTAAAACAACACCTAAACTTTTGAGTCCTCACAGGTTTTGTCAAGGCGTCTGCAAAATTTTCCAGAGTGTCTACCTTGTTAAGATAAACTTTTCCATCTTCAACCATGTCATGAACAAAGTGATACTGAACATCAATATGCTTCAATCTGGCATGGAAAGTAGGATTCTTCACAAAACATATGGTGCTATGACTGTCACTCCAAATTTCAACCTGCCCTGCATCAAAACCAATATCTAAACTCAAACGCCTAAGCCAGACAACTTCTTTACAAGCATGTGTGGCTTCCATGTATTCTACCTCTGTAGTAGACAAAGCAACTACAGATTGCTACTTTCTCATCCAACTAATTGTTCCACCATTCATAACATAAACATATCCACTGGTGGATATTCTACTGTCTATGTCCCCTGCCCAATCAGAATCCACAAAACCACATACACTGAGAGTTTTCTTTGAATCATCAGAATGACCATGCTAACACAAAGCAAAATCTGAAGTTCCCTTTAGATATCTAAACACCCTCTTTACAACATCCCAATGAGGCCTTCCTGGAATGACAAAAAACGTACTAAGTACTCCCACTGGTTGGGCAATGTTTGGTCTTGTACAGACCATAGCATACATCAAACTACCAATAGCACTTGCATAAGGTACACTTTTCATGTCTTCTATCTCTTTTGGAGATTTCAGACTGTTAAGCACAAACAACTTAGTTTCCTACAAGACGGGAACAACCTGTGATTTACAGTCAGACATATGAAACCTGTCAAGAATATTGGTTATATACTTTCTCTAGGTGAGCCAAAGTTTCCTCTTAGATCTTCCTTTTGATCTCCATTCCCAGAATGTAATTTGCTACTCCTAAGTCCTTCATTTCCAATTTCATAGATAATTGAGATTTTAAATATGAGATCATACCTTTTGTATTTCCTATGAACAACATGTCGTCTACATACAAAGCTATGATAAGAATCCTATCACCTTCAGTTTTATAGTAAACACAATGATCAACTTTTGGTCTCACAAATCCCAAGGATAAAACAAATGTATCATACTTTTGATACCACATTCTACGAGACTATTTCAAACCATACAAAGACTTCTTGAGTCTGCATACCAAAAGTTCTTTACCTTTTTCCACAAAGTGCTCAGGCTTAGACATATAAATCTCTTCTTCAAGATAACCATGAAGAAACATTGTCTTCACATCCATCTGCTTAATCTCCCAGTCATATGCTGCTGAAAGTGACAAGAGAAATTTGATAGATGTCAACTTAGCCATAGGAGAAAAGATCTCTCCATAGTCAATACCTTCCTTTTGAGAATACCCCTTTGCAACCAATCTTGCTTTGTACTTGTCAATGCTACCATCTGGACTATACTTCTTTTTGAACACCCACTTGCAGCCTATAGGCTTTCTTCCTTTAGGAAATGGCACCAAATCCCAAGTTCTATTTTTATCCAATGATGGCATTTCATCATTCATGGCTTCAACTAGGAATCTGAATCAGGCATTTTAATAGCTTCTTCGACAGTCCTAGGCTCATCAGTATCTGCAAGTAGAGCATAAGCATAATTAACATTCAACATAGAGTGACTGTACTTATTATGTGTATACCTATTAGGTTTCCATCTCTCTCGAGTAGATATTCTCAACTCCAGTGTTGAGGTTTCTTGAGATTCAACAGGAGGCTCATCATCATGTTCTTCTTCAGAACTACTTGAAGTGCTTGAACTCTCTTCATCTTTAGGTATCTTTGGAGGTTTTTCCTTACCTGGAGGAATTTCAACCTCAGCTTCTCCTTGCTTTCCTATGTTGTGATCAAGTGACATAGGTTTCAGCTCATGAAAAAACACACTTCTATTGTACATAACCTTACAAGTCACTGGATTCCAAAGATTGTATCCTTTCACACAAACTCCATAGCCAATGAAGATACATTTCATAGCTTTGTTATCCAACTTAGATCTATTAACATCAAGCACATGAGCATATGCCTCTGCACCAAAAATGTGAAGGTGCCTTAAAGAAGGTTTCTTACCAGACCATGCTTCCATACGTGTTTTGTCAACCAATTCTGAAGTAGGAGAATGATTCAGCAGGTAACATGATGTAGCAACTGCTTCAGCCCATAATTTTTGTTCCAACCCAGCTCCGCTCAACATGCTTCTTGCTTTCTCCATTAGAGATTGATTCAACCTTTCAGCAACTCCATTTTATTATGGGGTGTAAGGTACAGTCTTATGTCTCTTAATTCCATGATCAACATAGTAATTGTTGAAATCTGCACTATAGTATGCACCACCATTGTCTATTCTTAAACATTTAATCCTTCTCCCAGTGTGATTTTCAACAAGGTTCTTAAACTCTTTAAACCGACTGAACACTTCTAATTTACTTTTAAGAAAGTACACAAATGCCCTTCTTTAATAATGATCTACAAAAGATACATAATACTTAGACTTAGACAGAGAAGGAACCACTACTGGACCAAACACATCAGAGTGAACATAGTCCAGAATGGCAGAAGATTTATGAGAACTGCAAAACTAAACACGGTTATGTTTTCCATATATGCAGTGTTCACAGAAATTGAAGTCAAAACTACAATCATCTAGACCTTCAACTAGATTCTTATTCTTCAAAACTTTTAAACCTTTTTCACCTATGTGGCCTAACCTATTATGCCAGAGCATTGTTTTCTCAACAAGAAGTTTATCTTACAATGAATTAGCATTATGCATCATTACAGTTGTCTTAACCAACTTTTCAGAGGTTAAATTACAACATATAGGTTCAACATTTAACTTATACAGTTTACCAATGCGATCACCCTTTTCCAATACAATGGAACCCCTAGTCATCTTGCAACCACCAGATGCAAATGTAACTTGTACTCCAACATCATTAAGTTTACTTACAGAGAGAAGGTTTCATGCCAAACCTTGTATATGAAGAACTCCATTGATCCCCTTCACTCTACCATCTGGGAATTGAATTTTAATTCTGCCTCTCCCTACTATCTCCAACGTAGAATCACTAGCCAAGTATACCTTTCCACTAGCATACGGTTTATACTTCAAGAACTATTCCTTGTGGGAGTTCATGTGAAAAGATGCAGCAAAATCTACTAACTGGGTGTCATCTGAGGTGGACACTGCCAGGGCTGCTACAAATGCACTTGCATCACTCTGAGAAGATTTAGTGTTAGAAAAATTCTTCTTCTTCTCCTCCTCCTTGCAATCCTTTCGGATATGCCCTTTTTGCCCACAGTTCCAGCACTTCACCTTTGACTTCTTGCCTGGAGATTTTGATCTCTCTTGAGACTTGGACTTGGACTTCTTTCCTTTCTTCTTGTCTTTGTCCTTTGGTCTGTCTCGAACAAAGAGTGCATCTTTTGTTATCTCAAAAGACTTCTTTCTCATTTCTTCTGACAAAAGAGTATTAACCACAATATCCATCTTGAACTGGGTCATAGTACTACTGATAGCCATCACTAAGTGATCCCAAGAGTCAGGCAATGAACACAACAACAACATGCAACATTCTTCTTCCTAAATGGTCACACCAATAGAAGTTAACTATGCAAGAACCATGTTGAATACATTCAATTGGTCTACCAATGGTGTTCCTGCATCCATCTTTAGAGAGTACAACTTACTCCTCAAGAAAAGTTTATTCACTAAGGACTTGCCTTGATAAATATCTCCCAACTTATTCCAGAGAAAATGTGCAGTCTTCTCCTTATGGATGTTTAATAGAACAGAATCAACAAGACATAACCTACTTAGACCCCTTTCCTTTCGGTCAGCTAATTCCCAATCCTATTGCCTCATGCCTATAGGTTTCTGGCCAGACATAGAAATCCAAAGGTCTCGGTCGACCAACAAGTCTTCCATCTTGAGTTTCCATAGTTCGAAACTGGAACCATTAAACTTCTTCATGTCTATGCACCCTGAGCTGCTCACCATCTTAACCTGTAAAACAAACAAGTAGACACTCTGCAAGACTCCCACTGAAATAGAACTGACACAAAAAAATAACCCTACCCAACAAGGATAACAAAATGGGCCAAGCTCTGATACCACTTGTAAGGAAAGCATAGTGTGGAAATGCCTTCCTAATGTCAATTAACAGGGAAGATCATGCAAGAATGCAGTTTAAAACTTTTATAGAATGTTAAGAATAACATAGACACAACACATAGAATCAACATAGAGACATGACAACAAGAATTACATGGGAAAACCCTTTCGAGAAAAAACCCACCACCAATAGTTGAAACACTTTATTTCCAGTAAATGAATTTACAATAAAGTTTTAGTCTGCAACTATAGGTATTTGTTCTTAGATTCTCACGAATTGGACACTACAATCAAATCCCGTATATCAGTCACATTCACCATAGTTATCCAATGGATTCATATATAATATTGTCGATAGTTCATCTGAGCAACTGCACCAATGGTTTGAAGTCTAACCATCTGCGTCGGTCTGCATTCATGAGAAGCACAATATCCCACATGCACGAGAAAGTTAGGTCGGTTCGTATTCATATATACCAACAAGACCATCTTCAATGTCCAACTTTTTATCTTTTGGACTCTGGTTCGAGTGTAGACTCATAGTCAGTCTCTACTCCACTTGCTCGACCTCTAGCTAACATCTTTGCTAGTCTATCACGGACTCACCGCCGGAATGAAAATCTTCTTTGTCGCTGGGTCACGATGGAAAGTCTAATGAGTAATTTCCCATCACGACTTAGGGACCACCATCAGATCTTCTATGATCGCCATCCGATCATCTGCGATCTATTCACCCTTTAACTCACCTTAACCGCTCTCCTGCCGGGTCCCACCACTTGGTCGCCATGTCACGAGAAAAAACATTTCGGGCACCTCACAACCTCGGTACATCGACAACCGCCGATAGTCCCAAAATTTTACTCCACCATCGATCTTCCTCGGATTTGTTGTTGGATCTTCTCAATTTGCATGACCCTTATCATAGCTGGGCCACTCACTTATGTCATGTGTCACTTCATGGTTGGCTCCAGATTCCCTGCCCTGCCACCTTAGCATGACCACACTAACCGCCTGGAATGAAGCTCTTCTTTGTTGTTGGGTCACGATGGATATTCTATCAAGCAGTTTCCCATTGTGACCTAGCAACAACCATTGGATCAACCTTGATCTGCTCGACTGTTATCTCACTTGAGCTGCTCTCTTGCCGGGCCCCACCACTTGGTCACCAAGCTGTGATGGATAACATTTGTGCATCTTTCCATAGTGGTATAGTGACAGTTGTTGATCCACCTTCAACCTACATGGTCTTTAAATTGCTTCTTTTTGCATGTGCTCTATCGCCAAGCCACAGGGAATAACTTTCAATCATTTTCCCATCACGGTATAGCGACAGTTGTTGGATCATCTCGGACTTGCTCACCCGATTAGTGACCGCAAGAAGAGGATTCCATCCACCCATCGACAAAAGTCACACCGATAGTTGTTCCATCAGGATAGGTTACTCTGATCAGTCTGAACACAAGTCAAGTTAATTCGAGGCACATTTCCAACAAAAACCATGGTGAGATGAGACTCACAAGATAATATCTGAACTCTTCTGAAATTTGCCCTGTTAGGAGCCAAGCTTGTTAAATCTTTACAAAAGTCCTATTAAGAAGTGATCCTATTAGGAATCACTTGGTTAAGGGATTGACTACAAATGCCTTTTTAGAAGCAATACCCTGTAAGGAGTAACTGTAGTAGAGGATTTGAAAATCCAAGCTAATGGACTACCTTTTTATAGGATTTAATAAGTAACCAAGCTTGTTAGAGCTTACCCGGTTAGGGGATTTCAATTCTGTTGTAATTGTTAGAAAACAATAGGAGTTTGTTGATCTATCTAAACAACACTACATTTGCTTGATCAGATCCTTTTATGCTCCTATCTGCCTTTACTCAAACTGCAGACTCATCATCTGGTTCGACAGCCACACACTCAACTGATCTCTACCAACACCTTCAACTAGACAACTGAACATTGACCTTATAAACAAATCAATCGGGTCAGTAACACAACAAAAATCTAATTCTCTCATAGAGATTACAAACAAGTCAATTAAATTATGACTGTTGGATTAGATAGAAATCTCTACACATCAATCAAGAAAACCTCAACCGCTCCTTGATTATTGTTTCATCTAGCTCAGTAACTCATCACACACTTTTCATTAGATGCAATACATTTGTTGATTCCCTAGACAAATACAATGATCATACGTGTCACCATCATTACCGCTCAACATCAGATCATAAACCAACATAACCAATTCAACAACCTTAATCGGTTAGGGTTTAACAAAAACAACTGGTAGGGTTTACCGGTTACAACAATAGATAAGGTTTACACCATTACACTAGTTACCGGTTCTCCTCACAAATTCTTCCTATCAGTTATAATAACAATATTACAACAATATCATTACTGGTTCAATTGACATTAATGTCAACATAACATATCATTAATGCAATCTTCATGCAAATGCCAACATGATTAACCGGTTTGTTCTTTCTGGATCTACAAAACTTCACCATGTGTTCCAGTTTATGACAGTGATAGCAAGCCATTCCAAATGATCTCCAAGGTCCTACATTGCCTCTTCCAGTTCTCCTTCTGCAATTCATAGCTACATGACCATAATTGTTAAAAATGGTGCAAATGACATTAGTTACCTTTTTCATCTCAAATGGACTAAACCGGTTGACATAGGGTCTCTACTAGTTCATGTTACCCTGGTTATCATAGGTTCTCATCCAGTTACTACTAGGTCTTGGATTCATGTGAGGTACTGGATTATTTGCTCCATATCTACATTCAACTGATCTATGTCCATACATCTTGGATGTGAAACAATGACCTTCAAATCTCTTAGATACATACCTAGTATTTGCATTGTAGCTTGTATTTCCATTGGGTTTGTTTCTACACACATTTGCAATATGTCCAGGCTTATGACAGACAAAGCAAACATGTTTAAAAACTTTCTTACTGATAAGCTTGCTATCCTTAGGAGCAGTTTTCTCCTTGTGCATGTTGCTCTTTGTTCTGGAAGGGTCTCCTTTCTCAGATGTGTTAAAGCCTAGTCCAGATGTATCACCTTTCATCCTTTGTGATTGAATTTGCTCATCCAGCATGGTGGAAATTTTGTTGAACTTTTCCAGCTTTCCATTAGCCTCAATGAGTTCTCTAGTAAGATCTTCATTGTGTTTTGAAAGGGTCTCTCTCAGAGATGATGCCATTTCAAGATCTATCTGCAAAGCCTCTTTTTCTTCTTTTTCTACATGCCAATGCTCATACAAAGTTGCATTCTCTTATTTGAGCTTTGCAATCTCATGATCTCTTTCTTTGACAAGATCTTCAGCTGCCCTTCTAGCTTCCAGCTCTTGACTCATGCAGATGGTTAGGGCTTCTAACTCTCCTCTTTGATTTAGCTTCTCACCATTTAGTTTTTAAACTTCTTCAGCTAATGTATCAATGTTAGCTTCATCTAAAGAACTATTATCAGATATTTCCAAAATTTGTTTAGTTATCTCTTTCCTTTTGACTTGTGAAGCTTTAAATCTAACCCTTAGGGTTTCAAGCTCATCCTTAGTAGCTTCAAGCACTCTAGCCATCTCATAGTAGCTCATATCCCCCATGGTGGCTTTAGGGTTTCCTTCCAAGCGATTAAGCCTTAAAGAAGTTAGGCTCTGATACCAATTGATAAACTTATAAAGAACTGAAAGGGGGGGGATGAATCAATGACACCAAAAATAATACTACTTTAAACACTGACCAATAGATATACTTAACAAGTTTACTCAACACTATGCATGCAATCCAAAATGATATTAAAGAATCCACACAAAGTAAAACATCCACCATAATAGAAGTGTTTATACGTGGAAAACCCAAATGGGAAAAACCACGGTGAGATTATACTCTCAAGTTAACTATCTGTAGTAATAGGTAACTAACCATTTAAGGTATACAAAAGTCCTCTTCTAGGAGTGAATCATGTTAAAGATCCCAAAGCTCTGTTAGGAGCTATACCTTGTTAAAGGTAGTACCCTGTTAGGAGTAACCTCGGTAGAGGATTTCTGAATCCAAACTAATGGATCACCTTGTTAAAGGATTTGTACAATGAATCTTATTAGAGATTACCCGATTAGGGGATTTGACTGTTGTAGTGATTAGAAAACAACAAGTGGTGTGATCTAGAAGTAGCACAACTTGATTGAATAGATCCTCTTCTGCGCACTCAAAACTACATCACCAACATACTCTACAATGCCCTCAAGAACTTAACACTTCTATCTTCGCATAAAATCATCTCATATCATATCTCATCATATCTCTAATATAGTTCATCATAATACCATTATATAAACATTTAGATTTCATGTTGTCCTTAAAAATTATATCACAATTTCCTAGGTGTAGTGTATCTGGACAATCAAACATAACTCATCACACAATCAATGAATATCGGTTGGAACATTGATACTAGTTAGAGTTAACCACTATTAACATGTGAATCAATTGTCCTTCATTGCTTCTTAGATAATCTCCATTGGATCTTCAGGTTGGTGTCAGGCCATTCTTGTATATAGTGGTTGTCTACATGTACCAGTTTGACACCATCATAAGCTTTCAATATCGGTTGCAATACAAGTAATCTTTAGAAGTAATTTTGATATACAATGTGAACATATGTGTGTGTGTGTGTACATGTTCCATCAATGACAACATATGAAGTCATTCATTACAATCATCATCAAGCCAACAATCTTCCCCTTTGGCATTGATGGAAACAATTAGAAAATTTTCAAACTATACAACTAAGTGTGCTTACAAAAAAAATATACCACACATATCACAATACATACTCCCCCTTAATATGTACAAAATTTTTACAACACACATACGCATTACTATGCCCCATTTGACAACAATGCCAAATTTAAAAGTAAAATATATACATATATAGAAAAAAATTTGCATCAAAAGTTTACATATACAAAAACTTGAAAATCTAAATCAAGGATTGTTCATTGCAATTCTCAGAAAAATGTCACTAAAAGTATGCTTCAATTGAGAAAAATCATTTTCCCATGTCTCCAACAAGGTTTCAGTGAGCTCGATTGTAGTCATGACCTGTGTACAAAATTCTTCCATTGCATCAAGTGTACACATCTCTGGAGTGGCCAAAATTGCTTCAATAGTCTTGTATGCTCTTTGTAACATGTCTACTTTTGGTCTGAGTAAATTATTCAACTCCTTCAGGGATTGGAGTCTTTTTGCCTATTCACAATCATAGACATCTAACCGGTTTTGCAAATCATCCAAAGATTTGCCAAAAGCTAAGATTGAGTCTTGTAAAGGTATGTAAGCATTACATATCTTTTCCAGTTCTTGCTTGGTCTCTATTAGCCTTTGATTGATATCAGTATAAAAGAATGAAACAATAGATGTAAATTCAAGAATCTTTCATCCTGTGTCAATATATTTTCTTAACAGATCTTTATTAAGGGATAGGACAATTCTTCCTGTATCAATATCCGTCATGATATGTTCTCCTCGCTTCTTCCTATAGCTCTTCTCTGCATAGGTTTGTGTTGCTTCCTCAATGGACTTAAGCTGGTTAGAGGCATCAGCAACCAACTAGCCAAGCTTTCCAATGGAAGTTGACAAGCTCCTTGTAGCAGTTTTCGGTAGAAGGCTTGACAAAATATCTACAACATTTTGAATGGTTTCAACTTCCATTCTCTGTTCCTTAAGCCTCTTCTTCTAAGCTCCCGATTGCATCACATCTTCAAACTCCAACAATTCTGATGCACTCATACTATCAACATTTATAGGACCTTTGATGCAAAATGAGTCATCATCATCATCATTCTGTTGTTTGACTAATGCCTTTTTTGGTTCAACAAATTTCTCCTTCTCAATTTTCTCTTCCATTTGTTCTTTTTCCTTCTCCTGTTCAAAGCTCTGTTCAACAATTTTTTCAGCAGGCTCCTCCTAAGTAGCCTATGAAACTGGTGGGAGTTGGGGTTTCACTTGTTGATCATTTACCAGTGGGGGTGGAATATCCACACTTGATTGAGTTGTCGGTATCTCCATTGTATTAACCTGTGAAATAGTAATTTTGGGTGGCTACATATCTAGTGCAATAATGTTTCTAGATAGATCTATTGTATCCTATATATCATCAACAAAAATTACTGATTGGGAAGTAGTGTCATCCTTCTTCTTGATAGGATAGACAATATCAACTTGCACTATTTCTTCCTCATCCATTTCCGGTAAATCCACAATATCTTTCTCATGAGTATCAACTTCAATAGATTACACCTTCCCATTAGGTAGCTTCAATCTTCTTGACTTAAAAGAAAATTGAGCTTTGTGATATGCAATTAACTCATCTTTTGACAAATCAGGAAAATATTGCAAAAGCACATTATCAATAATTTCTTTTTCTTTCTTCACAACTTATTCCCATTTATTCAAAAGATCATGAGGTAATCGATTATAATGACACAAATAGCTGATTACTTGTCAAACAATTTGTTCCTTCTGATCTTCATCAAATGAATCAAAATATTCTTTGACATTATCAAATCTGTTCCTTCCCAATGTTTTTACCAATCTATCAAAACTAGTCATAGGCTTGTAAGAAAAAGCATTAATGGGAATAGTCTGCTGAGAGGTGGTTTCAACTGGTTTGGACTTCTTGCCAGTTGCCTTTACCTTCTTTGGTTCTTCCTTAGTATCAGTATCATCAGATTCTGCTTGAAGAATCAGTTGCCGACCTCTTTTCTTTGTTACAGTTTGCTTCTTTATGTATACCTTAGGTTCCGGTTCCTTTTTAGTTTGGACACTTCATGTCACTCTTGTAATTTTTGACACCGGAGGTGCTTGCTCAACCTTCTTCTTCTTTTCTTTACCACTAATGGTTGGAGCACTACTAGTTTCAACTTTGTAGTTCTCTCCTCAACAGTATCCAGTCTTTTCTTCTTCTTGTCCACTGGAGATGCCAACAGGTTATTGGCATAACCAATTAATAAGTCATAATTCACTTCATAGCTCATGTCTTCCATTTCATCTTCTCTAGGTTCAATAGCTTCCATCAGACAGAAATCAGTGGTGACTGTGAAAATGATGTCCTTAGAAAATTTTTTCACCACATCCTCAGGTAGCCTTACACTCATACTCATTTTCTTCTTAAATTCATTGAAATATTTGTTCATTGTAGCAGAGAAAGTGTTCTTAATAGCCTTAATGTTGTTCTTGATCTGAGTAGTTATCGATAGGTCTTTAGACCATTCAAGATCACCAATTCCCAGTAGGAAATTCTGAAAATAAAAAATAAACCAATCAATAAATGACCAAATTTGAACTTCTGATTGTTTTCCTTCTTGATTGACTATAGATTCAACATCAATTGACTCCTTATGGCCTCGCAAAGGTCATAATCTGCATTTTCAACAATCATTTTATAGGCAGTATGCATTGCTGTAGATGGTACACTATTCATTGTACTCGAATAGAATATCTGATAGCCTATAACCATAGTAGCCAGTTTAACCATTGGGTCCTTAATGTTATTAATAGAAAAAGAATGCCCATCAGAGGTAGATGAGGTTAAAAAGGTTACAGTTTCTTTAGAAATTCGCCTCATCTTAGGAACTTCACCGGTTGACCAAAAACCAGTCACATCTTGAATAGCCTCCTTGGTTATAGTGTGTGTCCTTTCCAAATACATATTATCACCATGAACATGACTCAAAATGATTCAGATATGTTCCTCTTCAAATTCCTTAAGAAAATAAGCTGCATTATGAAAACCTTTCTCATAAACCCTAATATAGTTGGGTTGAATCTTTCCACTCCTATCGCAAAGGGATTTCAATTGAGAATAAATTGACAATGATCCTAAATCTTCAATTTTATAATCAGTGTAGCTAGACAAATTGCCTTTTACAATGACACCATCGAGAACTTGAGATAAAGCATTATAAGACACAATTCATTCTGACTCTACAACCTCCATAGGCTCTGATGTGATCATTAACCTCTCTACTTGCTTAGATGATAAAACCATTTCTGATAAACTAGATTCACAATGAGATTTACAAAGAAATACCTCAATTCACACGCGTTGCCTTAGTTACCGATTGATTTCTCAAATGCACACCTGTTCAACCTTCACTAACCTTCGAATGAACTTCAATCACACAAATCACAACACAAATTCGACTAAAACCAGCGAGCAATTCTCTCTTCGCTCTGCAAGAGCTCAATAATTCTCTTTCAAATGCATTTATAGTAAAAATAACATAGTAAAACTTTCTTTTATCTTTTTTACCTATTGCATTAAATACGCGACCACTAGGGTTACAAACCCTAATACACCGCTTAACAATGCATACAATGTTAACAGGTGTAAAAACCAGTTGATAAACTTTTGAAAAACTGATTGACAAAAGATATCAAAATTTCACACATAACCACTCAAAATTCAAACTCTCTTACCACTCATCTTTCAAGGGGTTTGGAAGTAGATTTACCGGTATGCTCCCGTTAGTCTTTTTTGAAAGGCTCAATTCACCAGTGCAAGATTATCTACACTAGGTGAAGGATTACTTTCTTCTACAGGTATATCATCACTCTTCTTTGGTTTCCTCAACATTTACCTTTTTCTTTCCTTTCTGATCTTTAGAATGATTAACCGGTTTGTTCTTTCTGGATCTACAAAACTTCGCCATGTGTCCTGATTTATGATAATGATAGCAGGCCATTCCAAATGATCTCCAAGGTCCTGCATTCCCTCTTCCAGTTCTCCTTCTCCAATTCATAGCCACAGGACCATAATTGTTACAAATGGTGCAAATGACATTAGTTACCTTTTCCATCTCAAATGGACTAAACCGATTGACATAGGATCTCTGCCAGTTCATGTTACCCCAATTATCATAGGTTCTCATCCAGTTACCATTAGGTCTTTGATTCATGTGAGGTACTAGATTATTTGCTCCATATCTGCATTCAACTGATCTAAGTCCATACATTTTTCATGTGAAACAATGACCTTCAAATCTCTTAGATACATACCTAGTATTTGCATTGTAGCTTTAATTTCCATTGGGTTTGTTTCTACACACATTTGTAGTATGTCCAGGCTTATGATAGACAAAGCAAATAGGTTTAAAAAATTTCTTACCGATAGGCTTGTTAGCCTTAGGAGCAGTTTTGTCCTTGTGAATGTTGCTCTTTGTTCCGGAAGACTCTGCTTTCTTAGATGTGCTAAAGCCTAGTCCACATGTATCACCATTCATCCTTTGTGATTGAATCTACTCATCCAACATGGTATAACTTTTGTTGAAATTTTCCAGCTTTCCATTAGCTTCAGTGAGTTCTTTGGTAAGATCTCCATTTTGTTTTGAAAGGGTCTCTCTCAGAGAGGATGCCATTTCAAGATCTAGTTGCAAAGCCTCTTTTTCTTCTTTTTTTGCATGCCAATGCTCATACAAAGTTGCATTCTCTTGTTTGATCTTTGCAATCTCATGATCTCTTTCTTTGACATGATCTTCAACTACCCTCCTAGCTTCCATCTCTTAACTCATGCGGATGGTTAGGGCTTCTAACTCTCTTCTTAGATTTAGCTTCTCACCATTCAATTTTCAACTTCTACAACTAATGCATCAATGTTAACTTCATCTAAAGAACTATTATTAGATATTTCCAATAGTTGTTGAGTTAGCTCTCTCCTTTTGACTTTGTGAAGCTTTAAATCTTACCCTTATGGTTTCAAGCTCATCCTTAGTAGCTTCAAGCACTCTAGCCATCTCAAAGTATCTTATATCGACCATGGTGGCTTTAGGGTTTCCTTCCAAGTGATTAAGCCTTAAAGAAGTTAGGCTCTGATACCAATTGATAGACTTATAAAGCACTAAGAGGGTGGAGGGGGTGAATCAGTGACACCAAAAACAATACTACTTTAAACATTGACCGATAGATATACTTAACAAGTTTACTCAACACTATGCATGCAATCCAAAATGATATTAAAGCATCCACACAAAGTAAAACATCCACGATACCATGTGTTTATATTTGGAAAACCCAAATGGGAAAAACCATGTTGAGATGAGTCTCACAAGTTAACTATCTGCAGTAATAGGTAACTGACTGGTTAAGGTCTACAAAAGTGCTCTGCTAGGAGCGAATCCTGTTAAAGATCCCAAATCCTGTTAAAGGTTGTACCCTATTAGAAGTAACCTCGGTAGAGGATTTCTGAATCCAAACTAATGGATCACCTTGTTAAAGGATTTGTACAATGAAGCTTGTTAGAGCTTACCTGGTTAGGGGATTCAACTGTTGTAGTGATTAGAAAATAATAGGTGGTGTGATCTAGAAGTAGCACAACTTGCTTGAATAGATCCTCTTCTGCACACTCAAAACTGCATCACCACCATACTCTGCAATGCCCTCAATAACTTAACACTTCTATCTTCACATCAAATCATCTCATATCATCTCTCATCATATCTCTAAAATAGTTCATCATAATGACATTATATATACATTTAGATTTCATGTCGGCCTTAGAAATTATATCACAATTTCCTAGGTGCAGTGTATCTAGACAATCAAACATAACTCATCACAAATTACCGCCAAAATTTGTCGGTTAAGATAACTCATCACGACCGGTGATAACTCATCACACAATCAATGAATACTGGTTGGAACACTGATACTGGTTAGAGTTAACCACTATTAACGTGTAAACCGATTGTCCTTCATTGCTTCTTAGATAATCTCTCATGGATCTTCAAGTTGGTGTCGGGTCGTTCTTGTATATATCGGTTGTCTACATGTACCGGTTTGACACCATCATAAACTTTCAATCCAGTTGCAATACAAGTAATCTTTAGAAGTAATTCTGGTAGACAATGTGAAAATATGTGTGTTTGTGTACATGTTCCATCAATGACAACATATGAAATCATTCATTAGAATCATCATCAAGTGAACACTATAGTGTGCATAGTATAATCTACAAATTAGATATTATCCTTGTTTTTACCTAAATATGGTACCATAACCTCAACATATTTTCTTTTTCTAGTAGGATGCACCCACACCCGAGAAACAGTCCTTGGCTTTTCAGCCCCTTTTGCCTTGGATGGAACTAACTGCTTGAAATCAAAGTCATCTGGTGAAATCACTTGTTTCTTCCTTTTAGGTGCCACGACATCCATCCATGGTGGAAGATCTGCTTTGGTGGTTGGAGTTGTGACCTCCTTTTGAGTATTCACCAACATCTGAGACACATTCTGACTTGATGACACAACAACAAAAGGTGGAATTACCTACACTACGATTGTGGTAACAGATGGTGGGTCTGATGAAGCAACAATAGTCATTATTGGTGCCTCCCCTGAAACAACTGTGGTTATAGCCGTTGATGGTGTTTTAGTAGTAACAATGGTACTTATAATAGGTGGAGCTTCAAACATGATAGTTGTAGAAGGTAGGGCAACAGACTATTGCTCTACGGCTATTTGCTCCAAAGATTCAGTAAAATCCAGAATTGAAGATTCAATAATAGACACAGGAATATCATCAAAACTTGGGAGGATGGACAATGTAACATATTCCCGATTGCCCTCCCTTTGTGGTAATTTTATATTCAACCTCTCATCATCATATTATTCTACCTCTTGATCTGAATCTGATTCAATAGAATGAATGACAATTTGTGTGGGGTTTGATACATGTGAAGCAGTGGGGGTAGTACTTTCTTCTTGTTGAGTTGATTCCTCTAGTTCTTGTATTTCCTTTTCATGAGGAATCTTTCCTTCTTGTTCTTTTTCTGGTTCATTTGTAGCTAGCTGTTCAAAAACCTTTGATGCTTCTTGTGAAGTTGATGAAGGTTCACCTTTCTTCTAACCTTTGACTGTGAATTTGAACTTTGGCCCTTCTCCCTTAGATTTTGGTGAAGGGATTGTCGGTGGGACCTTCACATCTTCTTTGTTCTTAGTGTTTAATTTAGATGTTTTTCCAAATGGACCATCACTATCATCATCATCATCACCAAAACTAGAAGGAAGTTGCTTCATTCTAATCCCCTTTTTCAATAACCATGCATTAGTATTAGCCAAAATAGGAGCAATCTTTGGGTAATAAACTTACTTTCCTTCTTGGACCAATGGATGAGTGGCAAGAGAGATTCAACAATCTTTCTTTCAAAGTAGACTGGGTCCACTATGTCATCAGTATCTTCCATTATGTCTGGGATCTTATCAAAATTCAGGTTCTCAATTTGTTCCAAAGTAAGGTGACTGAAATCCATCCTCCTTACATCTTCCTCATCTTCACAATCTGCCCAGACATCTTCAAGTTGATATTTATGTGTATATCTCCTTTTTATTTTGTTCTTCATCCCATGGAAATCAAAATTATCATGGGCTTTGAATCTCCTCATAGTGATCCATTCCATTTCATCTTCCATATTTTTGGCCTTTGGGTTAGTCAATACTGAATATCGGTCGATGGACTCTGGAAATTTGAGGCCATTTTTATGAGCCTGCGACTGCCTCTCATGCACATGAATTAAATGTGACATAATTCCATGAGGACAATTTTATCCAAAGGATACCTTGGTAGCATGAATGGTTCACCTGAAAAACATCCTATGCGGATATATGTAAAAGTGGGAAATTGAAGGAATACACAACCAAAGAAAGAAACTCTATTGTATGCTGCTTCTCAAAGTCTTTTCTTCTCTAACCCTTTATCAAACATACACTTCCAAACAACAAAGAAGGCATCATTAACCCTTCTGAAGTGACTTCTTTGATGATTAATTTTAAGTTAATAATAATCCCACACTAGCACTAGCCTCCTATCACCCTTGGTAGACAAACCTGGATATTGCCTCATGGAGGAGGTTGCATAGACAAGGTATGATATCATATAGAATTTTAGTGTTGTTTTGACCTCCTTTAGTTGTGCACATAATGCATCACTAATTTTCTCTCCCTAATCAATTTTGGTAGTCCCTTTTCTGATTATGCTCATATAATAACACATCCAATATTTTAAGTAATGAAAATCTCTCAAACCTTTTACTCGAGAAATCATAGTAACCATATCATTATATTCTACATTAAAGTCACTTCTATGAAAGTATTTTGGCCAACTTAAAGTATTGGAAACCCTGGCTGAAGATAAGAAAACTGTATTAATCATCTTCTTACATTTTTATTTATTCTTCTCATAATACTCTTGAGCATCGTCCTGGGTTACACCTGCTACCTCTTCTACTAGAGAACCCTTGAATACCCTGTTAAACAAAAAACTATCTAATGTCATAACAACATTGTTATCTACATCCTTCAGTTGTCTTGTATTAAGATCAAAATGATATGCCACTGCAAGTACAAAGTCTAGATCATGAGCTGCTATTGGAAAGGAAGCATACTTATGCAACTCTTAATTTATCAAGTGTATCATATGAGATGGAGCCTTTTTAACACGATCAAGAAATTCTTGCATGTCCACATGGCCAATCTCAGTGTCCCTAATTTTCTTGACATTTGATTCAACTGAGCTTTCTGGAAACATATTCAAGTATTTATCATACTTGTACTTCATTTTCTTCGTAGGAGGCTTGCTTGGCAAAGGCTCTAACTGACTTGAAGAAGGCTTTGACTTGCCTTGAGTAGGCTTACTCATTTGCAAATTACTGCATTCATTACTAATCATTAGTATTTTGAATATTATCAGCATCAGAAATGTGAATTGCATCAATTGGAACAAGAACCCGAAGCCAAAAAGGACTTTGGAAAAACTAGACTAAAACTTGCAGGTCGGACTTTAAAGTCCGATATGCAAATTAGAATACCAATACTCACACATCAGACTTTAAAGTTCGATGTGCAAGTTAAAACCATCAGGAGTTGCATATCAGACTTTAAATTCTGATGTGCAAGTGGGAAGAACAACTTTGCAAGTCAGACTTTAAAGTCTGATATGCAAAGTAAAATCTTGGCAAAGCAGCTGCATGTCAGAATTTCAAGTCCGACTTGTAGCTAGGGAAGAACTTGAATCTGTAGGTCGGACTTTAAAGTCTGACATGCAGGTTTTAAAACTTGCAAATCATGTGACTTGCACATCAGACTTTAAAGTTTGATGTGCAACCAAGGGAAGAGCAATCCAACTGACATGTCAGACTTTAAAGTTTGACCTATCAGTGAAGAAAAAAACAAAGGATTGATAAGTCAGATTTTAAAGTCCAACATGGCAATCAAGGGAAAAGCTTGACTTCTTCACATTGAACTTTAAAGTCGGATGTGAAACCATGGGTAGAACAACTCCCACATGTCGGATTTTAAAATCTGACATGTGGGAGGATATCAATTAGGAAAAACAAACTTCTAGGGTATTTAGACTTTAAAATCTGACATACCCTAGAACAAAACTAAACAATAGAGAAAAAAATGAAAACCCTACCTTAGAAACAAAGAAAAAACCCTAGAAAAATACAAAAAGAATCAAGACATACCTCAAAACAATGACTGGATGGATAAAATCGGCTTAGAATCACCTTGAGCACACTTACACGGGAGAAAAATCCACAAAACAATGAGATTGGAGGAAAAGCAGAGCGAAAGCCAACTTGAAACAAATAAAATGACCCAAAAACCTAATTAATAACCTTAACAAAAGGTTATTAATGATGATAATAAATATAGAGCCCCGTCGTGCAGGTCAGACTTTAAAGTCCAACCTGTAGATTTTTAAAAACTGCAAATCGTGCATTAACTGAAAAAATGACACAAAAAAATGACAAAAAGAAAATTTCGACTAACCGACGGAGTAGGTTAACCTCTCCTGGAGAATGTGAGGTATGAAACAAACAAGTTTCATAGGGTTGCAAATCATGCATGATCAACTTTGCTTGGTCATATGCAGATATGCCTAGGATTGATCCACAATTAATCATGCATCACTTGTCCATTGCTCCAGGAGCTAAGCCAGTCAAGCAAAAACTAAGAAAGATGAATCCACATGTAGCACTCATGGTCAAAGATGAGTTGAAGAAACTATTAGACATCAGATTTATTCGACCTATCGACTATGCTGAATGGATTTCCAACATTGTACTAGTTTCCAAACCAAATGGCAATATCAGAATATGCACCGATTTTAGAGATGTCAACAAAGCCTGTCCAAAGGATGACTTTCCTTTGCTCGGTATCGACATAATTGTGGACCTCACAGCAGGCCATGCAATGCTATCACTAATGGATGGTTTTTTAGGCTATAATCAAATCAAGATAGCCCCAAAGGATCAAGATAGAACAACATTCACCTATCCTTGGGGAACATATTGTTGGAATGTCATTCTTTTTGGCCTAAAGAATGCAGGGGCAACTTATCAACAAGTAACGACAACAATCTTTCATGACATGATGCATACCTTCATGGAGGACTATGTGGATGATTTACTAGCTAATTCATTTACCTGGGTAGAACACCTAAGCATCTTAGAAAATATTTTTGACAGATTGGAGAAATTCCAAGTCAGGCTCAACCCTAAGAAGTGTGTCTTCGGGGTTACATCAGGCAAATTACTAGGCTACATAGTTTCAGCAAAGGGAATTGAAGTGGATCCAAAAAAGGTACAAGCCATAATGGAGATGCCACCACCAAAGAACATCAACCAGCTCAGATCTCTACAAGGACGGCTCCAGTCAATCAGGCGATTCATCACTCAACTGGCAGATAAAAGTCTACCATTCAATCATTTGCTACATAAAAATGTACCATTCAGATGGGAAGCCAAATGTGCAGAATCATTCTATCAAATCAAGCAATATCTAATGAACCTACTAGTTCTAGTACCACCAATAGCAAGGAAGCCACTCATTCTCTACATTTCAACAACAGATATATCACCGAGGGTATTATTAGCACAAGAAGATCAACAAGGCAAGGAACGAGCTATATATTACATAAGCAAAACATTAAAAGGATATGAAATCAACTATACATTCATTTAGAAGGCTCGTCTAACAGTGGTATTTGCCTCTCAAAAGTTCTGGCATTACATGCTAGCTCACACAATTAAGCTAGTAGCAAAAATTGATCCTCTCAAATATTTGCTCAGCAAAGCAGCTCTTACAGGCAGATTGGCTAAATGGGTCATGATTCTCAGTGAATTTGATATCCACTACATAGAGCAATGAGCTATCAAAGGACAAGCAATCACAGATCAACTAGCTAAAGCACCACTATCGGGAAAACAACCAATGGAGATCAAATTTCTGGACAGGGATGTTCTTACTATTTCCACCAAACAATGGACCCTATACTTTGATGGATCCTATACTCAACATGGCTTAGGTGCTGACATTATGTTCATCACTCTTGAAGGCCACACCATACCAAGATCATATAGACTCGTGTTTCCATCCATAAATAGCATTGCTGAATATGAGGCACTGGTTATAGGCATCAAAATGGTCATGGAATGGAGAATCACAAAATTAAAATTCTACGGAGATTCACAACTAGTCATCAATCAAATCAATAATGACTATCAGACAAAGGACGACAAACTACTACCATACAAATAGATGGTGGATGATTTCAAACAATATTTTATACACATCACCTTTGACAAAATACCAAGGTCGGACAACAGAGCAGTCGATACAATGGCTACTATCGCTTCACTACTGCAAATTCTAGAGCAACAGAATCGTTATGAGTTTTTGGTAGAGAAATTGTTCTCCCCAGCCTATGACCATTCCGATTCCCATTTTATCTATGCCTTGACCAGTTCTGACTCTCTGTTATATGGACCGATATATGACTATCTTAAAACAAATATCCTACCCATTGACCTATCCCAAAACCAAAAACACAACTTTATCCGGCAAGCCACCCATTACACTCTCACTGCTGATACTCTGTACTGTCAAGGTCTAGATGGTACTCTTCTATGTTGCCTTGATCGTAATGAATTTGACTCCACTTTACAAGAGCTTCATGAAGGTATCTGTGGCACACATTCAAGTGGTCCTACTCTTGCTAAAAAACTTCTAAGAATGGGATATTATTGGACGACAATGGAAAAAGACTCTTATCATTTTGCAAAGAAGTGTCCTAAATGCCAAATCCATGGCAATCTTATACATGCACCAGCACAAGAACTGCGGCCATTCACAACATCCTGGCCCTTTTGCCAGTGGGGACTAGACTTAGTCAGCGAAATACATCCTTCATCTTCAAATGGACACAAGTTCTTTATTACAGTAACAGAATATTTTACCAAATGGATTGAAGTGGTCCCCATGACCACAGTGACTGGGAAACAAATAGCATCTTTTATCCTTAATTGTTTAATCTACAGATATGGCATTCCAAGTTCCATCATCACAGATAATGGACGACCTTTCAAAAACCAAGATGTGCGAGAACTATGTGAAAAATTCAAAATCCAACATCGTTTCTCTACACCTTACTACCCATAGGGGAATGGTTAGGCAGAAGCATCCAACAAAACAATATTGAAAATCCTAAAGAGAATAGTGAATGATGCAGACAAAGATTGGCATGTACAACTCAATCTAGCACTTTGGGCATACAGAACTAGCATCCTCACACCTATGGGAGATACACCATATTCATTAGTATATGGATCAAAGGCAATTTTACCCCTAGAGGTAGAAATTCCATCTCTCAGAGTCTTTTTGAAAGGCCTAATTCCAGATGAAGAGTATCGAGTCAACCGACTGCAAGAGCTAGAACTTCTAGATGAAATACGCCAACATGCCTACACTCACCTCAAAACATATCAACAATGCATGTGCAGAAGCTACAACCACAAGGTCATTCCCAGAATTTTTTAAATTGGTGACCTAGTACTCAAGGAAAATCCTAGAAATCAGCAGGATAGAGAAAAGAAAGGGAAATTTGAACCTAACTGGTTAGGTCCCTATGTCATCATATCAACCTATGGATCAGGTGCTTATCAACGAACAACTTCAGAAGGACATGTGCTTGATGAACCAACTAACAACATTCATCTAAAGAAATACTACACTTGAGCAGTCTAATGCACGAAATAGTCGAAAATATCAAAAAATTAAAAAGAAAAAAAATTAAAAAATAAAAAAATATCAAAAATCAGGAAAAAGAAAATAAAAAGGTACAATAAAAACAACTAGTGAAAACCTGGCAATAGGCACTACTATGAGAGGACAACTCCTCTATCTATCTTTACTACCAAATCGTTATATCCACACTCAAGCACTATCGGCCATCGCTCGATATTTTTATCACACTATCCAGGACATACTTAGCGTAGTCACTATCCTGGTTTATCCACATATCCTTTCACCACATCTCACCATGGATTGGTACTCACTATACATATCTGCATTAAGAGGAAAACTCGGCTAGGGGCAGCATTGATCAAAATTTGCAATACATTCATAACATCAAAACTTAGAGAAAACTCAGACAATCATATCCAACAAACAGATCAACAATCACAAAACCAAACATTGATCACTTAAAGGATTCACAAAACATGATGGATGATTTTCTGAAGTATCACATGTTTACATCTTGCATGAAGTTTTGACTATTTTGCACTTAAACTTTTTTAACTATTAGATCCTCTACATTTTCTCAACGATGCATCAAGCTAGAGAAAGTCATGGGGACTCTAATATTTTTTTAGTTTTCTTTCTGCGAGGCGATCACTTGTACTGTGCAAATACTTGGCTCGAGACATGATTCATGGTATATCACTGAAAACATGATTCCACTTTGCGCATACAAATGATTTAATCTTGTCTGTTTATCCACAAGCCGCACTTAGGTCATCCTGGTTCAATTATACCTTGATGCTTGTGCTATCTTGCAAAATAAAAAATCATGTAAATTTTTCTCAGGTCATTATGGTTCAATTATACCATTATTCTTGTATAAATTTTCAACATAGCCCAACAAATCAATGCTCAATGATGATACCTACAAAGAAAGCAAAAACATGTGACTATACAAAGATGACAAAATGGAAGAATGAGGATGCTCAATTAGTTGCATATCATTTTACAATTAGTTGCATATCATTTTACAATTAGTTGCCTATCATATCATACATCTCATTTTCAAGATACATCTCACAGCATATCATATCATACATCTGATTTTCAAGATACATCTCACAACATATCATATCATACATCTCATTTTCAAGATACATCTCACATCATATCATATCATATCATACATCTCATTTTCAATATAGATCTCACAGCATATCATATCATACATCTCATTTTCAAGATACATCTCACAGCATATCATACATCTCATTTTCAAGATACATCTCATAGCATATCATATCATACATCTCATTTTCAAGATACATCTCATAGCATATCATATCATACATCTCATTTTCAAGATAAATCTCACAGCATATCATACATCTCATTTTCAAGATACATCTCACAACATATCATTATCATACATTCTCATAACATCATGCACTAACACATCATATTCGTATCAAATCACATACATCTAAGCATTGTATCATCATCATATAACCATTGAAATCATATAAAAAGCATCATCCATAACACATCGAATGAGGATCAAAGAAAATGGTGTCATATATATCTCAAAAAAGATCAATGTACAAAATATATCATGTCTGTGCCAAAAACAACAAAATGATCAAAATACAATAGAGACAACGTCTCTTAGGTACGACTATCTCCTAAGGGTGACGGTCTAGCAGCTGATGTCCCAGCACCTGGATCTCCAAGTGGGTCATGTCTAGTAGGCCCTATCACGCCTCTGCTCTTTGTCCTCGACCCAGTCTCTCTAGATCGAATGGATCTCAAAGCTATAAAACTCGGCACTCGGTGCTCCCTGGGCACCGCATCCTCGTAATGCCTCTGGTAATACTCTGCCTCCTTGGCTCTCAAAGCCTCATAATGGTAGGGGAGCATAATCCAAATCAATAAACTCAAGCCAGGGGATCTAATACCTGCAAACCATATCATCCTATAAGATCCAGTGAAGAGCCTCTATCCCGCCCTCCTCTATCTGCTTATATGGTAACAATGCACCTACTACAGGAATCCACAGAATCTAGTAGCAATCCTCAGGTGTCACTGTGATCTCACCTATCACCAAATAGAAGGTATTGGTGTCACTATGCCACCTCTCAACCAACACTGTCAATAAACCCTGGTTAATGATAAACCGAGGCATCTCTAACAAAGAGGATAGGCCACACCTCTCAATGATATCCCTGTCAGCTTGTGTCAATCATGGTATCAATGACCACGGTCTCGGAAATCGCTCTCACGACTGAACAACTCCAATGCACTCCTGTCACAAAGCAAAACAAGTCCAATATCAGTTTCTTCATCAAATCAATTCATATCAAAATCAAATTCATATCAACTTGAAACTCTAAAAATCTAATCAAGTTCCACATCATATCAAATCCATTTCCATATCACATCATATCAACTTGTAACACAACTCAAGTTCCACAATTCACATCAACTTGTAAAACAACTCAAGTTTCACAATCAGATCAACTTGTAACACAACTCAAGTTCCACAATCATATCAACTTTTAACACAGCTCAAGTTCCACAATCATATTAGCTTGTAAAACAACTCAAGTTCCACATATATACCAAGTTGAAATAATGCATATCAAATCAAGTTCATATCAAAACATCCATATCAAAATCCACATCATATCAAATCAACATCAGATCAAAATCAACTTGAAACATTGCAAATCAAAACAAGTTATATCGGAACTCATATTGGACAACTTATCAAAAACAATGACAGCAAGCACGCAGGCTGAACTTCACACCCATCCTGGCAAAACTAGCAAAAACCTACCTATTTTTCTTCATCAAAAAATAAATACTACTTTACCCAAATTTTTTCGCTCATGCACTAAAAAATATTATCTTCATGCTAAATTGCTGCCCATGCGCTACCCTGTCCTATCAATGTGCTACCACATTAACCCTATGTGCTAGCCTGCACCTATGTGCTACCCTATCCTATCGACACGCCACCTAAACTACCCTCTGCGCCACTTCTAGCCTATGCGCTATCCTACTTGGTTTCTGTGTTGCAAACCTAACCCTATGTGCTAGGTCAGACCTATGCGCTATCCTACTCTACCCCTACGAGCCCTTGCTAACCCTATGCACTAGGTCTTTTCTATGCGCTAACCTTTTTCCCCTACATGCTACCCTGTGCCGCTGATGCGCTAACCTAATTCTATGTGCTACCCTAACCCACCCCTTCGCTATCCTAATATATCTGGACGCTACCCTACTTCATTAAACTCTATGCGCTATGCAACCTATTGTATGCGCTACGGTTTAACCCTGATGCACTAAACCATTAAATTCGTGTGGAAAAATTCAAAAACATGATAAAAAATGACAAAACAAAAATCAAAAAGGGGTCAAAAAGGATGACTTACCGGTGGTCCATATGTGGTAGGCCTCTGATACCTTCGGACACACTCGAATCGATAAGAAGCAAAAGGAAACGACATTTTGTCTTTTTCTCCAAGTGTCACTTTCTCCAAAGTCAATAAGCATAAATGGGGCAAAATAAATCACTTTTTACCTTTTTATAGGGTAAATGAAAATTAGGGTTGCATGGACGAGCAAGTAAATTTCTCATGGTCTCATTTCTAACCCTCGCAAGCATCATTATCGGGAGATGAATCAATTTATCACATTCAACATAGACAAAAATTTAAAATGCAATCAAATTTTCAAATTTTTGATTCATCTCCCGAGGGGGCATTATCAACATCGTTTATCAAATTTGGGGCACGACATGAACATCTTGACACGACATCACACTGATCATAACCAAATCATGACAACACATCATTTTCTTTGAATCAACATGTGCACACACGTCACTTCAAAGAGGGGCGAAATGTAGACGTATAAAAATGACCATATTCCTAAATGAATATTTAATGTTCATTTTATTCTCATTCCTCTATTTAGTTAAATCTAATTTAATTAAATCACCCACATTCTTCTATTTAATTAAATAAATTATTCAATTTATTTATTTAAATTCACTTAAGTCCTTTATGTCATTTAATTGAATAAATCATTTTATTTAATTAAATCCCTTCTCTCTACTTTTTAATTAAATTTAAATATAATTAAATAGTTCACCCCAATTAAATAAATCTAATTTATTTAAATTCCCAACTTGCAACCAAATTGAAATAAAGCAATTTATTTTAATTAAATCCTATTATCCCCCATCCACTTGCATTTTCCTACATCTCCCACTTGCATCCTAACCCTCTTCCTAAATTCTTCTAGAATCCATTTAATCCTAATCAATTAACCCAAACCCATCAATTATCCCCTTTCCCTAAATTTGAGGAGGTCACTTCTCAAATTTGGAGTAAAGTCTTCAAAAGGCATTAAAGCCTTTATGCCTTCAACAAGCTAACTTGTTGAATACCCCCAAATTTGGAAGGACTCTTACAAATTTGTCCCCAAAGTCTTCAAACCATTAATGGTTAACTAACCCTTAGTGGCATGGTTAGAGACTTTTTGCCTAACTTAACCTTCTTCTAACCCAGGGGTCTCATCAAGCATTTATTGCTTTGACCATGGTTATCCCTTTAACCTTTGCACAAGAGTTTATCCTTTGGGTAAAAGCTTTATCCAATGGATAACCTTAACCTAACCTTAACCCTTACCTTCTATGGTAACCATGAGGTCTTCTCAAGCATTTAATGCTTCTTACCTCTCCTCTCAAGCAGTCTTATGTTGACAATTGTCACCATTTAATTGGTGGAAATTGTAAACATAGATTGATAACTTTCAATCCTGGCCCTTGATTGGATCCTTCGATCCAGACCATCCATTGCCCTGTTTCTTCTATAAATAGAGCTCTCTTTCCTCCATTTTAATAATCCAAGCTCTTAGTATCACACTTATAGTCAATTATAGCATGCATCTAGCCTCTCTTTGTAATAGGAATTAATCTAATAAGCATTTTAGAGCATTTCTATTATCATTAGCTTAAATCATTAACTAGTATATCATGTTAGGATAATATTGCTACTAACCTTGTCATCTTATAATCTAGTTTGAACTCATTTGTAGAATTATGCATAAATAGTATGCATTCATGTTAAAATTAATCTAAAGCATCCCTCGTTCTTGCATTCGTCATCCCTAAGTCACTTTGCTTAGTGTTCTGAGAGAAAAGGCATTGGCTTGAGGGACCTTGTGAGATAGAGAACCATGGAACCTACCTTGGGAAGTTGAGTCACTCTTCATGACTCCATAAATTGCACCAAGAAGTTTTGTGGCTGCGTGGACAAGTCTCTTTGAAATAAATTTTCACATTTTGGGTTTCATCGACCCGCTTTTCCTACACACAGTATGTGTTGTGACATGTTTGGGTCCCCTTTATCACCTAAAGTGGACCGCAATGTGTGTCATTAGTTTGGGTGGCCTAATTTGTGTAATATTGTATATTATGTATGTGGTTGACCTAGTTGAGGGTTTTAATGAATGATCTAGTATATATAGATGCACAATTGTATGAGTTGAAGAATGGAATGCAAGTCAATTTGTGTGAAGTCGATATGAATGATGTGTAAGTATATTTGGTCCAAAAGAAGTGTGAAAGTCAATTTATGAAGAGCTTTGATGATGATATCTTCAATGTGATAGTGTTTTGAGATAGAATTTGATGTCAGATGTGTTTGCCATGATATTGGTTGCTTGACATGGTGGTTCAAGGACTATTTCATGATCAGGAGATCTTGTTCAATTTAATTCATCTATTCCTTGTACCACCCAAAGACAATGTGCTCCTTTTGGTAGCTTTTGCAGTTCTTTGTATATTGCTCTAAGATAACGAGTCTCAGTAATTGTCCCTTGTATCTTTTCCTAAGGTTGTGTACCTTCATCTTGCAAGTCTAATCAGGTGCAGTGAGCTCCTTGGACTTGAGCCTAAAATATTATACTCAATTATTGACAATGTGAGTGTGATTCTCACCTTAGTTTTTTCAAATACGGTGTTCATGTATTTATTGTGCTTTTTGCTTTCATGTTTAATAATTGAAGTAACAAGTTAATTGTAGTTTCAAGGTTAAAAGATCAGAAGTAGAGTATTTTGTGGTCTGGACTAATTCACCCCCCCTCTCAATCTTGTGTTGTGTTTAAGAATTGTTATTAGAGCAAGGTTCCTCTTAGAGAAGCTTAACTTCTTGTGGAAGATCCAACATGGCACAAGAAGTTAATTACAAATCACCAAATTTTGATGGCACAAATTACTCCTATTGGAAGGAAAGAATGGAATATCATTTTGAATCTCTATTGATTGGAATATAGGATATTATCAAGACTAGGTATACAACTCTGACAAATGTCCTTAGAATCTAGATGAGATCAAGGAACATGAGAATAATGCAAAGGCTAGAGTTGCAATTATTAGTTGCTTAGGTGACCCTTGATATTTTCTAAATTTATGGGGTTGAAGTCTTCTATAGAAATCTATGAGAAACTAGGTAGTGTATGTGAAGGTGATTTGAAGATAAAGCAAACCAAATCTATAAATAAAAAGTACAAGTTTGAGAACTTAGGTATGTTTTATGATGATAAATTTGAAAACTATCTACATTGAGTGAATGAGATCATGAGTATGTATAGGGGTATTGGTGGAAAATTAGAAGAAAGTGAAGTTGTGAGAAAAGTGATGTTAACACTGCTTAAATGCTACAAACCTAAGAAGCATGTTATTGAAGAAAGTCACGATATGGACAAATACACTTTGGATCAGCTTTATGGCTTGCTCTTTGCCTTTGAGATTGTTGAGCTAGACAATTTGCAAAAAGAGAAGAAAGAAGCTACATTTAAAGTTACCAAGAAGATTGAAGATGAACCTGAAGCAAGAAATGACATGGATGAGATAGAAGAAAATTTTGTGAGAAGATTGAAGGAAATATTTGGAAAATGCAAAGGTAAGTTACTTTCTAATGTTTCAATTGTGGAAGAATTGGTCATTATGCTTCTAGATGTACTTACAAGGAACATTATGGTAAGAGACCCGATGATGATGATAAGGGAAATGACAGTTATAGATGGAATGACATAAATAAGAAAATATCTATGACATAGACTAGCCTAAGAAGAGTTTTTTTTCAATGGAGACCTATTCATTTGAACAAGAGGATGGGGTGAACCCACAATAGTGGGTTACACTTTTTTGCCAACTTTGACACTACAATATTCATTTTCAAAAAAAACTTCAGATTTGGACACCTATTACTTCTAAACCATAAGGAATTTATAGATGATGTTAACTAGTGATTTGTTTCATTTTGTGTGTAGATTCTAAAAATAATTTTTTAATAATTTTTGGAATCAATTTGCTCCCATTTTTCTATCTCCCTCGAAAACTAGTTTTTTTTCAAAAATAACATTTTTAAAGAGTGATACTCACTTGATCAAGCATAACTTTTTTTCTATAATAGTTATGAATGTGATTCTTTCGAATTTAGTTTTTTAACATCCATATCTAGTTTTTTCAATTGGTTTTGTAAAATTATCTTCAATATTTCATATTTTATCAATTTTTGAAGTCGAGTTAATTGTAATTTTCACATATGTCCATTTGATATTACATAACTTGTTGTATATGTAACGAAAAATCAATTTTTTTTTTGTTGTTGGAAAGAGGACTTCAATACCTAGTGCGCAAATATTTTTTTAATTTTTTTGGGCGACGTTTACTATTTTTCCATAAGCATTGAACTCAAAGGTTGATGTTCTATGCAAAACCTATGTTTAGTTTATCTTAAAAAAAAATCTTAATATACTCAATACATAATAAAATAATAATCATCAGAAAGATCGCTTTGATTACTACTTGTATCCATTTGGATTTGTTAAAATTTATCCATTTGAGCACCCAAATTGAGCTTTGAAGGTTAGATTTTTGTAGAAACCAAGAGGGTTTTTGGGAGAGGCCTCTAGGAAGCACTTTCAATAGAATGGGGTTTGATCGAACCCCCTTTCTATTGAACCCCCTTAATGCAAATTTCATATTTTATGCTTTTTTGGTTTCGATCCAAAGTGGGTTCCGATAGAATGTGTTTTTTACATTTGATCGAAAGGGGGTTTCGATATAACATGGCTAACATTGAGTTTTGGACAAAAGAGTCAATTTTTTTCGTCTGAAAAAAGTGTAACCAACTATTGTGGGTTCACCCAATGATGATGACTAAAATGAAGAATTATTGTTTTTAGCTATATAGGAGAAGAATAATGAAAGGTTTGACAATCTAAAAGATGTGATGAACAATGGAAAACTAGTGAGTGTGAAGATTGCATGCCATGCAAAAGTAGAGCCTAAAGCATGGATAATTGATTTCCGATGATCAAATCACATGATAGATGATAAAGGAAAGTTCACTGATTTTGAAAAGCATGATGGTGGATCTATAAAGTTTGCAAGTGAGGAAGTTGCTCCTATTTGTGGTAAAGGTACTATTTCCATTGATGGTAAGCATAAGAATGATGATGTTTATTATATTAAGGGTTTGAGACATAATATTTTGAGTTTGAATCTGATGTGCAATAAAAATTATAAGCTCATATTGCATAGGTCTAGATGTGAAATCAAAAAAGGAAGTTCTAGGCAACTAGCTGCAAAAGGTATAAGAACTTATGGCAATGTCTACTATGTGAAGGATAATAGTTGAATTTTTTTTTCTGACATAGAGAAATGAATGTTGTTTGTGGCACAAAAGGATGAGACATATAGATTTTGACAATATGGTGAAGATCAGTTCTACTCATGTTGTGAGAGATTTTTCAAAGATTATAAAACCTGCTAATATTGTGTGCAAGAAATATTATCTGGGAAAGAAAACAAAGAGGAGATTCAAGAACAATGAGTATTCAACTTCAAAACCTCTAGAGCTAATTCATACAAATCTATGTGAACCTACAAGGACAAGAGGACTAAATGATGAAAGTTGTTTTATGTTGCATATTGATGATTATTCAAGAAGGACATAGATTACTTGAGAGAAAAATATGAAGCATTAGAAAAGTTTAGAGTGTTCAAGTGTATGGTTGAGAATCAAGTAAATGTTAAGATAAAATATTTAAGGTATGATCTACCAATTAGAAGTTTCTCTATTTATGTAATATCCATGGATGGGCCCTCTAAGGGAGATTTCTCCCATTCTCCTAGGTTTGAGGACTTGGATGATAGCATATCCTTGATAATTATTCAAAGGAAAAATAGATGTCTTCCTAAATTTTTCTTCTAATCACACACTAGAGTGAGGAGTGTGAGGTTGAATAAGGTAGCATTTGACATTGTTCATCCTAGATCCCTGGGAACATTTTTGTTCTTAGCAACTAGGTTGCAGTTGTGTTGGTTTTTGCTTGGAATCTTGGCTATAACCATTGTGTTTTTGTCCCATTTGTGACTTTTTTCATGTATTCTTTGAGCTATTCTATCTAGTGTATAGGGTTAATGGTTCCTTCAAAACAAACTTACCTTAATAAAAATATTAATATTTTAATTGAATACAAAAATAATAATATATTGATTCTTTCTTGATTATCTATCTATTTCTTTTACACAATTTAATTTATTTCAATGATATAGTTGCATTCTTTAGGTATAATATTCATTTCAATTCACATTAAAAAATAAATTCAATAAAAAATAAGATTTATTTCCCTTCAATATAATTTTTTTTTTTTAAATGAAGTTAGCAACACAAGGAATAGAGAAAATGTCGAGGTAGAGGTTGGAGTGATGGTGGGGTTGGGGTAGGGGAGATAATGTTAGGCTTTATTTTCATAATATTCATTCATGTAGTCTACAACAAACAATATAGGAATTGATTGTATTCCTTAGTTATACACTTGTTCTTCTTACATTATGATATTAAAACATGACTTGCATTAAAACATAGGCTCTTATTGTCCTTTATCTTTCAATTCTATTGATTCTTTCATTATTGATGTCATTTTGTTCATATAGTTCATGACATGTGATCCATTAATACTTAGCTCATTAATGACATTTTATCACATTAATGTGATCACATTATTTATGGAAGCTCCATAATACAGGTTAGGATTGTAATGCATCTTCCCTCTTACATTCTCTTACACATCATATAATCATGTGTAACTCCCTTCATGATGACCTTACACACACCATAAGATGTTTATGCAAATTAGAAACCATAGTGTTTTTTGAAAATAATTAAGAAACCCATAAGAAGTATGGTACATCCAAATTCCAATGCCATCTTCTTGGTCTTGGTTCTCTTAGCTATTTTTAGAATATTCTTGACACATCTTATAGCTATCATACTTATTATATTTGACCACACAAACTTGGGTGCCCCATTTTTTCCTCATTCAAACATTCAAAAGATTCTCCATGTAAGGTTTACAAACTTGTCATAATGTTGGTCAAGATTCTAATGTAACCTCCCTCTTACATATTCGTACACATCATATAATATATCATATGTATCTCTTTGTAGCATCGTAAATTGTACACCCTTAATTGGGTGGTACAATTCCACGCTTAGGTTAGCACCCACCTTAGTGTGTTTACATCTTGCATTTAAAAATCCCTTTATGTATTTAATTAATTAATTTAATTAAATCTAAATTCTTCTCTTATCCCTCTACACATCATAAAATTGGATCCTTTACATTAAGTGTGCCCCTTTTAATTTTATTCCTTCAATAAATCATAAGGGATGCTTTTTGCTTTTGTAAGGGTTCAAAAAATTAGAAGGAAGAAGATAGATAATTGACTCGTAGAATTACGCCTTTAATTTGTAGTTGTGTACTGGAGACTCTAATCAAATTGTGCCTTTGGCCTTTTATAATAATTGTGCTTCTAAACAAAGACTTGTTTTTGTGCAATTTTGTAATTCTGTATGACTTCAAAAATATATGCCATAAGACTCCGTAGATTTTATGAAATTGTTATCTAGTGGATGAATGTTATGTATTGCTATATGTCAAATGAGTTATTGTCTATGTTTCATTTTCAAATTTATGGCCGTGTAGATTGTTGAATGGGCCTTAGAGCTGCATGTTTATGATGTTATTGTAGTGTCCTAAAATTGCGACACTTGCAATTTCGACGGCATTTCGGTCTTCACGATGGTGACGCAACACGCAACCTGAATGGAGACCCCGAAACTTGCTCACGACACCAAAAACTGCAGTTTTCAAGTACCCTGGCCTGAACCTCCTTGCACCCTGCTGTCCCGGGAGGTGGGACCAGAGCGCCCAGCGCCCTGGTCCCTCAGGACTAGGGCGCCCAGTGCCCTGGTCCCTAGGACCATGGTGCCCAGCACCCTGGTCCCTGGGTCCTATTTTGGGCCCGGTCTCCTAAGGGGTCTCGGGTCTTTTTGTTTGCAATTTGGAAATTAACTTTCCTGGTCAGCCTAAGGTCGGGAAAATCAGTCTATGAGCCCTAATTGACAAGTATATAAACTACATTTTTCTCTCTCATTTGGATAACACATACATGATGAAAAAGGCGTGGAAACTATACTCAAGCATTCAAGCATTCCTTCTAAGTCTCCATTCAAGGCTAAGTGTTGCATTCAAGACAAGGATTCAACCATTGAAGAGGAGATCACATACTACTACAACATACAACATACAACATCTAAACCTTCGCACATAAGGATACAAACATCCTTAGAACAAGGTATTAGTACTTGTTTTTCAGTCATTTACATTTACAGCTCTTGCTCATTTCTTGGTTAATTCCAAAACCGGGGTTTGACCTAAAGGCGAACCCCTAATCCCTAACCCCCCAATCGTCTTCACTTTTTTGTGTGTAGGTTGCAGGTACACAGCTGAGATTGAAGATCTGGAATCCTTGTGCAGAGACGAACAGATCCCCCTTCGTTTCGCGGATTTTTTGGAGGACCGTGGCGCCGGGCGCCATCGTCCCGACAACTTTTGCTCAAATTTGTAGGACAGCGCCGTATCGACATTTTACTGCTAATTCCAGGTCCGCAGCTTCATCCTATATCCCTATCTCAGTTTATAAAGTGAATCTTTGTCACTTTCTATGCATTCCTAGCTCAATTCTTCTATGCACATTCTTTACAAAAGAGGGTAGCCTTGCTGTCTTAACCCTTGAAACACATTTAGAATCCAATCTTGCATTGCGTGGGATTGGATCTTGTGGGTTTCAACCCCTCTTTTGAATGTAAAGTCTCCCCCCTAAGTGAAAACCATCGAATCCTAGCGAACCTCCCTTCTCTCTCCTTGAAGTTGGAAGAGGGGAGAGCAACTAGGGTTCGATCGCGATTTTTTTGCTTTACATTTTGGTGAACCCGACGTGAACATCCTTTCTGATTTTTCATGCTTAGATTTGAAAAAATTGATTACATTTCCATGTTTGATCTTTTGCAAAATTTTAGAGGTGATTGCATAAAAACCCTAAAATTTCTTTTTAGTAATTAAACTTGTGAAATTTTTAATTGTTAATGCTTGTTTCAGATCTGTCCTTCTATTACAAATTATCAATTCATATCTATGTTTTAATTTTGAAAATTAAGTGGTTGTGTCAAAACCCTAATTTTTGAAACCCTCTTGATCCAACCTTTGTTCGACAATTTCACCGATCAAATCATCTCCAAATCAGCTGTAACTTTGGATTCCGCAATAAAATCACAATATCTTTCATCCCTGAAAATTTGGAAAAAAGTTGCGAGGACCGTGGCGCCGAGCGCCATCGTCCCCGACATTTTTTCCGAAATTTCGGGAGTGAGATCTTACTGTATTTTTCTGCTAAAATCCAGAATTTTGGCTGATTTTATCAATTTTAACACCTTCAAAATTACAGTCAAAGTTGGTCTTGTAATTGCTTGGATTAAGGCCTTTAAACATTCAAAAATCATTGAAACTGAAATTTTGTGTCAACCGTTCATATCTTTTCAAGATACTTGAGAATTTCTTGGCAAATTTAGCTTTGCCTTGAAAATTCTTGATATCTTTCTTGCATGACTCATAGTGAGGGAACCTTACTACTGACAGTCATGGTTCTCCTTCGTGATCTTTCCTTTTACTTTGTCAATCGAAGTCGTAAGATCCTTAGTCCACTGGGGGCTTGGTGTGTCTTGCCTCCTTGACGTGGTGAAAGTTTTTCAATGTTGTTTCCTTGTACTTTACCGGAAGTATGAGCATACATACTCCCGCTAAAGTGGGGGCTAAATGTAGCGTCCTAAAATTGTGACACTTGCAATTTTGACGGCATTTCGGTCTTCACGATGGCGACGCAACACGCAACCTGAATGGAGACCCCGAAACTTGCTCACGACACCAAAAACTGCATTTTTCAAGTACCCTGGCCTGAACCTCCTTGCACCCTGCTGTCCCAGGAGGTGGGACCAGAGCGCCCAGCGCCTTGGTCCCTCAGGACCAGGGCGCCCAGTGCCCTGGTCCCTCAGGACCAGGGCGCCCAGCGCCCTGGTCCCTGGGTCCTATTTTGGGCCCGGTCTCCTAAGGGGTCTCGGGTCTTTTTGTTTGCAATTTGGAAATTAACTTTCCTAGTCGGCCTAAGGTCGGGAAAATCAGTCTATTAGCCCTAATTGACAAGTATATAAACTACATTTTTCTCTCTCATTTGGATAACACATACATGATGAAAAAGGCATGGAAACTATACTCAAGCATTCAAGCATTCAAGCATTCCTTCTAAGTCTCCATTCAAGGCTAAGTGTTGCATTCAAGACAAGGATTCAACCATTGAAGAGGAGATCACATACTACTACAACATACAACATACAACATCTAAACCTTCGCACATAAGGATACAAACATCCTTAGAACAAGGTATTAGTACTTGTTTTTCAGTCATTTACATTTACAGCTCTTGCTCATTTCTTGGTTAATTCCAAAACCGGGGTTTGACCTAAAGGCAAACCCCTAATCCCTAACCCCCCAATCCTCTTCGCTTTTCTGTGTGTAGGTTGCAGGTACGCGGCTGAGATTGAAGATCTAGAATCCTTGTGCAGAGACGAACAGATCCCCCTTCATTTCGCGGATTTTTCGGAGGACTGTGGCGCCGGGCGCCATCATCCCAACAACTTTTGCTCAAATTTGCAGGACAGCGTCGTATCGACATTTTACTGCTAATTCCAGGTCCGCAGCTTCATCCTATATCCCTATCTCAGTTTATAAAGTGAATCTTTGTCACTTTCTATGCATTCCTAGCTCAATTCTTCTATGCACATTCTTTACAAAAGAGGGTAGCCTTACTGTCTTAACCCTTGAAACACATTTAGAATCCAATCTTGCATTGCGTGGGATTGGATCTTGTGGGTTTCAACCCCTCTTTTGAATGTAAAGTCTCCCCCCTAAGTGAAAACCATTGAATCCTAGCGAACCTCCCTTCTCTCTCCTTGGAGTTGGAAGAGGGGAGAGCAACTAGGGTTCGATCGCGATTTTTTCACTTTACAGTTATCTTTGTGCCTTAGTTCTAAAATTATCTCAGTGCATCGCTATAGTGTAGTTTTTCTTTCAGTTATTCTCTCTATCCATTTTCACTCGCCACATATGAAGAGTCAAATTCTGAAATCCCAAAGGTCACTCAGTGAAAATGCACAGGTCTCCCATCACTGAGTTTCCCATTAGGCTATACTCATAAAAGCAATTTTATCGATCAACAGTTCCTTTTTCTGTCATGCCCGGTGGGATCATTTTGTCTTAAGTCTAAAAGGGTACATGAGCCACAGGCCGATCACTAGGAGTCAATCTGCAGCCAACCCTAGCTTATTATTACCACCCCTAGTTGCGGTCCAAGCAGTATCAAGTGTCAAAGTGCATATCCCTATTTATGTAGCTCATGTGTCAATGGAAATCCAACCTCCAAGAAACTTTATCACTTAGGATAGCGGAAGTCCTCTTATTGTGCCAACTCCTCCTACTTAATGGGGCTCTATCCCCACATCTCCCTTAAAAGCATTGCCAAAATTCATAAGGGATGATTCTAAGGCCCCTAATGAGCATTTGCAAGATGTGGCCGATGTATGTTTTGTACACAACATGATGGAACAAAATGCATCCCTACAATTGCTCGCAACTTTATTCAAGGGAAAAGCACAAGACTGGTACAAATTCCTCATGTTAAACTCAGTAGGAACTTGGGACCAGTTGGAAGACCATTTCTTTGAGCGGCTCACTAAGAAGGGAGATGAGTCCTCCCTGATGCAACATTTGATAATGATAAGGAGAGCTCCATAAGAGTCTTTTATCGACTTGAACACTAGATTCTAGAAGACATGGTAGAGGATTCCCTTGTCTGCTCGACCTCTTGCAAACATGGCTTTTGTCTTCTACTTAAAAGCCTTTAATTCAGATATCTGTGATGATTCAATCTTTAGGAGGTAATACTCTTCCCGATGCCTATGGGCTAGCTGTCTAGGTGGAAAACAACTTGATCGATGTGGGGAAGCTTCCTCCAAGGCTACCCATGTTGGTTTTCCTAGATTTGACAAGATAGCCACCTGAGTTTCCATCCCCAAGCACCTTCACCCCTTAATCCATGTATATTTACCCTAATTCTCAACAAGCGAGTACTTCTACCCCCTTTTCTCTAGCCACAGAGGTAAATGATATGAAAAAATGCTCAGAACCTTCTCCAAGGAAATCATCAACCTCAAGAGGAAACAGGCTCTTGCTAGACCCCCTTTCCAAAATTATCAAGGTGAGAGACATCCTTGCTAGCCAAATTAGTATCAGGGTGGTACAAGAGTTAACCAAGGGTAACCTAATAACCAATTCATCCCCATGTTGACCCATTTGCAAACCATTCCCCCTAATCAAAATAAAGAGTTGATTGATGGCCAGAATAATCTAGTGGATGATACCAACTCGTGGTGCTTTCCTTGCAATGATGCCCACATGCCACAAAATTGCCCGAGAGGAAATTTATAGCAGAAGTTTGTAGAGATGAGAAGTCAAGGAATGATCCTAGATGTTGGGGTCTATGCCTCTCTCGGAATGGATAGAGCCTCACTAACTGCTCAAATGCAAGGTATGCCAATAGAACAAGATGCCGAGATTGCCCCCGATCATACCCTCTTTTCATGGATGGAGGATGAGGATGCAGTTCTCACAAACAATGCTTCCACATCATTTACTCAGATGCCACATGTACAACCTGATTACAACCTTTGCTCCAAGTGTTAGTTTACAGGGGAACCCATGGTCCAACAACCATAAGCAAATGTGAAGAGGCCGACAAAATAGCCTATCATGGTAACCAACTCTCAAAACATGAAAGGTTTCATACCTTACAGGGCTATAGATCCAAAGGCTTCCATCCCTACAATTCTTGACATAGTGGAGAAGTTGAAGAGAGCTCCTGCTAATGTATCCCTATGGGAGATCCTCATGATCCCCGAGAAGAAAGATCAACTGCGAGAAGCACTTGATGGAGATAAAATGATACCCACAGAGCAATCAAAAGTTGGAGCACCCACAAAGAGCAATGGCCCTATTTTAGGAGGCCATCTGTGAATCTCTACTATGCTTAACAATGAGGGGCTCGATAGCACTGGTGACATGAGAGAAGGTAAGCCAAAACCCAACCATTTCTTTCTTACTCTCATTGTTGGGAATAAGTTTCTCTATAATTCTATGATAGATTCTGGTGCTAGTACCATTGTAATGCCTAAACAGATAAAAAAGGTATTAAATTTAAAATATGAACCCGTAAACAAAGGAGTCATGCAATTATATGGGAATAGAGTCTAGACCATAGGTATTATAAAAAGCCTTTTGCTCACCTTGTTTTCCTACCCTAGCATTACGGTGACTCAAGAGGTAGCAGTCATCGATATTCCCCCTATTTTTGGCCTCTTCTTGTCCCGTGATTTCACCACCAAGGTCGACGGGTATCAATCCTTAGACTGGTCTAACCTTATAATCAGAACTAGGCATGGAACCAAGTTAAAAATACTGTCAGAGCCCCTCAATTCAGAACATATCATTGATGAAGCCATGATAAAATTTGAAGCCACTGACACATCCATCTTAGGATAAGAAATGAAGTGCATGGAACTATTAGAAGATGAGGAAGTAACTGGAGACCGATCCGTGAATCAGGATGTCTTCCTGAATGAATTTATAGATGCAGACCCTTATGGCAATTATCACGCTGGACTTGGGACCTATGTAATTTTTTACGAAGACCAACCAATTCCTAAGGTGTCAAATGACCCACGAGATATAAAATGAGAAAAACAAGACCAAGTCTCTAAACTATGGACCCTCCATTTTGATGGAGCTCAATGCAAAACGAGATCCAGAGTGGGTATTTTCCTTACTTCACCTTCTGAAAAATAAACCTTGAGGTCTTTCTACCTCCAATTTTCTTGTTCTAATAATGAGGTGAAGTACGAAGGCTTGGTCCATGGTTAATCCTTGTAGAGCCCCTCGAAGTTAAGCATCTATTAGTGCTAGGGGATTTAGAGTTGGTAGTCCATCAAGTCAGAGGAATCTTAGTTGTTAAGTATGTTCATATGTAGTCATATCATCACAGGGTCTGGGACCTGATTGAGAACTTTGAAGCTTGAACAGTATTGAGAGAATTCCCTATAGAGAAAATGAAGTGGTTGATTGCATGACAATCATAGGATCCCATTTTGATCCTGCAACCCAATTACTAGAAAATGAGCATTCAATCCGAGTATTTGTGTGACCCATCATGCCCGATAATGATATCCATTGGTAAATTTTTGAAAGTAATGAACATATAGCGATGTTTATTCAACAATTTGGGGAGTTTGCAGACCAATTGCAACCTAAAGTGTTTGAGGCATATGGTGATCAACTAATTCAACTGAAAAAAAAACTCCCCAAGGGTTTGATCAATTTCGAGAACCTTTTTGGCTATGAAGATGCCAGGAATGGCAGAAGCAAATTCACAATAGACAAGGGAGATTACACCGAGCTCCAAGTCAGAGATGGTCAGAAAATCAAAGTGGGAAAAAATTTTCCCCAACGTGATAGGGAGAGACTCATCCACTTTTGTGATGAATATGTAGGGGTGATTACATGGTCATATGATGAGTTGAAGGGTTACAATCCAAAGGTTATCCAACATACAATCGAACTGGGGGAAGGAGCAAAGTCTGTCTGGCATAAATAATGTCCAATAATCCTAAAATTGAGTCCCTCATGTCATAAGAGCTGCAGAAACTAATTGATTCTAAGATCATATATCTCATTAAACATAGCACCTGGGTTTCCAACTTGGTGTCGGTCTGAAAGAAGAACAGAGATATTCGCCTTTGTGTAGATTTTCGGGATTTGAAAAAAACCTCCCTGAAAGATCACTATCCTTAGCCTCTGATGGAGTAGATCCTACATACATTGGCCAGGTCTGAAATGTTTTCTATGCTCGATGATTTTTTGAGTTATAATCAGGTCCTCATCTAGTCAGAAGACTAAAATAAAATCACATTCACCACTAAGTGGGGAACGTTTGCCTACTAGAAGATGCCTTTCGAGTTATCTAATGCTGATGCTACCTTTCAAAGGACCATGGACATAGCTTTTCATGAACTAATCAATAAAATTATCCTATTTATTTAGATGACCTAACTATGTTTTCGAAACACAGAGAAGATCACCTTGACCACCTCGAACTGGTTTTCCAAAAATGCTTAGAATTTGGGGTCTCCTTGAATCCAAAGAAGTGAATCTTTGGGGTACCACAAGGAAAGTTGTTGGGACATGTGGTGTCCAAAGAAGGAGTATCTATCGACCCATATCGCATGAAAGCCATCAAAGAGCTTCCCCTACCAATGAAAAAAAGGGCATCCAATCCTTTTTATAGAAAATCAACTTTGTTAGCAGGTTCATTTCAGATTTCGCCGGTATGATAAGGCCTATCACACTTATGCTAAAAAAGGATATGCATTTTAAGTGGACCCCTGAAGCCAAAGAAATGTTTGAAAAAATCAAAGAGGTTATCTCATCTACCCCTATCCTAGCTAACATGAACATGTCTTAGGATTTTATAATGTATGTCTTCGCCAATGATTTTAGTATTGTTGTTGTACTAATTCAAAAGGATGCAGAGTCCAAAAGTGAGCACTGAATCAATTTCCACTCCAAAACACTCAAAGCATATGAGATCAAGTACAATTTTGTGGAAAAACAATCCTTCTCCATTGTAAAAGGTCTAAAGAAATTCATACATTTCATCACTTGCAACAAAATGACAGTCTATGTAGCTCACCCTGCAGTCCGCGAATATATCATGGAAGGGTAGATTACAGAGAAAAGAGAAAATTGGATCACTAAGATCCTCGAGTATGAAATAGATGTCAGGCCTACCAAAGTGGTCCGAGGCAAAGGTCTTTGCGAGTATTTAGCTCAAGAGATTAAAAAAAGGGAAAAAGTTCAAGACGAAACAACGCTCATGCATACAGGAGCAGAGGAAGAGGGTTGGATGGCCTATCGCCAATGTTTCATGCAAACCAGAGTTTCCCCCCCAAATATCCTTGCAGAGAAGAAAATATTTTATAGACTCCAAAATAGTGGCTATTGGTTGTTGGATGGTGTTCTGTTTAAGCAAAATTTTGATGGATTCTTACTCCATTGTGTTGATAGACAACAAACCAATAAAATTCTACGTGTTTCATAGTGGCCTCACGAGAGGCCACTTCTTAGATCAAATGACAGTCATGAAGATCATTTGTGTGGGTTATTATTGGCCCTCGTTATTCAAAGATGTGCACACTCTGATTTGGGGTTGTAAAGAATGCTAATTCTATGATGTAAATCACAAGAATGCAAAAATGTCACTCAAGCCTATAGTGGTAGATGAACCTTTTGTTCAATGGGGGCTAGATTTCATAGGGATGATTAATCCGGTCTCCTCCGCCGGTCATAAGTGGATCCTTACAGCCACAAATTACTTCACTTGTTGGACAGAGGTAATGCCCCTTAAAAATTCCACTGAGATGGAAATTGTAACTTTCCTCGAAGAGCTAGCTATGTGTTTTGGTTTGCCTAAAATCGTTATATCCGACAATGCTAGAGAATTCACCGGGTCCAAAGTTACCAAGTTCACTCTTGATCACAACATCTATTTAAAGAACACCTCAAATTATTACCTGCAAGGGAATGGTTTGGCTGAGTCTATGAACGAAAAATTGATTCGACTTATCAAGAGGATTGGAGCAGAACATAAAAGAGAATGGGATCATCATCTGAAAAGTGCGCTTTGGGGAGATAGAGTCACCCCTAAGTAGGTGCTGAAAAAATCTCCTTACAATCTCATATATGGGAAGGAGGCACATTTCCCAATCTCATAAGAGATTGTAGTGCTACAACTCCTAAAGTCTCTTGAACTAGAAGAAAATGAGCCCATGGAAGTAAGGCTGGTAGAGCTCATGGAGCTTCAAGAAGAAAGGGAGGTGGTCTTTGAGTCACTCCAAAATTGCCAACAAAGTGTCAAAAGATGGTTTGATAGAAAGAGTTCACATCCTGGTTTTAAACCAGGGGACCTCGTCCTAAAATACAATGAGTGTGGCGCTTAGCCAAGACATCATGCTATATTTGATAGTCTGTGGGAAGGCCCATTATGCATTGTTGAATGCAGGGGTTTTAACACTTTTGTGTTAGAGGACTCGCAAGGTGAGCTGTTAGGGATCCCAATGAATGGGATCCACCTCAAGGCATTTTATTAAAGCTTATCCTTATGTTGTATGTAAATATTGTAAATAGTGTGCTTTTTGTTCTTTGGAGGTCTTTTGTGTTAATTATTTTCCCTTTTATATTATGTTTGAACCAAGCCTATGCAAAAGAAAAGTAAAGCAATAACAAGCATTTTTAGTCCAAAAAAACCATGATTAAATAAAAAAGAGAAGCCATCTTTATATTATTGGGGTTTTTGTACATATTTACAATGCAAAATAGGCTCTTAGGCCTTCATGTCTTCTTGAAAAAATGCAAAAGGATGGAGAGAAAAGAACAGTGGTTGCAGGAAGATGATTGGTCTAGTCTTCATCCTCGGAGTCGAGCTTGTGCTCATCATAATTGACATTATCATTATCATTATCATCCCTGCCATTGTCTTCTTCCCCAAGGTCAAGATCCAGGTTTGAATCCAAATCCGAGAAGCACATAACCACCTAAAGAATGGGAGGTTTCTCAAGAGTGAGGACCATCAGGAAGATGTAATCCCATAAATCAAAGTACCAAGTCACTCCAGTTGCTTCAACCAACATATGTACCCTCAACAAGAATTCAGCTACCCGCCGCACTCGACAATGGTGTGTCAATATGGACATTGTTATAAAACCATAAATTAAAGGCAACCATAGAACCACCTCATCATTAACAATGAATCGCTTCAAATTTGAAGTAGTGGGGATACCCCAACTAGGGTCGGCATAATGAACTACTTCCTCCATACCACCTAAATATTTATCATGAAAAATCTTTGTAGTGAGTTGCAGGACAAGGTGCTTGGGCACAATGATGTCAAGCAAAGAAGCTACAAATTTGGAGGTGATATATATTTTTACACAGTAATGGTCCTCACATCCTACAAAGTCTTCTCCCAGAACCCACTTGATAGTAGCGATGATGACAGGATTAGTATGGTTTGTCATCCTCTATAAGAAACGGTCTGAGATAGTTCCTAAAAAAGAAACTTGACTACCCATGCTTACTAGCCTAACAGGTGCATCCATTACTCCTATCCTAAGAAGCTACCCAAGCTTGTCATGAAAATGCTAAGGATTAATTCTCTATATGATCGAAACTACTTTCTCTAAGTGGTATTTATAGAAAAGATTAGGCTAAAAACATCTTCAATGGTTTTTGCATTGGCACAAGTTGGCAATTAATGAAGGGTATTTTTGCACAGATTATCCTTAATCATCCCTCCTGTGCAATCTTTTCAGAGAGTGTGTGAATAATGAGCTACTGCCATGCGCTTGACCAAAATATTTCCTTTTGAAGCAAATATTAGGTAATCTCTTGCGTTGGAATGTGAGACATGTTTTTGTAAATATGTTATAAAGAGGGAAGTCCTTAGTCCAAGAAAATCGTACGGGCCAATGCAAAACACTTTTAAATGTCAACATTAAAAGGCATGATTATCTCTCTCTTCTATGAGCTAGCAGTAAGGCACGTGGTATGCTAATTAATCTTGCATGTGCATGTGAGTTGGCCTTTTCATGAAGTTAACTCTTACCTAAATTGTCGTGTAGTGCTATTTTCAAGGACTCCTTATTCATGAAAGCGGTTTTATTAGCTCATGCAATAGTGAAGTGAAATAAGAATGTTTTTTTTCAGCCTCTAAGCACAGACCCTGAGAAAACACAAAATGGCATCATCTGCAGGAGTTTATGGAATTGTTTTCAACAGTCAATATGTAGACATTTTCCAAGAGGCGTCTTTCGATTCTCACGTTATGCCTCCTAATCCTTGACCACCCTTTCACAAAGCCAAAGGAAAAGAAGATGTAAAAGACACGGTCATGGTCATGGATAGATTCAAAGACATATCTGACCCTGATATCCGTGTTAAGCGAAAAACCCTCTAAGAAGCTACCTATCAAAGATGGAAGAAGGATAGCTCAGGTAGGCCTACTTTTTAGCTTTGGCACTCTGGTTTTCCATAGTACGTGGATCCTATGGTTCCTCATTGCCCTGATTTCATTGAAGCATGTGCTGAGAAGTTTACCCTAGAACCTCTGAAAATTGAAGGAGAAAAACTAACGGTGGTGATAAGTGTTGAAGCCATCAGAATTATGTTGTGTATTCCCCATATTGATAGCCATACGATGATTTTTAAGAAAAAGAGCCCAAAGGATTATTCTAGGGACAAAGATACCATTGTTAACTTTTGCAATGATTTGATGAATAGGAGCAAGGAGAACACTAAGCTTCCTCAGTTCCCAATAGCTTATGGCACATTCCATCAACAAGATGTAAAAGATGTCGCCTCCATGCTAGCATACATTTTTTGGTCTGGATAATGATCAAAACATTTACCCATTTCAAATGGGTTTCCTGTTCAAATTCCACAAGAAGAGAGAATTTTTCCATTTTGACTTTATGGATATTCTGGTGCGAGAGATGGTAGAACAACTGATGAATTTCAAAAGTCGTCATAGGTTTAGGTACACCTCTTTTCTTCTCCATATGTTTCTACACAGGTTTCCTAAATTCTTTAAAGAAAACACGAAGCTTGCAATGTATGATAACAAAAATAAAAACAATCAGGTAATAGTGTGGACTCAATTGCTGCATGCTACATACGATGCTTATGCATTTTCATATGCCTTCTTGGCTTCGACAATGCAAAATTTGAGTAAGAAAGATATAGACTCTATCACATGCTTTTCAGATTTGCAAATTGCCTGGATGACATCAAATTTTCTCCCGTGTGATTGGTATCTAGGGTCAGATTCTTCTTTTTTTAGGACTCATGGGTTCACTAAAGAACCGTTTTGCCTCCTGCAATCCATCCTAGATCACACTTTGTCTTTAGAAATGTTTAGGCAACTAGTCATTATTGAGCAACGTATAAGACCAAGCAAGCATGGGGTTGGCATTTTTAAAGACAACTCAATTATTGGACGAATTGTTATCATCAAAAGATGTGAAGTCGAAGGCATACTCACCTCAAAGATGGTCCAACTAGGCCTCATGGTTATTGGTGATAGGTGGAGTTATAACCCAGATAAATGTCTAGCCAAAAGGAAGAACCCAATAGTGCATGTCTCATGCGGCCCTGTTTGGGATTCTTGGAGAAACACGTAGAAAGATTAATCGATGGTATATGTGAAACTTTAAGCCATCTCAAAGGAAGAAAGACCACCTTGGTTAGCCTTCTACACTATGAAGGAGAGGTATGATCCTGCCAGGAATTTACCACTCCACTTATCCAGAAAGATGGGGGAAGATAATTGGCGCAAAGATAAGAGACCGACCTTTTGGAGATATGGACATGAGATCAAAGAAGTCAAACTAGGATTGGGAAATCTTCACAACGATAATGAATTTGAGCTAGAGTGGCGGAAGTGTAATAGTGATGAAGATGATGATTATAATCCTCCTCCTGGTACCACCAATGAAGGATATTTCATGGACGTGGTTGAGAAACCCAGAGGCAAAGGAAAGCAAATATAGATCATCTCCTCGGGCACCACAACTAACACTACCTTCCACTCTATAAAGAATCCTATCAATAGGTCTAGATCTCAAACCTCAAAGAACTGGTCAATTCCAGCCTAGGACAGAGTGAAGATCCTGGAAGAAGCCCCGACCTCTCAGAAGATGCAAAAGGGTATCCCTAGAAATCCTAAGGCTTTGCAGACCTAGACACCTGTATCGACACAAACCTCGTTTGCTCCAACAACTTATCCAATGCAGGTACTTTTTTTTGCCCTTCTTCTTTCTTCTCAATCTCTGGTTTCTATGTCGGTGTCGCCCTCTATCAATCCCATCTCCACACTAGGTAATCCTATAAGAGTTGCATCTTCTATGCTATATATGAAAACCCAATCAATTGTGGCCTCCACAATCACATTTACATCCCCCTCACCTAGCATTGGCACTTTTGATAGCTCAACTAGCATGCCTAACTCTTTTCAGACCCCAAGTCAGCCGATTGATGTATCCTATGCTTCATGTGTCCTTGGGTTTGCAAGTTTTTTGCCTACTGCCTCATCCAAAATTGGGTCATTGTTCTCCTCGCCTGCTGGTGTTTTCCCCAAGATTCCCCCTTTTCCCCCAATGCTCTCTCCTTGACAACTCCATCCCAATTCCAAGCTAACATGGCTTCTATTCCTTTTGCCCCACCCCTAGGAGCTCCTTTCGTAGGATAAATGATTTATGTTCCTTTAGAATTCCATCAGTATGTGGAACAAGGCAAGATTGCCCGTGCTTAGAGGTCACATACAAGAAAGGCTAAAGATTCTCAAAAGCCTGCTGAGCAGTGCATTCAAACTATCTTCAGGGAGGATCATCAGAACCTAGTGTTCACAGGTATTATGTCCAACATTGTTAAGCTAACAAATCAAATGCAGCCTGAACACTATTCCATGCATGTTATTGACATTGATTTGAGCAGAGCCTGACCACAGGACAAAGTGGAAATTATGGACGAATCCAACAAGGTGGTATCTTTGGACTATCTAAAATGTTCTCGTCACATGGAGAAACTCACAGTTGAGCTGGGAAGAGTAAAAGCAACAAATGAGAAACTAATGAAACAAGGGAAGACTAAAGAATCAGAGTTAACACACCTACAGTCTGTAATACTTCAAGAAAAGACCACGAGAGATAAACTTCAAAAGGCATTAAAGGAGTCTGAGGGCCTGTTGCATGTAGAACAAAATGCTAAGCAAGTAACCTTCCAGGAGATACTTGATAAAACGCGTGAATTATCGTGCATCCAATCTACCTCTTTTGATATGGCCCAAGTTCAAGCTCAATTACAAGAAGCCACTGCAGAAAAAGAGAAGGAGCATCAAGAATTGGTCAGCACTCAAAGCCTTATGGCAGAGGAGAGAGAGGTAAAAGATAAGCTTTTGCAATATTTCCAGACCTGGCAAACTCAATCCGCCTAGGAGCTTCATGAGTCTCAAGAGTCCATTGCAAATCAATAGGCAAAAGGCGAGTGACTACAGGATGAGGTTCAAGATAAGAAAACTAGGATAATAGTATTGCAGCACTAGGTAGCAAGGCAAACACAAGATTTGAAGGAAATACACGAGCGGTTAGAATCGAAAGAAGCTGAAGTAGAACTCCTCTCAAAGTCATCGGCCCCTCAACCTACCCCTCCCGTGGACTTCACTTATCTAATACAGAAGCTTCGTAATGCATATTAGGAAAAGATAAAGTAGTCCACCCTTCTCTTAGATACAACTCTACTTTTCTTAGTAGTCTCTAAAGGTTTCAACGCTAAGGTTTCCCCTTTCATCGAGCACACCATGCAAGTTTTGTCTTCTAAAGTCCCCAAGGATTAGAGGTTAGTTGACTGGCTCTATGTCATTTCTCCCCAAGAGTTAACTATAGCAAGAGTTACTGATATTAAGGGGACAATTCAAAAGGCTAATAACTTCATCAATTGTGGTAGAATGGCCAAACAAGCCACTTCAAGTCTATCAACCTTAAAAGACTCCCTTAGCCTAGTCGCAGAGTGCCTCAAAGACTTTGTCAAGATCAGTCTTCCTTCCCCATTTTATGTTGGATGGTGCAATCATGAGAATCGAGCAACTATTAGGTTTGATAGTGCAGAAGCAACAAAACCGGTCATCCCTTCAAACATTGAGTGATTCCCTTGAAGTAGATGAATTCGTGGCCTTGTTTCTTCCTTTGGCCAAACTCCTTGTTGTTTTCGAATAAACTTATAATGAACCAGAAATAGTTCCTTTCAAGGATATCAGTGAGTTGGATCAAATTTTTTAAGCTCCCAAGGCTCAATCTGTCTCGTCCGAGAAAGATTGGTCTCCCTTGTAGCAAATTTTTGACAGGCTCTTCAAGTCAGAGGCAAAAGCTTGGTCGGCAAACCAATATTTTTGGGTTTCGACATCCCGTGGGTGATATTTTCCCAGAAGTCACTAAGAAATGTAGACTTTAATTCTCCCCTACCCTTTCGGGGAGTTACTTTCTTTTGTTTTTTCCTAACCTTAGTCCTTTTCTGCCCAAAGAGTTTTTGCCTCCCCGCATCCATTTGGCAGCATGACTCATAGTGTTCAAGCTCCTCTTTTCCCTTTGCTCGGAAGCCAAGTGGTGTTGGCATGTGGCAAGTTTGCTTCTTTGTTGTCTTGGTGGGCCCATGTCTTCAAGCCTGCATGTTTGCAAGTTTTTCACCAACAACACGTGGCAGTTCTTCACGAGGTACTCTATGCCTTTTTATTGTGTCCTCAAAATGCTCCCTACTACTGCCACATTGGAATTGAAGTAACCACCAGTGTTGCTATTTACTGATATAAGGAAATGAATTTTTGGTCGCTAGTGGTTTGTGATTGCGGTAGTGGTTGTAGATTCCTTTAATCCGACCTGTCGTTAGGAGATTTGATAGCGATCGCACAAAAAGTTGAATCTTTTCTATTTTAGCTTGTGGGAAGCCATTTCACAGTTGCTAACAACATTTCTAGTGATGCTTGTGGTTTTAAACCCTCTCAGTTTTCTCCATCGGGCCATTGGCTAGGACTTATTTAAGGGATTATTTTTGCTTTTGTAAGGGTTAAGAAAATTAGAAGGAAGAAGATAGATAATTGACTCATAGAATTACGCCTTTAAATTGTAGTTGTGCATTGGTGACTCTAATCAAATTGTGCTTTTAGCCTTTTATGATAATTGTGCTTCTGTACAAAGACTTATTTCTGTGCAATTTTATAATTCTGTATGACTTCAAAAATATATGTCATATGACTCCACAAATTGAACTATGTTTTTATGAAATTTTTATCTAGTGGATGAATGTTATGTATTGTTTTCTGTCGAATGAGTTATTGTCTATGTTTCATTTTCAAATTTCTAGGCATGTAGATTGTTGAATGGGCCTTAGAGATGCATGTTTATGAAGTTATCTTTGTGCCTTAATTCTAAAATTATCTCAATGCACCGCTATAGTGTAGTTTTTCTCTCAGTTATTCTCTCTATCCCTTTTCACCACCCCCATATATGAAGAGCCAACTTCTAAAATCCCAGAGGTCACTCAGTGAATACGCATAGGTCCCCCATCACTGAGTTTCCCATAAGGTTGTACACATAAAAACAATTTTATCAATCAACATAAATTACATAAATTTAGGGTTCTTGCATTGGTGAAAACATCATTGAACATTGTGTTAGGATTAATGATAGTCCCAAAGACACTGAGAGGGGGGGGGGGGTGAATTAGTGTCTAATCAGTTAGCAGATTATTTAAACTTATTACGAACTTTGCATCCCAAAATAGTGTACCGGTAAATAAGAATTAATGCAGCAAATAAGAATAATAGAGACAGCATAGATAACACACCATAACACAAGATATTTAATGAGGAAACCCGGTGTGGGAAAAACCTCAGTGGGATTTGTGATCCACAATATTCACTCACTGGCCAATGAATAAATATTACTTACAATGAGGGGCATGCACATGCAGGAAGGCCAACTGCCTAGAGCTCACTGCTCAATAAGAGTCACACTAACTACAAAAGTGGATTATGAAATCCAATACAATGTACTGCTTCAGATCAGCATCAACTATGCCAGGTTCAGTACCGATTTAATCTCAGTCTATAACCAAAACCTTTTACAAAATTTGCCTTATGCATTCGCATATAACATCCTTCCTTTTTCTTATTTTCTGCATTCTCTCATACCATTATTTCTCAAAATGACCTATAAGATCTCATACATATATATGAGTCTTTTACAATGTATCATGTTGGCTTTACAAAAGATAATTACATTAAAATACAATAAACACAAATTTATTCCCTATCGGCTGGAGTGTCGGTATGCATTGTTGCCGCTGCCGGTGAAGTGCCTGTGGGTGTATGTAGAAGTCTATTGTCGGTAGCTTACCAGATGAATGCCAATTGGTTGCCAAATGGTTGCCATCAATGAAAACATCAACTATTCTCATAAGAGTGTAGAATTGCAACAATCTCCCCCTTTGGCATTGATGGCAACACTCATGAGAAAAATCCAAAAACCATTCCAAAAACTGAAGTCCAAAAAGTTTCCAAAAAGATGTGCTCCCCCTAAGCAAACGATCTTCTCTAAATAAGTATTTTTTATCTCCACTACTCCCCCTTTGACATTAATGACAAAGGTTGTCAAAAATAGTCAAATGAGTGCAAAAATTTCACCTCAAAGTTTGTAACTGGTTGCTAACAATCTGAAAGATGTCTGCCAAAACCAAATTTAGACTCTGCATGAATCTTTTGCTATTAGTCAAGGTTGCCTCAGTGTGTTGGATCGTGCCAGTGAGATAGTGCATGTGTTCTTTCGGTGATCGCTCTCCTTGAAGTAATGCCTTAGAGATTTCATTTCTCAAAGAGATAAGATTGTCCAACACATTGTTCTCTATGTTGAAAAATTGTCATAATGCATTCATTTCATAGATGTGGTAATGGGTTAGTCTCCCTTGTTTCAATTTACTCCTCTCTTAAAGATTCTCCTATTCATGAGAACATTTTAGTGCAAAGAAGAGTTATTAACAATTCTTTCAAAACTCTCCCATGTTATGAGGATGAATATTTGAAAAATGATGTTGATATTTCTCCTAAAATGTGCCTCTCCTATGAAACTATCTCTAGCGTCATAAATTGTACACCCTTAATTTGCTAGTACAATTCAACACTTAGGTTAGCACCCACCTTACTGTGTTTGCATCTTGCATCTTAATTTCCCTTTAATTATTTAATTAATTAATTTAATTAAATATAAAGTCTTCTTTCATCACTCTACACATCATAAAATTGGTCCCTTTACATTAAGTGTGCCCCTTTTTATTTTATTCCCTCCAATTAATCATTTCATCAAATACCCTAATTATATCTTATTTCGACCATCAAATCCCAATTTCGCATATCTAAACATCACAAATTCCCACATACTCCTGGAATTTTCTTTAAAATCACAATATCTTGCTTCCCTGAAAATTTGGCAAAAAGTTTGTCGAACTATGTATTCAGACCATGTTGGTACCATGGTCCCAAATTTGTCTCCCTAAATTTCAGGAGCATTTTTTGGTGGTATTTTAATATTAAAATCCAAGAGATTGGCAAAAAATATTATTTCTAGGTCGACCTATGACTCAAAACAAAGTTAGGGTCTCCTACATAAACCCTTCCTTTCCTCATTTGAAGATATAAGATCTAGCAATTGATGGAGATTCTTATGAAGTGAAAGTGCATGTTTTATGAAGTCTACAACAACAAATCAAGTATTTTCAACACCCTTTACGATCTTTGAAGACATTGAAGAATAATAGGAGATCATCGACTAATGATTGGCTTGTACCTGTCCCTTAGGTTTTGGTATGGTTTCACGCTGTTTTCATGTCTTTGTATGAGCTTCATTTTCAGATTTACATTCATCCTTTAGATCTCTAGATCATTTATGATTTGAAACATTTGCATCTACATTTATAAGCATTTAGTGTTTTCTCTCCAAAGCGTAGGGTAGAACTCTAGATTTACTTTCTTATTCATTTAGGATCTTGTATACACACAAGATTCTTGCACACACACTTTCAATACATTATCGACTATTTGTGGAGGTGGAAACCACCAAAACAAGGGTTTTGACTAAGGCAAATCCCTATACAACCACCCACAACACAATTTTCCCCCTCTTTTGGTATAAGTTGCAGATTTAAGGATCATATAGGGCTGGAAAGGACAGAGGAGACCGAGACAAGGAGAACTTCCTTTTGCATATTTTCTAGAAACCATCTCAGGACTAGGGCGCTACAAAGGGAGCAATGTCCCAGAAAGGGACCAGGGCGCTAAGGACCAGGGTGCACCACCCTGGTCTCAACATTTTTTCTTGAATTTTTAGGTGCAGACTCTACTCCTCTTCTATAGCCCAGATCCTATCTTGTGGCTCAATTTGATTTTTGTAGCATCATGTTTTCATCATTTCATCCCAAAATACTTAGTATTTGCAGGTTCCAAATCTAATTCAAAATTACACAATTTCAACTCAAACTGAAGGGTAAATAGAACCTCAATCAACATTCAACCCTCTTCCTAATAGAATTGAGGTTGGATCTATTGAAGGTTCATCCTCCTTTTAATGTTTTGGTTGATTTGGGTAATTGGTGGTCTATCTTAAGTGGTGTGACCCTAGTTCCAAATTTTTACCATCACATTTTGCATCATATTTTGCACATCTTCCCTTCATTACAAGAAAGGAATATAAACCCTGAGAGGTATTCCTTGACTCTCTCTTTTCTCTCACAAGTAGTCAAAGTGAAGTACCTCCCTAAGCTCTTTCATATTCCAATGTGTACATGAGAGCGCGATTAGGTCTTAGCCACTTCGTTCCATTTTTGTGCACCACATTTTGGTGAATCAAACGTGAATCCAATCTTCTTACATTTTCATTTCTTAGTTGGATCTATTGCATGTTTGTTTTCATCAAAATATAAAATCTCAAAAATATTGTTATATGCATTGTGTCTTCATTTCTTAAACATATAGCTCATGCACTTTTTATGTTTGCATTTTGTTTATCACATAATTGCTTCAAATCTTAGACATCTAGTTTAATTATTTGCTTGCATTGTTTCTTTCATTTCATTTTGTAAAAAAAAGGGGACATTTTCAAATATCTTCATGCTAAAATTTCTTTTGGGGGCATTGCCCCAAATCCCATCTCTTGCACGTTGGCCTTCGACCAACTTGTCTTCATATCATGATAGTTTCTTTGACATTCTTATGACCCTTCACCCCTCTCCTAAATATTACACTAAGGATGTTTTTAGGAAAGAGGATTATTTCAATGACATATGCTCTATTGCTCTCCCTTCCAAATATGAAACATTAATAGATAAATCTATTCCCTCTCCCAAAGTTGTCTCTACCCATGAGAATACCCTAGTTCAAGAAGAGACTATTAATATTTATTTCAAATATCTCCCTCCCAAAGTTGAGGCTTTGAATAGTGATGTTAATCCTTCTCCTAGAAAGGACCTCTCTCATGTAGATTCTGTGGTGATAGAGGATGCTATGATCTTTCCTACTAACACTACACCTTCTTTGAATACTCTTCCTTCTAGGGATGAAACATTAATAACTGGAGGTATTCCCTCTCCCAATATTGATATTATTCATTATTATATTTTTGTGTAAGAAGAGACTATCAACACTTCTTTCAGTAATTCTTATCATATGAATGATGTTGGTCCTTCTCCTAAAATGCATACCCCTTGTAAGGATACTTTGGAACAAGAAAATATTGTTTGGTCACAAGGATTTACTATCATTAATAATCCCCTCTATGAGGATATCCCTTTCATTCAATCTAAAGAAAATACCACTCATGAAGAAATGTTTAAGGTTGATAATCATCTTTACAAGAAACTTGATGATTTCAACTTTTCTAGACCATCTTCACATGTTTCCAAACCATCTTCAATCAATATGATACATGTGAATGAGAAACCTAATAAAATCCTCTTCATAGTTCAAGGTGCTAGTCCTTCCTCAGACTATCAACCTCTAAATAAGCCTCTCTTTGTAATTCAAGGTGGTTATAGCGATGATACCTTTTGCACTCCTAAGAAACCAATTATTACTGTGCAAGGAGGTTATCTAAGAGCCCTTATGATTATGCTAAAAAAATCATCCAAGAGAGTTACAATGTGGTTTCTCACACATATAATACAAGGAGAAATAGGCAACCAAACCCTCCTTTGGTTATCCCTTCTTCACTTCCCACTTCTCAACCTATTCTTCCACTAGCACCTCATATATCACAAACTCTTGGTAAGGAGTATGATCTTATTGAACAACTTAAAGCTACTCCTGCCAAGATATCTCTTTGGGATTTAATTCAAACTTCATCTATACATAATATAATATTACAAGATTCTTTAACTAACTTAGATGTCGCACCTACAGTGACACCTAATAATATGGCTTCTATGATTGATCCTATAAAGGAACCTAAAGCTCAAATTGTGTTCACACAGGATGAGTTACCCTGCCATGAGATTCAACATAAATGTGGTCCTCTTATGATAGTTGATATTATCAATGATAATTCTATAAGAAGAACCTTACTGGACAATGGATCTGGCCTTAATATTTGTAGCATCGAGTTATTGTCTAAAATTAAGGTGGACCTAACTCTCTTACAATTCATGGATTTGACAATATTGCTAAAAAATATTTGGGTACTCTAACCTTTCCTATTAAGGTGGGACCTACTATTTTACCCACATTTATTCATGTCATGCCTGATAAGCTTAGTTACAATCTTCTATTATGACGAACTTGGCTTCATCGTATGCAAGTTGTCCCCTCTACTTTGCATAGGCAACTTAAGTTCATCTACAACTATAAGATGTATACCTTGCTGGCTAATACCAATTTAAACGCTCCATTGCAAACCAAATCTTCTTGTTCAACTACTTCCAATCCTTCTGAAAATATGCCTACATCTCCAACTCTACCTATTTCCTTGGATACCCTTGTTCCCTCTAGTGATTTGAAGCCTCCTAAAAAGGATTCTACTCAATTTGAATCTTCTCTCAAAGATGTCTTTTCTCCCAAAGGGTACTATCAGATGACGATTGGGGATCTCTAGGCTTTAACTTTACTTTTGTGGGAGAATATAGGGTCTCTTGGAAAGGATCTCAATTTGAGAAAGAGAAAGCCAAGGAGGAACCTAAAAAGCAACCCACTTTGTCTAAACAACTAAGTAACAATTTTGTGGTTGCTTCTAATTCAAACAATTATTCACAATCTTCTTCTTATTCATCTATGGCATTGAGTCCTATGAGGCCCCACCATCTCTTTCCGATATAGCATCCTTTTATAGTCCATTTTTTCATATCCTAGCTAAGAGCGGATATATTGGAAATGGTTGTGGTGTAAATTAATTAGGGATTAAAGTTCCTTTAGAAAATAACATGCATGAAGCTTCATTTGGACTTAGATATAATCCTTCAAAGCCTACCAAAGCATATAAAAGACCATCACTCAGTGTCCAAGGAGGAACCTAAAAAGCAACCCACTTTGTCTAAACAACTAAGTAACAATTTTGTGGTTGCTTCTAATTCAAACAATTATTCACAATCTTCTTCTTATTCATCTATGGCATTGAGTCCTATGAGGCCCCACCATCTCTTTCCGATATAGCATCCTTTTATAGTCCATTTTTTCATATCCTAGCTAAGAGCGGATATATTGGAAATGGTTGTGGTGTAAATGAATTAGGGATTAAAGTTCCTTTAGAAAATAACATGCATGAAGCTTCATTTGGACTTAGATATAATCCTTCAAAGCCTACCAAAGCATATTTAGCAGTGATGATGACTTCCTCTCAATTAAATCATTCTCTATATCTCCCAACACTCATCCCCCTCATAAGGAAATTATGGCTATTGACAAGACTCTTCATGAATCTCCTGAAGAGATTTCCAATCCTATTCATGAGGCTTTATCTTTTATTCATTTTAATATCTTCTCTTCTAGAAATAAGGCTCTAATGAGTTATACTTTTCCCTCTCCTAAGGTTTCTTGTGTGCAAAAGGAGCATGACTTAGTGACCTATTATTCTCCTACAAACTACTCTCATAATCAAGAATTTTCACTACTCATCATCTTATACATGTTTTTCCTCTCATCAATGGTAGATCATTTAACATTCCCTAATAAATTCTTCATCTAGTCTATCATACATTTAAATAACATTGGTGGCTATTATGTTTCTCCTCATTATGTGATATTGGTAGCTCACTTACTGGGGGCTCATTGTCATTCATGATAGTACAATTTCACATGCAATCATACTTTGGAAGCAACATAATAGCCTATTTTTTCCCATCTCTTGTCGCTATGTATGGGGGGCAAGGGTGATTTTAAAAATCTCTCCTTCTTAAGGTTAAAACCTTCCCCTTTGTTAAGTAGTGTCTTCTATAAGTATTTCTTATTGATTGTAGAGGTGTATATTCCTATTGGGAACTCCCTCTCTAATATTGGAACACGTATCCCTAATGAGGATCTTTAGTGCATGTCCTTAACTGGACCTCCTCCTTAGTGTCGGAAGTCTTTAATCATGCATAAAATTCTTTTCTTCATTGTATGGTATCTTTTATAAGGAACCCTTCTATGTTGTGAATGTGCACATCCCTGATGAGAATCTATTTCCTTCTTTTAGAAGAATGTTTCTTTTATAAATGATCTCTCTTTGATTTCCTTGCATATATGCTTGGGGGGAAAGGGGGATATTTCAATCTTTGATTCACCTTTCCTTTATTATGTAGTATTTTTGATTGATGTCATCTCTTGCATATAATATGTGTTCTCCTTATCTAAGACCTATTCTTTGTTCAAAATTATACATCTTTCATGAACAATCTCTCCTTAGTGAAAGTGTGCACTCCTTCACTAAGAATCCTCTTTTCCTAATTATTGCAGAATGTGTATTCTTATATTCCTTTTAAAAGATGTTATCTTTAATCAAACACCCCCTCTATTCTTAAGGGCGAATGTCTTTGAATAATGATCTCTTCCTCCTTTTTTTCATAATTTAAAAGGTAATTATTTTGTAAACCCTATTTTTGCATTCCTTTTCCACTTAATCTTTCATCGTGTGTTAGAGAGCTCCAATCCTCATAATCTTGGTTGTGTTGTGATTGGGTTCAATTCTCTTTCCTACCAAATGTTCCATGATATGCTTCGATCTTGTATCAAGCTTCGTTGAGAGCATTTGTCATCACCACTTTTCACAATTTGTTGTGGTAAACATGATACCATGTTTCACCTCACTAAATTAGCAATTCAAAACAAGGGGGCATATAGCTACCCACAAATTTCATCACTTCCCTAGTAAGCATTTAGGTGATTTTGTGATTTTATCAAACATGTGGTTTTATAGGGTGCAGTTCCTAACAAGTGTACTGCAGATACCATTGGGGGCTTCGTCTGACACCTTATGGATATATCCTTTTTCATGTAATGTTTACTATTCTATACTTTATCTTGCATATGCACATAGTGTCATATGACCGCTAAAGTGGGGGCTAAATGTAGCGTCGTAAATTGTACACCCTTAATTGGGTGGTACAATTCCATGCTAAGGTTAGCACCCTAGTGTGTTTGCATATTGCATCTTAATTTCCCTGTAAGAATTTAATTAATTAATTTAATTAAATCTAAAGTCTTCTTTCATCACTCTACACATCATAAAATAGGGTCGTTTACCCTAAGTGTGCCCCTTTTTATTTTATTCCTCCAATTAATGATTTCATAAAATACCCTAATTATCTCTTATTTTGACCTTCAAGGCTCGGTTTCACATATCTAAACATCACAAATTCCCACATACTTGAATTTTCTTCAAAATCACAATATCTTGCTTCCCCAAAAATTTGGCGAAAAGTTGGTCGGACCGTGTGTTTGGACCATGTTGGTAACAACATGGTCCCGATTTTTTCTCCCTGAATTTCAGGAGCATGTTTTGGCAGTATTTCCATATTCAAATCCAAGAGATTGGCAAAAAATATTATTTCTAGGTTGGCCTATGACTCAAAACAAAGTTAGGGTCTCCTACATAAAGACTTCCTTTCCTAATTTGAAGATCTAAGATCTAGCGATTGAAGGACATTCTTATGAAGTGAAAGTGCAGGTTTTATGAAGTCTATAAAAACAAATCAAGCATTCACCAAGTCTACATCAAGTATTTTCAACATCCTTTAGGAGCTTTGAAGACATTGAAGAATAATAGGAGATCACCAACAGAGGATTGGCTTGTACCTCTCCCTTAGGTTTTGGTATGGTTTCATGTTGTTTTCATGTCTTTGTATGAGCTTCATTTTCAGATTTACATTCATGATTTAGATCTCGATCATTTATGATTTGAAGCATTTGCATCTACATTTACAAGCATTTAGGGTTTTCTCTCCAAAGCATAGGGTAGAACTCTAGATTTATTTTCTTGTTCATTTAGGATCTTGCATACACACAAGATTCTTGCACACACACTTTCAATACATTATCGACTATTTGTGGAGGTGGAAACCAAAAAAACAAGGTTTTTGACTAAGGAAAAGCCCTATATATCCACCCACAACACAATTTTCCCCCTTTTTTGGTGTAAGTTGTAGATTTAAGGATCATACAGGGCTAGAAAGGATAGAGGAGACCAAGACAAGGATGATTTCCTTTTGCATACTTTATGAAACCACCTCGGGACCAAGGTGCTATAGAGGGACCAGGGTGCCAGAAAGGGACCAGGGTGCACCACCCTGGTCTCGACAATTTTTCCCGAATTGTCAGGTGTGGAATCTACTCCTCTTATGTAGCCCAAATCCTATCTTGTGGCTCTGTTTGATTTCTGTAGCACCGTGTTTTCATAATTTCATTCCAATAGACTTAGTATTCACAAGTTCCAAACCTAATTCAAAATTACACAATTTCAACTCAAACAAAAGGGTAAATAGGACCTCAATCAACATTAAACCCTCTTCCTAATAGAATTGAGGTTAGATCTATTGAAGGTTCACCCTCCTTTTAATGTTTTGGTTGATTTGGCTAATTGGTGGTCTAACTTGCGTGGTGTGACCCTAGTTCCAATTTTGTACCATCACATTTCAGATCATATTTTGCACATCTTCCCTTCATTACAACAAAGGAATAGAAACCCTAAGAGGTATTCCTCGACTCTCTCTCTCTCACAAGAAGTAGTCAAACTGAAGTATCTCCCTAGGCTATTTTGTATTCCAATGTGTACATGAGAGTGGGATTAGGTCTTAGCCACTTGGTTCCATTTTTTTGCATCACACTATCTTAGAGGATGAGGGTGATATGATAAATTTTGAAATAATAGCTAAGTTCAGATTACATGAAACTTGTAATTATATCTTGCTACCAATATTGGGCAAGACTTGTATATAATGTAACTTGTGGATAGGACAAGACTTATATATAATGTAACTTGTGGATAGGACAAGACCTATATATAAATGTAACTTGTAAATGATTATTGGTCTGATCCTATATTGGGCGCCAACCTTAGATTATTATGAATTCAATTAGCAAGGCCGACCTAAGGCTTCTAGGTTAGTTTGTCACATATATATACAAAGTCATTTACAAGCATCAGACATACATTTCAGAAAATACATTCCTATCTGTCATAAGCAAATTACTTTAGTGATCAACATATTATGATCAAAGATCAACAAACATCATCTAAAGGCAGTGATCATCATTGAGTGCACAACAAACACAATCAAGAGACAACAAACACTATCAAAAGACAAGGAATATTATTGGAAGCTCAGTGAACCTTATCCTAAGAACTGCTATCACCTTGGGAGGTCAGCAAATTCCATTTAAAGGGTATCAAACTTCATCTTTGGGAAAACAACATCCGAATTGTAGATAAGTTCACTCCCTAGGTTGAAGTTATTACTATCCATTATGTGATGACAACTTCTAGTGTTGAAGCATATTATAAAATCACTTCTGATTATTTACTAATAAAGATCTGAGACTTGTTGTTTGGTTTTTCACCTCTAAGAGGGAGGTTTTCCCAGGAAACTGCTATATTATGTGTGTTTCCTTTGTTATTTTCTACTTACTGTTATCTATCAGATCTTAAAATTAACACGGTATCAAAGCTTTAGGTTCATTCTAAGTAATTAGATTAACAATAAGCTTTGACTTTCAGTTTGTTGTTTTATTTTCAAGATCGTGATAGGTCTGAAAGTAGAAGACAAACTTGATGGGGCTCTTAATTTTACCTCTTGGAAGGTTCGTGTTCTCCTTGCCCTTGAGGAGATTGATCTACTATAGTTTGTAGAAGATAAGGATCTTCCTGAGCCCTCAGATCCAGAAGAGTTAAAGCGGTTCAAGAAGAATGCTCTTAAGGCCAAGAAGTTCCTAATTGATTCTATAAAGGATCATCTTGTCTGAATCATCTCTTAGCCACCTTCAACTAGGGAGATGTTCAAACACTTAGAGGTAATGCATGAGATCAACAACATCAACCAAACACTTACCCTAAGAAAGAAACTACTTCAAGTCAAGATGGGTAAGGGAGATTCTGTAATGTCTTTCTTCATGAAAAATTTGGAATTGAAGGATCAACTCAGCTCCATTGGAAATGAAGTTGTGGACAAGCAAATTGTCATGATTGCACTAAATGGAATTCCTGATTCTTGGGATCCATTCATTCAAAGCATAAGTGAAAGATCTAAATTTCCCACATTTGATTGCCTCCGGTCTGATTGCATTCAAGAAGAATCATGCTTGGCTGCAAGAGGAATGCTCAAGGGCACTCATGGAGGTGACCATCAAATGCTTGCATCTCAATGTGTCAAAAGGAAGGGCAATCATTGGAAGAAGAACAACTTCAAAAGAAATAGAGATTTCAGACCTCTTGTTGCTCATGATTCAAGGAAGAAGCCAAGGGATCTTTCACATGTCCAGTGCTTCAGATGTGATAAGTTTGGACACTATGCTAAGGAATGTCAGAATCTACCCAAGCAAGGAGAAGCAAACTTGAATGAAGTTGCGTATTTAAAAGATAACAAAGACTTCCTCTTCATTTATGCCTTATCCAACAATGTGCCAACTGATGGCAACACTTGGTTGATAGACAATGGTGCATCCAGGCATACCACGGGGTACCGAGAGAACCTCTCAGACTTAATGGAGAAAGAGTCCAACCTTCATGTGGTAATTGGTGATGATGCTCGGTATTTGGTAAGAGGTTTTGGTAATACTTCTTTAAATTTAGAATCTCGTATCTCCTTGCATCTTAGTGATATTTTATTTGTTCCTGGAATCAAAAGAAATTTAATCTCCATTTATGCCCTAGAAGATAAAGGTTATCAAGTAGCATTTTCTTAGGGTAGAGTGCTTGCATGGTCTAAGAAATCTAGTTTTAAATCTGTTACAAGCTAGGGTTGTCGTTGCACCAAAAGATCGACTTGTCAATGCCCGATATAACCACTAGACTTATAGGATCTATAGGAGGTTGTTAAACCATGTCGCGAATCTCCACAAGGGATGTTGGCCCACTACCAACAATCCCCTCCTAGGGTCACTCACCGCGGCTTGCGTGATTTGAACCTATGACCAAGCTCTGATACCACTTGTTACAAGATAGGGTTGTCATTGCGCCAAAATATCGACCTATCAATGCTTGATACAACCACTAGACTTATAGAATCCACAAAAGTTTGTTAAACCATGTCGCGAATCTCTGCGAGGGACGTTGGCCCGCTGCCAACAAAATCTGCTCGTGTTATTGGAAATAGATATGATAGTTTGTATAAGGTTTCAGCTCACCCTGTTCAAGCACTCATTCATGAGGCTCCCAAATCTAGCGAGCTATGGCACATAAGGCTTGGTCACCTTCACTTCTAGGCACTTACTTCACTTGAAAAAATTGTTAAAGGTATGCCTAAACTTAGTCATTTTCATAAAAGTGAAAGTAGAGCGAAGGAAAAATTGGCACTTGTTCATTCTGACTTATGTGGACCTATGTCAATTCCTTATCCTAGTGGATTTCTATATTATGTTACATTCATAGATGATTTTTCTAGAAAGACTTGGATTTATTTTCTGAAAACAAAAGAATCTGATGAAGTACTAAGTAGGTTCAAAGAATTTAAAGCCTTAGCTGAGAATATGTCTAGTAAAAGAATTAAAGTGTTAAGATCTGATAATGGAGGTGAATACACCTCAAGTAGCTTTCATTATTTTTGTGTAGAGACATGAATTAAGAGGGAGTTTTGCATTCCAATCCAACCACTAAAGCCATGATTCATGATCAGGATCTTCAACCCTTCTTATGGGTCAAGGCTTCCAAAACTGCAGTATATATTCAGAATAGATGCCCTCATCGAGTATTGAAGAACATGACTCCTAAAGAAGCATTCATTGGAGTCAAACCAGACATCAGTCACCTAAGAATTTTTAGAGTCCTGTCTATGTTCATGTTCCAAGGGAAAAGAGAACTAAGCTAGAATAATCTGGGAAGAAAGACATACTTGTTGGATACAGTGAGACCTCCAAAGCTTTCCGCATCTACATTCCAGGACAAAGGTATATTGAGGTAATTAGAGATGTTACTTTTGAAGAGAATATTACTTTTAAGAAATCTAAAGGTTATCTTGCTAACACTATAGGACACAATGGATCACTGAGAGGTGGGTGAATCAGTGATTTAAGCTCTTTTCCTTCAACAAGCAGATAATGGTAATATATAAAGCAAATTGAGTGCTAACCGATAACTTAAACAATGCAAGAAGAGTGTGTAAAAGGACTTGCTAAAACATTAACATACCTTATGCACAAGAATACATCACACAACCCTAGATATATACGAGGAAAACTCAATGTGGGAAAAACGTCGATGAGAATAGCTGCTGGAGATCTTCTGCTCCAATCCAACCTCACAATGAATCTTTGATTACAATATTTAGGGCAACAACCCCTGATTTATGAGCACCAACTCAAAGGAGCAACAACCCCTGTACAATTTATAGGCTACAACCTAAAGGAGCTACAACCCCTGCACTAAGCTACAACTTAGTGAAAACAATATAAGACTCATATATACAAATGAAATCACTATTGCAAATGAAGTTTTGCAACCTTACAATATTCTCCTCTGTCGGTTTCAGCCTTACTGGTCTATATACTCTCCTCTCACTTTGCAACTTGACTTTATTGATCACTTTTATCCATCCCCTCTCACAATGACTTTCTTCTCTCAACTCACACTCAATCACTCTTAATCAGGCACAACTTTTGCTAGTTTGCCACCTATGTGTTCAATGCACTCTCCACCGGTTGTTCCTTATATCGGTTTACTCTGCTTCTCCTTATCAGTCAATACTTCTCTCATAAACACTTCAAGTGTTTATCTCTTTGGCTATCAACAATTTCACACTAGTCTTCACATTGCAACAACAATAATCACAGTCTCAAGTCATCATATTTAAACTTGAGCTTTCCTGCCAAGAATCAATTCAACTTGGGGCGCTTAGGTTTTCCTTTACCCAACACAATCTGCATGAGATCCAATCTAGTCTATCTTGGATCGATCACCTATACTTGAGGAATGAATCTGTACATGTTTTCCATCATCCAATGCATACTTGCTAAAGATAGCAATCTTGTACATGATTTTCTACCTTGAAATTTGTCAACTCATAAAAAGATCAATTGTTTCCTTCTCGAGGTTTTCTTGCAATCTGATTGCTTTTCTTTGATCCAAGCACCAACTACTACCTAATCTTCCTCTATCATTCTTTCTTTCTCGAGCCACATCAGTCAGTTACAATCCCATGATTTCTGGTTGTTTCATTAATGTCGACTAGTTGCTTCAACAACCATGTTGATGGAGCCTTCACCGACCTTTGCATGTTTGCCACCTCAACTCCACATGGCATCACAACGGTCATACACTTAGCTCACCGACTCATAGTTGATTTACACTTGAACATTTAGCAAACTCATACCAGTAAACACCTTTACCAGTGAGACCTTCTCCTTCTGCTAACCAGTAGTGCACACTACACCAGTAGCACATCTTTGCCTCCAGTAGTTTTTGATTACTTTAACATTCTGCCTCTTCATCATAAACAAGTAGCCAAACTCCAGACCGATTTAAGCTCTACTAGTTATCACTCAACATGCTCACACACACACACACATGCATCTCACCTCATATCGGTGAAGTCACCGATAGTCTCAAAAATTACTTGTCTTTCACCATACCGATTGACAAACCTTCATGTTAATATTCTCAATATCTTATTTGTCTTTCACCATAATGGTCCATTCTTCTTCACACTGGATGACATACCTCTACCAGTAGCCTTCCTGCAATACTAGTTGACATCAATGACAACTCCATGCCAACAAACATTGATAAGGAAATTGTTGATTGCACTTGGGTTATCACACTAGATTGGAATGGGTTCTGGTATCTCCACCTGTACGTCTTTTAGTGTCTTCTTCATCCATAAAACCTATGAACAACATGTAGCAAAAGCTATGTATTCTACCTCAATAGTAGATAGTGACACTGAATCTTGCTTCTTTTTATGTCATGATACTAACTGGTCTCCTAAGTAGAAATCACCTCCACTTTTACTTTTTTGGTCATCAATACTTCTTGCCCAATCTGCATCAGTACAAGCCTACAAAGAGAAGTCTCCTTTCTCTGGATACCATAAACCATAGCTGATAGTTCCTTGCAGATACCTAAAGATTATTCTGATTGCATTTAAGTGAGACTGTTTAGGAGTAGCTTGAAATCTTGCTACCATGCAAACAACTTGTACAATATCTGGTCTAGATGTTGTTAAATACAACAGACTACCGATCATAGACCTATACAATGTTTTCTCAACTTCTGGTGATTCATCTAGTTTTATCAACTTAAAACTGGTAACCATGGGAGTACTTACCGGTTTGTTGTCCTCCACTTGAAATTTTTTCACCATGTCTTTCGCATACTTGGTTTGGGAGATGAAAATTCCTTTCTTCTTCTATGAGATCTACAAACCAAGAAAATAGGACAACTCATCCAACATGGACATCTCAAACTCTGTCTTCATCTGATCTGCAAATTCTTTGCACATGATGTCCTTGTCTCCACCAAAGATAATATCATCCACATATACAACAACTATAATCATGTGTGTTGGCCATTGCTCACTCCAATGAGAAATTGTAGGTGATTGAAGGTATTGTCATTGATGGCAACCTTATAATCCTATGGTATCGGTAGACATCGGCATAGGCATAGACACCATCAGCGGTAGCGACAAAGATTGATTACAGACACCCTGGCCGATAGAATTTTACTTATTGCAAAATGTAATTAATTATAATCTCTTTTCGAAATCCGACAAGGCATATTGTAATAAGGCTCATATATAAGTATGAGATCTTAGAGAACATTTGTATGTAGTATGTATGATGGATATTAGATGCGAATATTAAGGCAGAGTTTGGAATAGGGTTTTGGAAGTTACAGAGCTTAAACCGGTACTAAACCTAGCATAGCAGATGTTGATTCTAAGCAGTACATGACATTGGATTTTCATAATCCACTTTTGTAAGTTAGTGACACTTCTCTTTTGTACTTAAGCAGTGAGCTTTAGGTAGTTGGCCTTCCTGCATGTACAGATCCCTATTGTAACAGTAATATTCACCTAGTAAGAGAATATTGTGGGTCACAAATCCCACCGAGGTTTTTCCCACACTGGGTTTCCTCGTTAAAATATTGTGTTATGGTGTGTCTTTCATGTTGTGGTTGTTGTTCTTATTTACTACATTAATTTTGGTTTACCGGTACATAGTTTTGGAATGCTTTTCATTTAATAAGTTAAGAAAATCCATTAATCGACAAGATACTGATTCACCCCCCCCTCTCGGTATCTTTGGGAATCCTAACAATTGGTATCAGAGCCTGGTCCTCTATTTTCAAAAGCCTAACAGCTTGAGGAAGATTCTGACACCGGTAGAGATGGAAAACTTGAGGAAGCAACTAGAAAAATCTCTTACAGACTATGATGCAGAAAAGTTGAGGAATATGAAACTTGAAGATGATCTAAAGGCTATATAGGAAATCATTCAAGGACTTCAAAAACATCTCACTATTGCTAGGAACAAAAGAAGAGAACTTTATGAGAAGATGCAGAGTGATGATGATGAGAAAGAAACTCTTAATGACCTTGTGAACAAACTGAGACAAGAAAACAGTACAATGAAGAATGATATGCAAGATATGACCATGAGATTTTGTAAAGACATTGAAGATAGAAAGAAGAATGAAGATGATTTGGCTAGAAGAATCAATGATGCTACAAATGAAAATCTAAGACTCAGTCATGAGAATGATATGTTAAAAACATATATGATACACTTGGAACATGATAAAACTAAACTCATGAGACAGAAAGATTTCTTGAAAAATGAGTTGGCTACTACAAATAAACACAAGGAGAAATTCAAGAAAAGTTTAGAAGAATTTGATGACATGCTGAAAAATCAGAAACCTAATGGTGACACTAATGGCCTTGGCTTTGAAGTTGGTGAGAGCTCCGGTACTGCAAACAAACATGATCATAGTAAACTGGTAAGACAACCTAATGCTTACAAATTCAATGGAAAATGCTTTAACTGTAACAAGTATGGTCATAGAGAAAATCAGTGTAGATATAGAAACTATCAGAACACCAATGCACCCACCGGGCAATGTTCGAAATGCAACAAAGTTGGACATAACTCAGAAAATTGCAGAATGAATGTAAGATGTTATATTTGTGGAAGATTTGGACACTTATCTAATCAATGCAGAACACATACTCGCATAGGATATGGAAAAGCTATTCAAAAAAACAATGTGACTTGTTATTCTTGTAACAAGATTGGACATATTACAAAATTTTGTAGAAGCAAGACATCACTGACAAATAACAAAGGACCCAGTTTGGAAGGTAAAGAAAAGGTTGAAGAGGTAAAGCAAGAATTTTCAAAACAATGGATTAAAAAGTCTGACATGAATGTTAGTGAAGTTATTCCTTCACTGGTAGAATAGAGTATCACTCCATCGGTAGGAGATTCTTCATCTAACTGAGAAATAATGCTTTGGGGGTATAGCAACAAATTGAAAAACATGCTAGTTTACCCTCAGTTGATGGTGAGAAGTTGGATTACTTCTTTACCGGCATATGAGTTAAGTTTTGACTTAACCAGAAGGCATTAAATGTGGCAGTTGAAAGAAATAACATTATAAAGAAAGTGTTTTGGCTCTTTTTCACTCACCGAGCATTCAAATCTCTAGAGAGCGCGAAAATCCCGAGCAAAGGCATCCACAGCGAAAAGTGAAGCAAATCATCCAAGTAAATCATCCTAAAGGCAAATTAAGGTATTTATAACTATGGCTTCTTCCTCTACACCTGAATTCATTGCAAACCCTACTGTGATTGAAGTTATTAAGCGCCCTAGACCCGTGTTCAAACTTATTCCCGAAATTACGAAGAAGGATGATACCCTAGGAGCATTTTCAAAAATACCTAAGGGAGTAGTTTATGCTGAGGATCCTAGAATCTATATACATTGTCATATTGAGGAACTAGGAGCTGAAGAAATAATGAACATGTATAGAACTGTAATTTGTGATGAACATGGAAATGTTAAACCGGAACACAAGATAGTGGAAACCCTAGGCTTTGTGGACATTCTTAGTATCCCTGATTTTCCTAAGGATGTGATAAGGATTGTCTTGAGCAGAGTACATGGAGAATTATTTTGGTTGGATTCCATCCATAAGATTACCAAAGAAGTAGCTAGGGCAGTGACAAGCTTACCTTCCACCGGTAGAAGGCCTGATAAAACTAAAAAGGTTCCAAATGACACTGTGATGACCCTAACCAGCGCAACATTTGATAAAAGATCCCTAAGAGTCAACGATGTGAAGGACATCAATGTTAGATTTGTCAGTATGATTCTTGGTTATAAGGCTACACATGCAAACAGACTAAACTCAGTTTCCAGCTTATGTATCAAAAATGTATATGACATGGTGAATAACAATGCTATGATTGATGTATGTGAGTGGCTAAAAGATGAACTGATAGACAATTTGAAGAAAATCAAAGGTGATAAGAAAGGAACTTCAGTTTTGGCAACCTGCTTGTGTGTTTAATGTTGTAGATTACCAAGCAAGTTCCCAGTATTGGTAGGAAAGACTTTGGTTTTGATATACCTGTATATGGTGAAAATGGATAACAATAATAACAATATTGAAAGACTAAATGAATTCAACCACAAAACCCTAGCCTAACAATCAACAAAGATCCACCATAACATATGAAGATTACCTAAGACAATGCAAATCACATGAAATCACAAAGATTATACCATCACATGCCCAATAGGGTTTTGATCTCCATTCTTCCTATCTCCATTGATCTTGCTGGATATATTTGCTCTCAGATTTTTATGTGCACAAGAGCTCAACAAAGAACGGAATGTGGTTGCAAGTAGGATCGTAGTGTAGTCAAGTCCTCCAAATTGTCGATTAGGTCATTAGAATGCTTGATTAGGATGAATGATTAGCCCTGAGTGATTAGGGTTTGATAATGAAGGAAGCATCTCCTTATATAGAAGACACTATATGAAATGGAGGGATAAGATTGAGAGGTGTAAAAGGAGGTCGGCTATGATTAGAGGGTAGGTAGAAGAAATAATAAAATAATAAGTGTAAAGTGGAAAATCGCAATCGAACCCTAGTTGTTCTCCCCTCTTCCAACTCCGAGGAGAGAGAAGGGAGAATCACTAGGGTTGATGGTTTTCACTTAGGGGAGAGACTTTACATTCAAAAGAGGGGTTGAAACCCACAAGATCCAATCCTACACAATGCAAGATTGGATGCTAAATGTGTTTCAAGGGTTAAGAAAGCAAGGCTACCCTCTTTTGTAAAGAATGTTGATAGAAGAATTAAGCTAGGAATGCATAGAAAGTGAGAAAGATTCGCTTATAAACTGAGATAGGGATATAGGATGAAGCTGCGGACCTAGAATTAGCAGTAAAATGTCGATACGGCGCTGTCCTGCAAATTTGAGCAAAAGTTGTCGGGACGATGGCGCCCGGCATGCACACGGTCCTCCGAAAAATCCGCGAAATGAAGGGGGATCTGTTCGTCTCTGCACAAGGATTCCAGATCTTCAATTTCAGCCGCGTACCTGCAACCTACACACAAAAAAGCGAAGACGATTGGGGGGTTAGGGATTAGGGGTTTGCCTTTAGGTCAAACCCCGGTTTTGGAATTAACCAAGAAATGAGAAATTGCTGTAAATGTCAATGTATGTATTGTAAAACAAGTACTAATACCTTGTTGTAAGGATGTTTGTATCCTTATGTGCGAAGGTATAGATGTTGTTGTTTGTTGTATTGTTATATGTTGTATGTAGCATGTAGTATGTGATCTCCTCTTCAATGGTTGAATCCTTGTCTTGAATGAAACACTTAGCCTTGAATGGAGACTTAGAATGATCAATTGCTTGAAAGAATGCTTAAAGGCTTGAATGCTTGAGTATAGTTTCCACGCTTTTTCCATCATCCCATATGAGAGAGGAAAATGTAGTTTATATACTTGTCAATTAGGGTTAATAGACTGATTTTCCCGACCTTAGGCCGACCAGGAAAGATAATTTTCCAATTTGCAAACATAAAGACCCGAAGTCCAAAAGAGACCGGGCCCAAAATAGGACCCAGGGACCAAGGCGCTGGGCGCCCTGGTCCTGAAGGACCAGGGCACTGGGCGCTCTGGTCCCACCTCCCGGGATAGCAGGGTGCAAAGGAGGTTCAGGCCAGGGTGCAAGAAAATGCAGTTTTCAGTGTCATAATCAGGTTTCGAGGTCTCCATTCAGGTTGCGTGTTGCGTCGCCATCGTGAAGACCTAAATGCGGTCGAAATTGCAAGTACAAGGAAACAACATTGAAAAACTTTCACCACGTCAAGGAGGCAAGATACACCAAGCCCCCAGTGGACTAAGGATCTTACGACTTCGATTGACAAAGTAAAAGGGAAGATCATGAGGGAGAACCATGACTGTCAGTAGTAAGATTCCCTCACTATGAGTCATGCAAGAAAGATATCAAAAATTTTCAAGGCAAAGCTAAATTTGTCAAGAAATTTTCAAGTATCTTGAAAAGATATGGACGGGATGTATGCCCCCCTACGTTAAAGCGATCGCACACGCCTCACCGGGGGTGATTGCTTTAAGGTAGTGATACATATAAGAAATGAGAAAGGGAAAGGAGCACGTTATCGCAAGGATTTAGCCCCCAAGTGTGAGATAAGCCCAAGGATAATAGACACAAAACACAAAGCACAAGGTGACTTCACTTTCCTCAGGGTCAGTATGCTGTATGATAATTCATGTATATCATATGTATGTATGCATAATTGTTCTTCATTCCCCAATCAAGGAAGGTCACCTAGAAGAAGGGAACACGTGTCTTTTGAGCCAACATGAGAGAGATCGAGAGATCTCAATGCTTTGCATCGTCCTCAAGTAGACAACACTAAGGACAACAAATAGAAGAATGAGAATAACATATAGAAGAAGTAACAAAAGAGAGGGGGAGAGAATCTGCTATGCTAATGAAACTAGTCTAGCACGTCATCTACCCCCCGATCTTGCTGATCAATGTTTCGGGAAGGCAGGGAACACGCTAGAGGAGGAACATCCAACACAGCAAATGGAGCTATCACAAGATCCAAACAAGGGCTATGTTCATGTTCCAAGCCACGTTGTTCTTGTCTAGGAGCTAGGATAAGTGCTTTAGAAAATTCGTTAGATAAATGGTTATCAATATCAACAAGTTCATATTCACTATCAGAATGAACAGGAGAAGTAGCATTTTCATCATGAATAACATTTTCATCTATATCATCATCAAGATTTATAAAAATAAGATCTTTAACTCACACAGGATCAAGACCATCATGTATCTTATGTTTAGGAGATTTCGGCTCAATCGTCGGCTGAGGAGAAAATGGAATAATGCATTTTGAAGGTGTTTTTGGGGATTGTAAAGTTTGAGCTCTAAGACAACGCTTTTGCTGGCGTTCACGTGCAGAACGATTTCGTCTAGTCTTAGTAGGAAGTTGAGAAGATTGAGGAGGAGGAATGTTCTCATCCTTATCACTTGGGTGTTTAGGTTGTGGTCTCTTAGACTGAACAATAGGAGAAGAGGAAGGTCTCTTCTCTCCATAAGAGGAAGGAGGAGGAACTGCTCCATATAAAGGAGGAATATTTGGTTTTGGAAGGAGACCAAGTCCATCATGACGAGGAGGGATAGGTCTACTTTTAGGAAGTTTATCAGACATAGACATAGTCACATCCATAGGGATGGGTTGGGAATCTTCTTGAGGAAAGACATTAGTTTTATCTTTCAAAGGAAGAACTTCCTTCTCAAGAATGATAGGAATGTCAAGTTTGGGTGTTCTAGGTTCACTTAGAGATAGGATCATATCTGTTTTCCACTTTTGATAAGATTTGAAAAGATGATCACTTCGCAGAGGAAGAGATTGGAATTGTTTAGGCCAAAAGTAATCAAGAGGAACGCTAGAAGTTCTTTCAGCTAGTTTAAAGAGACTATGATTGATAGTAACAACTTCACCATTATGGGGAAATTTCAAACACTTGTGAATAGGAGAAGCAATAGCTTTCATGGAAGATAGCCAAGGATAGCCAAGCTTCACATGAAATTGTTCGGAAGATGGAATAATAGAAAAGTCCACATCAAGGGATTTGTTACGGACCTCAATAGGTAATGTAATAGAACCAATTGCAGGAGAAGAAAATGCATCAAATAGTTTCACAACCACATCTGTTTTGTCATAGATAACTTGATTCAATTGCAAAGTAAAAAGGAATTCTTCAGTAATGACATTAACCATGCAAGAAGGATCAATAAGCACTCCACGGCAAGGTGTGTTCTTGACTTTTGCAACTATATATAAAGGACCATCAGGTGCCCTGATAGTTTCACTGGAATCAAATGTGATGGAAGGTTCTTTAGGGATTTTCTGCTGCTCCACAAAGTTAATCACATTCGGAGTCATAGACACAAGATCATCAGGTGAGACAGAGGAATCAGTAGTATCAATCGCATTAGAGGTATGAGAAGGCAATGGATCAGTAAAAATCTGAAGATTTTGGTTAGGAAGAGCTACAGATTTGTTGCCTTTATCATTCACACCAGAAACAGAGATAGTATTATTATCAATCAAATCTTGAATTTTCCCCTTTAAAGCAAAACATTTTTCAGTATCATGCCTAGGTTGACGATGAAATTGACAAAAAGATTTGTTATCAAAATAAGGTGAAGTAATCTTTGCAGGATCAATTTGCCTTATAGGAGGAAGAGTAAGCACATTTTGTTCCAATAAATTATTCATAATACTATGCAATGATTCATTCAAAGGAGTAAACTTTCTTTCTCTCTTGAAAAACTTAGAAATAGGAGACACACCTGATGCTGCATTCACATTGTTGTTGATGATGTTTTCATTGAATTTAATGGACTCTCTATTCGGTTTAAACTTCCCAAATGGTTGTTGACTACTATCACCCTTATCACTCGGAGTCATAGGATGTGATTGTTCCATTTGACTCACAGTCAGTTGATAATTGTGAAGAGTTGCGCACAACTATTGGAAAGAAGTAAACTCAGAAAACAGGAGTTTGTCTCGAATATCTTTTTGTAAATTAGAAATAAAGATTCTTTGAATATCATTGTCAGGCACTAGAAAAGAAATTTGAGCATACAAATGCTTATATCTACCAATGAAATCAGTCACTTTTTCTTTAACACCTTGTTTACAATGCATTAAATCAATCAAAGTAACTTTAGGACTTATATTGTTTTGAAATTGTTGAATGAAAGCATTTGCAAGTTGTTCGAAAGAAGTAATAGAATAGGAAGGCAACGAGCAATACCATTGTAGGGTTCTAGTAAACAATTTTGCAAGCAACCTTTGGTCATAAGCAAAATCAGTACATATTGTTTGAAAGGTCTTAACATGTGTTAGAGGATCACCCTTACCATTATAAAGCTCCAAATGTGGAATTTCAACATGTTTAGGGGGAATAGCTCGAACAATGTCAAGAGAAAGTGGACTCGCGACATCAAATGTGGGCACACTAAACTTAGATTGATTCATAGAGGCAATTTGTTGCTGTAAAGAAGAGACAGTTTGTGCAAGATTATTAATGGTCACTTCAGTCGAAGAGTTCATATTAGATGTGTTAGATTGTGATGGAGGTGTTATGTTATTGAAAGAAGGTAGAGAGTAAGGTGGTGGGACACTATGATAGTTAGTCATAGGAGATGATTGGACAGGAGGAACACTACAAGGAGGAATGGAAAACGAATTGCCCCCTTGTGTCATGTTCATTTGTGGTGATATAATAGGAACACTCATTGAAGGAATGAATGAAGAAGTTGGATTGAATGAAGGAAGAGGGTTAATTGAAGAAGAGGGATTGCCCCCATGACTGGTGATCATAGGAGGAATGTCTTGTGTTGAAGTAGTCATTATGTTTGATGTAAAAGTAGGTATACTAGCAATAGGAGTCGTCAAAGGAATAGAATGATTGTCTTGAGTAGGAGGTTGTGTATAACCTAAGGTTTCGGCACAACTTTTCATAGGCATCACATTTGAATCCACAATGTGTGCAATACCACGCAAAATATCAATTCCATTCTTATCACTTTGAAGCATATGTTTTAGACCCTCAATTAAAGGAAGAGCTTGACTATCAGGGTATTCTTGAGACATCCATTATCGAAAATCGTCAAATTGGTTATCCAATTTTGAAAGTTGTTCTATAGAAACCTCATGGAGAGCTTCTTCATCATTAAGGGGATTAGAGGAATTACCCATGTCCTCATTAAAAAGACCATTCAAATTAGGTTCCATCTCCTCAGTAATTAAACCTTAGAAAGACTTAATTCTCAGGCTTCGTCTAACAGGAATAGTGTAAGTAGGACTTATTGTTGTAAAACTCATGCACTAGAGAGAGAGAGAAGATTTTGAATTTTAGAGGTAGCAAATTTCAGTAAAACCAGCCAATCTTCTAGATTTAAGCTGTTAAATATAATCAGGACAATCTCCCGAAATTTCGGAAAAAATGTCCGGGACCGTGGCGCTCGGAGTGCACACGGTCCTCTCAACTTTTTTCGAAATTTGCAGGGATGAAAGTTCTGATGATTTTACAGCTAACCTGAAAAAATTGAGTGATTTTACGATCTGTAGATAGGCCAAATTAAAGTTGCAATCTCAAAATTGAACCCTACCAAGATTGTCGAAAAATGCAAAATTTGAATTTTGAAAAAGAGAGGGAAACTGAAATTTTGAATTTTATGATTTTAGAGGGAATACCAAAAGCAATGTAAGTTTTGAAATTTGAAAGTTGACTCAATTTCACGCAAAATTCAATTCTGAAAGCGGAAATCAAAGTTGTTGTAATTAAGCACTTAATTTCAAAAGTCACAAATTGCAAGAATTTGAATAAATCACTGAAATTTCGAATGAATGCCAACACACTTTTCAGATTTAGGATAGTAAGAAACACAATTTTGACATGAATTTCAGTTTCGACAATTTTTGAATGATTAGAAGCCTCAATCCAAGCAATCACTAGACCAACTTTGACTGTAATTTTGAAGGTGTTAAAATTAATAAAATCAGCCAAAATTATGGATTTTAGCAAGAAAATACAGTAAGATCTCGCTCCCGAAATTTCGGAAAAAATGTCGGGGACGATGGCGCTCGGAGTGCACACGGTCCTCGCAACTTTTTTCCAAATTTTCAGGGATGAAAGATATTGTGATTTTATTGCGGAATCCAAAGTTACAGCTGATTTGGAGATGTTTTGATTAGTGAAATTATCAGTCAAAGGTTGAATCAAGAAGGTTTTAAAAATTAGGGTTTTGACACTTAACCACTTAATTTTCAAAATCAAAGCACAAATATGAATTGATAATTTGTAATAGAAGGGAAGATCTGAAACAAGCATTAACAATTAAACATTTCACAAGTTTAATTACTTAAAAAGAAAATTTAGGGTTTTTATGCAATTAACCTCTAAAATTTTGCAAAAGATCAAACATGGAAATGTAATCAAGGAATCCAATTTTCAGATCTAACTATGAATAATCAGAAAGGATGTTCACGTCAGGTTCACCAAAATGTAAAGCGGAAAATCGCAATCGAACCCTAGTTGTTCTCCCCTCTTCCAACTCCGAGGAGAGAGAAGGGAGAGTCACTAGGGTTGATGGTTTTCACTTAGGGGAGAGACTTTACATTCAAAAGAGGGGTTGAAACCCACAAGATCCAATCCCACACAATGCAAGATTGGATGCTAAATGTGTTTCAAGGGTTAAGAAAGCAAGGCTACCCTCTTTTGTAAAGAATGTTGATAGAAGAATTAAGCTAGGAATGCATAGAAAGTGAGAAAGATTCGCTTATAAACTGAGATAGGGATATAGGATGAAGCTGCGGACCTGGAATTAGTAGTAAAATGTTGATACAGCGCTATCTTGCAAATTTGAGCAAAAGTTGTTGGGACGATGGCGCCCGGCGTGCACACGGTCCTCCGAAAAATCCGCGAAACGAAGGGGGATATGTTCGTCTCTGCACAAGGATTCCAGATCTTCAATTTTAGCCGCGTACCTGCAACCTACACACAGAAAAGTGAAGACGATTGGGGGGTTAGGGATTAGGGGTTTGCCTTTAGGTCAAACCTCAGTTTTGGAATTAACCAAGAAATGAGAAATTGCTGTAAATGTCAATGTATGTATTGTAAAACAAGTACTAATACCTTGTTGTAAGGATGTTTGTATCCTTATGTGCGAAGGTATAGATGTTGTTGTTTGTTGTATTGTTATATGTTGTATGTAGCATGTAGTATGTGATCTCCTCTTCAATGGTTGAATCCTTGTCTTAAATGCAACACTTAGCCTTGAATGGAGACTTAGAATGATCAATTGCTTGAAAGAATGCTTAAACGCTTGAATGCTTGAGTATAGTTTCCACGCTTTTTCCATCATCCCATATGAGAGAGGAAAATGTAGTTTATATACTTGTCAATTAGGGTTAATAGACTGATTTTCCCGACCTTAGGCCGACCAGGAAAGATAATTTTCCAATTTGCAAACATAAAGACCCAAAGTCCAAAAGAGACCGGGCCCAAAATAGGACCCAGGGACCAGGGCGCTGGGCGCCATGGTCCTGGGGGACCAGGGCGCCACCTCCCGGGACAGTACGGTGCAAAGGAGGTTCAGGCTAGGGTGCAAGAAAATGCATTTTTCAGTGTCATAATCAGGTTTCGGGGTCTCCATTCAGGTTGCGTGTTGCGTCGCCATCGTGAAGACCCAAATGCGGTCGAAATTGCAAGTGTCGCAATTTTAGGACGCTACAATAAGAGAGGTAGGTAGTGTAGGAATTAAGAGATGAATGGCATGTGTCATGGGTAGAAAATGTTAATGAATTAATTAAATAAATAAAGATTTATTTAATTAATAGAAGAAGTGGGATCAATTAAATATATAAAATATTTATTTAATTTAGGAAAAGGATAATTTAAATATATAAATGTATTTATTTAAATGAGAAATAAGGCTAGAAGAGGATAAATGAATTAATTAAATAAATAAGGATTTATTTAATTAATAGAAGAATTAGGCTTAGATAATTAAATAAATAAAATATTTATTTAATTAGACTGGACAATTTTAGGTGTCTACATTTTGCCCCTCTTTGAGACAATGCGGCTTGTCGCGTTGTTTCAAAGAAGATAAGATGAACTGATACAGAGTTGCCCTAGGATGGGAATGATATGCCCCCTCGAGAGATTGGATGAAAATGTCTGAAAAGATTGCAGACAATCTCTCGATAAGAAAGAAAGGCTAGAATGGACTGACCGGATAAGGTGACAAAGTCACGGGATAATGAAGACTGACTCAGGAAATGAAGGCGAGGGCTAGGGTAGGCTATAAGATAGACCACGGGGGAAAATACATCCTCATTGTCATCCATGCATCCACAAGAGCATATTGCAGAGCGAAAATAGAGCAGGAGCAGTCAGCAGCGATGGCTTTCACTCACAGATTCGATCGCATTCACCGATTTCAGAGGCCAGCAAAGGTAGGAGAGCCGGTAAGTACAGCCAAACCTCCTTGTACTTTGACGCATTTAATTTTGTCATTAATGCATGTCGAATAGGGCAATAAATGCGCTTAGACTAGGGTCCAAAAAGTGTCAAAAAACATCCAAGCGCATCTACATTGGTGCCAAGCGCGTCTATGTTCGCTAGGCGCGTCTGTGTTTGTGCCAAACGTGTCTATGTCTGGACCCGCGTCTGTGCCAAATGCGGCCGCGTCTGTTCTTTTCAGGCACGTTTGTGCCAAGAAGGCACGTCTGTGTCAAATAGCCGCGTCTATGCAGAGCATAGGCACGTCTATGTCTGGCAGGTGCGTCTGTGTCAGACAGGTGCGTCTGTGCAGTCTTTAAAAGCGTTTGCATCATGTAAGTGTGTTTGCGTTGAAAAAATGCAAGTTTTGGTCTTCTAGGTCAAATCGACAGTTCTATGATGAACATATGCTGTCGATTGGATAAGCTGCTGAGAGGATACACTCAAGCAGGTCCTCTAGAGAAGACTAGGATAGATCAAGGCACTTTGTGATGAACAGTGAGTACCAAGATAGAGTACTTTGTGATGAACAGGGAGTACTGAAATACGAGCAGCACTTTGTGATGAACAGGGAGTGCAAATGTGAATAACACTTTGTGATGAATAGGGAGTGTCACACACGTAGTACTTTGTGATGAACAGGGAGTACCACTAGGATAATCAGCAACACTTTGTGATGAACAGTGAGTGCCACTAGAATAGATAGCAATATGCATTTGGATAAAAAGTGAATGCCACTATGACTGACATGATTGATTTGCTTGACTGCAGGAGTATTTGCCGATGTTAGAGTCACGGGAGAGATTCCCATCGACGCAGAGGTTGCGACCTGAGTTGTCATTTCAGGATAGAGCTGCCATTGAGGAGATGGGTCTGAGACATATATTATATGTGCCTGAGTTTCGGGAAAACATGGGTTTGCTGACTGCGCTTGCTGAGAGATGGCACTCTGAGACGTGCACATTCCATTTGCCGATGGGTGAGATGATAGTCACCCTTGAGGATTTATACAGGATTCTACGGGTGTCGATCGATGGGGAGCTGATCCCATACGATCGAGATGGTGACAGAGAGGCATTGAGATGGGTGTTTCAGGACCCTGGATTAGAGATGAGGGCAGGAAACGTGGCCTGGGATATTTCAATGGGTCTATCCTTGCAACTAGCTTTGTCTTATGAGTAAGCATGTAATGTCATAATTTCTGTGAAGCAAAGACCACGGCGAGGCATGCACGCTCAATTGGTGTGTAGTTTAGCTCATATCCCACCAATGTGCGACTGATATAATATACTACTTTGTCCTTGCCTTCAGCAATTCGTTGTGCTAAGAGTGCCCCCAGTGCTATTGGAGTAGCTGATCTGGAACTGGTGGCATCAGAACAGGCGGATTTAGAAGATAATCTTTGAGCGTCTAGAAAGCCTGTTGACAGTTATCATCCCATTTGAATTTGATATTTTTATGTAGCAGGTGTTGAAAAGGATTACACTTATCTGCAAGTTGTGCTATGAATCTTCGTATAGACTGGAGTCTCCCTTGTAAGGATCGAAGTTGACTGATATTTCTGGGTGGTGGCATGTCCAAGATAGCCTTGACTTTTGCTGGATCAGCTTCAATTCCTCTTTTGGACACAATGAATCCTAGGAGCTTCCCGGAGGTTACTCCAAAGACACATTTCTTGGGATTTAATCTTACTTTGTATTTTTCCAACCGATCAAAGACGACTAAAAGTATGTCCAAATGTGTATCTCTATCTACTGATTTACCCAAGAGATCATCAACATAATCTTCCACAATTATGCGCATGAGATCATGAAAGATAGTGGTCATTGCTCTTTGATATGTAGCACCTGCATTTTTTAGCCCAAAGGGCATGACATTCCAACAAAAAGTTCCCCAAGGACAAGTGAATGATGTTTTAT